>NC_089537.1:9565048-9882548 GCF_963924715.1 Thunnus thynnus
TTCTTGTTCAGGTCAGAGAGGACAAATTATAAGGCTGGAGAGTGTGATTGAGGAAGGAGAAGCAGGGAGGGTGAGTGAAATGGAAAGAGGGGGAGAACAGAGGCAGGAGTGTTTGAGTTTGTGGGGTGATGAAAAGTGTTGTTTTTTGGGGGGGGGTGGGAGGGTGGGAGATGGGGGTGGGTTAGCTCTGCAGGGGTGCAGCAGTCTCCCTGAGTCTGAAAGGTTGGCTGACAAGTGCTTTCCAAACATGCACATACACACAACTGCAACATGCAAACACACACACACACACACATATTGTGAACAATTGTACCAAAAAGCTACAATTTTCCGAGTGGAATGATGCAAATGAGTGTTGAAGCAGGAAAAATATGAGGTGTTTGAGACCTGACTAGCCGTGCTGGAATATTGCTTTCATGAGTAAACAGAGCTTTAGTCTGACTCCACTAGGTGTTGCTCATTCAACAGTTTTAAAGCCAGTTCTTGATCATTGTTGGTCATCGGATGCATCGGTATATTATGAACTATCTTCCTTTTATATATGTGTGTGTGCGTTTGTGCATGTTACCTGCTGTCCAGGCTTGATTGGTGACAGCGTGATTCCCTGGGTGTTGATGACAGGCAGGATCTGATTGCCGATCACCGTGGCGATGATCTGGCCTTGAGCGTTGGTCAGAAGCTGAGGTGTAATTGGCTGTACCTGCAGTGCTGGGTTGCCACCCCCTGATTGGCTGGAGGGCCCTGCAGAGTTGGGCATCAGTGGGATTGTTCCAATTATCTACAAAGGGGGTAGAGAGGAGACGAAATCAGCTGGGCGGTTTTAAAAAGAAGAAGGAGCAGAGAGTGTAAACGCTACTGGAGGTATCAGTCTTAATGATCTCTGCCGCTGTGAGTCTTTTTTTTTTTTTTGAGGGGGGGGGGGGCTTTTTGGATGTGAGCGGAAACAAAGCGTGAGCAGTCATTTCGCCGTGTTATGAGGCTAATCAGAGCCCTCTGCTTTCGAGTTGATCTGCGAGTGATTTTGAGAGAGAAACATGTACAAGCGTCCACTGATCATCTGTCACTGACGTGGTTTTACAGGCTAGAGCAAGTGAAGCCAAAGCAGACTGCTGGGAGCACACTGCAAAGGTCAACGCTGAATACCTGTGTGTGTGATGGTGCACACCACTGACTGTATTATCCATCACCAGGCCAAGACCGGGATGAGTGTGTGTGTATGTGTGACTGTGTGTGTCTAAGTGTGTTTGTGCTTAAGTGTCTTTGTCTGTCTCTGGTGAGAAGGAGTGTGGCTGCTGAGAGACAGAGACTCCCATTTCACCCTCTCTCTCTCTCACACACACACACGGGCAGAGAGCAAGAAGTGGGAAGAAAGAGCAAGAAAAAGAAACAATAAGAGGGGGAGAAAGAGAGCATCAGAGAGTGCGACAGGACCCTGTGTTTCTAATTCAACTCTCAGGGTCCCAGGGGTACTTCACCCCTCCTCCACCCCCCCCCTCCATCCCCTGCTCTCCTCTCCTCTGTGGCTGTAATCAGGAAGGGCAGATCAAAGGGGGCGGCAGAGTGTCACTGCAGCGTTTTAGCTCTCAGAGCTGCCAGAGTGTGGCCAAGAGTGGCGCTTTAGGGGGGACTTAGCGCCTCTTCACCATGATGAAGGTTAATGTCATCTGGGGACTGGTTCTGGGCAGCTCCTGAGCAGCCGTCGCACTGGCCCCCCGCCTGCCCTCCCCCCGCTGACAGCCCTCCTCCACCAAGCCTCATTACAGCAGAGAGCGGCTCAACATGGATAAGACGCCCATCATTCTAAATTCTGTTATTTGGCAACTGGGCAAAAAGCTACTTTTGCTAAAATTGCACTGTCTTCGACTCGTTCTTTAAGTTTATATTTCAGCCCGAGCTTCTACACCTCTACGCAAAGCAACACAGAATTACAAGCAGCTTCCACATAGCATTAACCGAGCCTTTTCTGGCTCTCTAGTCTCTCTCGCCACCACTGCTGATGTGTTTTAATGCGCGGTCTGCCTCCCCCTCCTCTCTCCCCCTGTCTCTTTGACATAATAGGGAGGGATCAGTGAGAGAAAGGTGGGCCGACAATCTGTAATTCATCCTTGCCACGGCTCATTTGCTTACGTTGCTTCGCATTAGGGGAGAGATAATTTATCTCTCTCTCCGCGCCGGCTTTACAAATTCCCTGTAATGCTCTCCTGCCACTTAGCATATTTTATTGCCCTGCCTGACACTCGTGTCTCCCGAGTCCCACTGATCCCGCTTTGCATGCCACTGTGGCAGGGAACTTGTTCCGCTCAATTATTCATCGTCATTGGACTAAGTGGTTGTTCTATAAGCATAATAAAAGAGCAGGCAACTGACAGCTTAGCTCTCGTCCCTGTCCCACGATGCAATGCTTCTCCATCTGACCGTGTCAGGCAGATGTTTCATGGCAGATGTTTCATGGCAGTGTCACAAAGCTCTTCTCATACTCTAAGTGTAAAGTTCTCAGAGTAGACGACTATCTGAGTGGTAACTTATAGACAGAAGGGCAGGTTTTTGTTATACAATAGTCTAATGGAAAGTAATGAATGCAGTAATGTTGTGGTTTAAAGAGCACGGGCCTCATTTATGAAAGTGCTGTTGAGTTTGTACTTGAACTTAACTGCACCTCAATAATTTGAGTATCAACCAAAATGTGTCTATAACATCAAGTATTGCTGCTAACAGTGATTGATCAGACATTATTTGAGCATGCGTTTTCTAATCTAAATCACAAAACATTTTAAATTACATTACATTTTAAACGTCATATTTTGTTAAACAGGAAAAAACATCTTAAAACAGGTTCATGTTATACAAACTAAGGTTCTCAAAAAAGTATTCTTTTGGTATCAGCACTGAAACTTAGGTACAACACTGGCACTGATATCAAAAATGTTCAAATGATAAAAATGATTAATGACAGCATGTTTTAAGAAGTGTGCTGAAGCTGCTCATAAGGAAGCTGCACAGTGAGAATAGTTCAATATATCCAGCAGGATATTCGCTCACTGTACAGCGAGTCTGAATTTGTTGGAGATATGCGACCATTTCAGTTTCAAAATACCTGTTTGTGTGTTCCTGATTGAGTCGGTACTTAAGGTGCTATATCATCCATTTCATAAATAAGCAGCCCTCAAGACCTTCTCTAACTCACTGTTGGCTATCCTGCTGTTTCTTCTCCTTTATTTGGCTTCCTGTGTTTGCTTCCCGCTCTACTTTATATGGCATGTGAGTAACACAGCCTCTCTCCACCCAGCAGAACTCATTAAGATTATGCTGCTCTTGTTTCCACAGAAATGTCATCTCATCTCTCCAGCCAGAGCAATCTGTGTCTTTAGCCATGGTCGCCAGGCAATATCTCTGCCCATTTACTCTCCTCCACTGTTCATGGGGTGAACTGAGACCCGAGAGACAAAATGTTTGGGAAGTTTGGACTTGTGTCAACACACAAGTCCAAAAAAAACAAACATTTGGAGCAAATCAAAGACTAAAACAGCAGATTCATAATGATCCACTGGAAAGAAGACTCTTCCTGGGTATCCATTTTCACGCCTAATACAGAACCGGCAGGTATTTTCTTCAAAGTTATCAGCCTTTTGTTTTATTTTCCCAACTATACAGCAGGAAACATCTTAAAACAGGTTCATATTACCCAAACTAAGGTTTCCAAAAAAGTATTCTTTTGGTATCAGTACGTAAAACATTGGCACTGACATCAAAAATGTTCAAATGACTACACAGTAGTTTAGAGATGCTATGATCAGTACATTAATAGAAATTACTCAGTTGACAGACAAAATGATTTTCAAAGTTAATTAATTACTTAAACAATTTAAATGTTTCAATGTTGAATATTAGCTGAATAGTAGCACCTTCTGAACAACAAGAATTTGCAACTTCTTCATATTTTTGGGTTGTCAGTCAGGCAAAACAAGTAAACCAGTAACTTGTAGAACATTGACAGATTAATTGATAACGAAAATAATCAATAGTTACAGCCCTCTCTCAATTGGATTTACAATTGCAAGATCAATAGCAGTTTACACTGTGGTTACACTTGATCTATGGGCTGGAAGCTTCCATCAATACACAGGAAGCGCTTGTGTTGAGGGTCGGCTTTGCAGGTTAACATGCTCTGCAGGTTAATTGTGCGTGTGTTCCTTACCTGTTGTTCTCTGCATTAGTGGCAGCACTGTCCACCCAGGGGGCCTGAGCCCTCACCAAAGACTGGGAATGTTGAGAGTGAAAGGGATGGATGGCCCAATTGGAGGAGGGGTTAATCGAGCTGGGATTTACTACACACACACACAAACCATTTCAGGGGTGTGTACACCTTTCAGGATGTATGGTGGTCTAAATTAAATATCCCTATTTCCTGCCTCGGTTTGAAACCCAGGATAACACTGCAGGGAAAGTAGGAATTTGTACTGAAAAGAAGGTGTTCACAAAAATGCCAGAGATTCATAAAGGGGAAAAATATCAGGAGTAAGTGTGATTTAACAACATTCTGGCTTTTATCCTCAGCCTAAACTACTGTTGTAGAGGCAATGAGGATAAAATAACTTCACTGATTCTCCTTGGAGAATAAAAAGGCTAGGCTCAATATAATTAAGGTTTAAAAACACATTGAACTCAAAATGTCCATCAAACTTGGCACTTTTCAAGGTCCCCAGAGCTCTTTCTTATGAAAAGGTCTTTTGACAGAGTTGTAGAGGAAATTATGCGGTCAAAGACAGTATACCATGTTTTAAATTCAAGGAAAGGTGACTTTTTACTCATAGAGTACAGTTATGATAGAGATTGTTAGCTAAAATTCCAATTAAACACTACATTGAATGGATAAAAGCAGTTTTTGAGTGAGTGCAAACCTTGATAAAAGCTACTCCTCTGACTCCTGTTTTTTTTTTTTCTTTTTAGATTTTTCATGCTGACATAAGTTTTTCTTTTCACAGTATGAGCCTCTGAGAGCATGTTTGTTGGACCTCCAGCCTTGTTTGAGGTATGTATTAGGCTGTATAATCTCCTCAGTGTTTGGGGCAAGAGGGTGGGGTGGGGGGGACCTTCTGATAGGGTAGTGCATGTTTCAGAGCCCTCCGTCTGAATAATGCTGTGGAATAATGAGGCGGGGAGCAAAGGCTGTAGCCCAGGGCTTTGACCGTCTCTGTGACCTGATTATGTCAGGGAGTGTCAGCCGCCAAGACACTACAAAAGCACAGAGCATCCCATCAAGTCCATATCCACAGTGATCTGTCCCCAGTGCTCCAGGCACCTTGTGAGCCAGGGAAGTCCATACTGTCTCATTAGCAACGTTTAGCATCAAGCACTCGTGCACAGACAACACTTAACTATAAACAAAGAAGCACGGTCACACTGGTGGCACTGAAACTTAACTCCAGTAGGTTAAACATCATGTGTATCATTAAAAATTAAGTCTTTTTTTCATGTGTTTCATTTCTAAGAAGCATCACCAACAACAACTTGAAGTATCTGATGTTTTTCTTAACATATTGCTATGAGGATAGTGCAAATGTTAAAAGATGAAACAGGGGTTAAGCTAAATAACACAGAGTGGCATGAAAGGGCACATTGTCCATACAATTTTCCTTTAATATGTGCTGTGTGCACCTGTGATAAGATGATTCATTAGATAGGGCCCCACAATGACAAGCATCATCGTTCAAGCCTCTGGCTACTGATGGAACAATTCTGCAGCCACCCTGTAAATATGACAAGGTCAGCGTTTTACTGCGACAGGCGCATGTGGATAAGAGAAAGAAGGGCTTTGTTTATTCCCAAAAAGCTTAATATGTGGTGCAGCGGCTACTAGACTGTAGACAAACAGCTTCAAGACAACAAACAGACCCACCACTGGAAATCTATGAGGAAAGATCAGAAATACTATCCAAATGTTTTATCTGAATTTCACATAGCCACATGATAAAGTGTGCGACTGTAAGGACCAGAAACAGCTTTCACAGACCGGTTACCGAGGAAATTGTTTTATCTTTGTAGTATTTAATTAGCTGTATGTAAAACCGGTCACTCAGAAAGTTTCTTAGCATGTTAACAACCGGTGTACACCCCTCACCTGTCCTTGTGCGTTGGTGACCAGCTGTCCGGTGGCTCCTTGCAGGTTTGAGAGGGTGTTGCCAAACACCTGAGAACCGGCGATGGATCCCATGGCTGCTGCCGCTGCTACCGCCGCCTGGCTGGCCAGAGGATTCAGCTGGTGAGAGCAAAGAAACCGGTGCAGATGTTTACCAGTGTAATGCAAATTCTTAAAAAAAAAAGACAAAAAAACACAGGTTCAGAAAGGCTCGGCATGGGGGGGCTTCACACTTCTTTGTTGCCAAGGCCAGAATAGGCCGACTGCAGTGAGGTCTGTATAGTCCAGTAGTGAGGGCTATGCAGTCCATCATACAGTTCCCAGAGGTCTGTGCTCCTGAACCCAGTGGGAGGCTCAAGGGTAGGGAGGAGCAGTGAGAACGGGAGGGCGGCTGTGAATAAATGGCCATTTTACCACTCTAAGTGCTTCCTCCGGCCCCTGGGGCTCCCCACGGGCCGAGCCGAGTCTTTCTACCCGTGGCAATAGCCCAACAGCATCCCGCTCTCACAATAGAGTGCGGCAGTGTGGCCATGCATCACTGTATCGTCAAGCGCTTCAATACGCTTCGAATTCCTCCTGCGTCATACTACACCAGCACGCTGATACTTTTGAAGGAAAAGGGGGGTTAAAATGACCATCTTTACCCCTGCTGTAATGGACTCATCTGGTCTGGCCTGTGGTTGTGAAAAGAGGCTCCTTGCGTCGGGGAGAGGTTGTAGAGCCCCGCCACATCGCCAAGATTACCCATATAAATCAAGCTAACCACTTATTAGGGGGCTGAAAATGCACTGCTGATTTGGTTGTAGTGCAGCAGAGCAAAGTCTTATTAGGTTGAGTAAGTAGATCAAAGACCAAGAAGAGATAGGAGACCTCCCAATTACTCACCAGAATAGAGAATAGAAACACTGCTTAGAAGCAAGCTGCCTGCTCCCTGCTGCTAATATTGTTGGCAATATTCAAACAGGATTGCTAGAATTAAAAGTAGAGTTTATATAAAAGGCTTGAAATATCATAAAGTATCTAGCGTGTGTTTCGTCTTTGACTGAAAGCATCAACTTCTCCACACTTCTTGCACTCTGCTGGGAATTCAGCTTTGTTCATCTGAGATCATTCAGTTGCAATTCATCTTTTATCTTACCCCACCACCATATATTATTACACTTTCTGAAATCAAATGATGAAAAAATGCCACTGAGCGATCAATACTTTTTCATTGACAGTAAAGGTTAAGCACATTAAGAATGACACTGCATTTGTCTTATGAAATCATATTTCATGTTGGTGGCCTCAAATTGGCCGTGATTGATATTGCCTCCCCTCGTCTGAAAGTCATCCAGTTTTTCCTTGATAATCGCAAGATTGTCTTTTATGCGTCCAGCGGTTGTCCTTCAGAAATCTTAACATCTCAAATGTTAGAAAAGCAGAAGCCTGATTCTTTACGTTAATTACGTTCTATACAGCCTGACATTAAAAGCTTAAAAGATAACAGAATATCAGTCAACCAGAAATGAAAGATTTTGATATTAATCAACAGTCTATATTGATAAGAAGTTCCACAACTTATATTAATTTTGGGATTTGATCGTATGTGCTTATTTACTGTCCAAGTTCATTAAACCAGAGAAAACAAACCATGAAAGATGCATGTATTTACCATTTTGCACACAATATTTGTTAAAACACTATGAAATCTTGTCTTTTCTGGTAATATTTACTTATGTCTGATCTTCGAAAAACAAACACTGCACTGCAGATGACGCTAACTGACAAGATAAGCTTTTACTATTGTATTTTTTAAAAGAATCAGCTACACATACAGTATGTCTTCTGCCAAAGATATGTCTGCTTTACCAAACTGTCCTTTGCCCAAAACACTTTGCTACATAGGGAGGTTTTTTTCTTCTTAAATTCATGTAAAGGTCTGACCTATCTTTGACCTATCATAGTTGGATCATAATTCAATATCATTGTGTATCAACTTTCAGCAGGATTAATTTATATGGTGATATGATGATATGATTTTATCATGTTATCTATCTACAAATTTCTGTTTTCCAAATTAATGATTCCAAGTAAGCTGTAGGGATGTCCACACAATAGTCTCTCTTCATAGTCAAAACTATTTAATTTGCTTAAGATGTTTTAAAAGAGCAGAAACTAAAGCTGTAATACAGTATGTCGACCACTACCACGATGTAATGTGCAGTGATAACTTTTAAAATGGAAGGTTTAATGTTATTTAAAGTCATCAAGATCATGTACCAAGATGGATTTGGCCACATTTCTGAGCACACACACACAAAAAAACACTAAATTGCTAATTCGTTACAGTGATAATATATGTCACCATTATGAACACCACTGTTTTCAAAATACTTAATTAACATATGGCCAATTTGGGGTGACGGATAAAGAAGAGTTTTCTTGAAAAGTAGGTGAGAGCTGCATGTTGATATCAGTCTGAAGCTGATTTCACTTCCACTTCTGACTGGAGAAGAAGTCATAGTATTTGAGAGGGAGTAATAAAACATGAACCAGGTGCTGCTGTAGTTTAGGTTAGAGAGGTTTTGTGAATATAAGATACTTAAGTGTTGTCAAGAGGGGTCTTTTAAGGCATTTTGGTGAACACACAGTATTATAGGTGTTGCTATAGTGAATGGGAGCGTGGAGAAAAGCCAACACGGCCAGTTAAACAGAGTTAAACAGAGGCTACAGATCAACACATAGATAATGTGATCTGCTCAGGCAAGCACACCCAGAGTCTCCCAGAAAATCTGCTGTGCTTGGTGTCATTGTGTGAGTGATAGGCTGTTGCAGAAGCTTTCAGATTTATTTGAAACATTATCATTGTGTTTCATTCGATGATAGCCCTTTCAGATGCTATGTTATTCTGGTAAATCTAGGTGAAAAGAGAGCAGACTTTATTGCTGCATCTGCTGGCACTGGGTAATATGGATAGCAGTTGGAAGAAGAGCCAGGAATAAGGAGAGGCGAGGCTGTGTTCAACACCTAAACAGGTGATTTTCCGCCACGGTGACTCCTCTCAACACCTCGGCGGGAGGCACAAAATGACAGACCTGGCCTAGCATTTGTACTGATTGCATGTGTTGGAGGAGATAAACAGTGATCTTCCAGTTTGCACAGCCTGCAAGTTAACCATTGTGTTTCATTCTTTTCATTCGCCATGAAAAGGGCGTCAAGAGGATTTTTCGGCAGCAGAGACCATTCAGGTCGACCACACAACTGCTGGGATATAGCAAATGCAAAAACAAACAGAAGTCAATGCGTTTGTTAAAGAAATATTTTAGATGTTGAAGTTAAATTCAGCATCAGAAATGAACAAGTTCTTTTGTTATTACATTCTCATGTTGTACAGCAGCAAACCTTTGCACTGTCCGAACCTCCATTAGATCATGTGACATCATCTTGTCACCTTTAAGACACCAGAACTCCTATCACTCTCTGCGCTTTCACAGTTTATAAAGCCAAATACACAGAACGACACAGGGATCAACCGACACTAAATAAATGTCTCTAGCAGGAAAAAAAACCTTGCAAATTGTTAAAAATGCATCTTTTCTCCGTACGGTATGAAGGGTAGGGAATCTAAACTCCGCCAGGCTCTCCGTCGCCTGTTTGACCATGAGGGTCACCTGGTGCAGCAACCCGTGTAATCTCAGGAATAGAGGGAAAAATAGCGTCCCTGCAAACCGTGGAGAGACCCCTGGAAACTAAAATTGTCTGACACAAACTAACTGGAGTTTATTCTTGGTTTTGCTCTTTTCATGTGGCCATTTTAAACTTAATTGCTTTTTTTTCTGGCCTGCACAGGACAAAAAAAGAGCAAAGATAAATGGTCAAAATGGTGCACACACCAGAGGCGGGTAGATTTGTCTGCTCTCAGGCTTCAGTGGCGTGTAAAATTTATTTTCTACTCATCTATGATTCAACAACAGAATCAAACATTTATCTAATATATCAGAGAAAATCAAAAGAGAATACAACACCACAGAGAATGATTTGGCTAATTAGCAGCCAGTAATGTTTTTAATTGTCAATGAAAGCAGCTAAAACTGTTGTTTGAAAAAAGATATTCTGGTGAAATTGGAATATCATCCTGTCTAGAAAGTCTTTAGATTGCTTACAGGTGGAAATTAGGCACTCAAATGTAAGACATAAGTCAAAATCTCCATGCTTTCAAAGTCCTCATTTAGCCCAAAGTGGATCAAAAAGTACAAATTAACAGTCCATCTCACTATTGTTTCTGGATGAGAAGAATGTCCTTTATCTCTGGAACAACATGGAAGTTTCCCTCGTTCATCCCGACCTCACATCTCTGTCTCCTCTCTGCTCTTTTCCCACTCCAGAGTGAATGTAATCAGCTGTGACATGAGAAAACACGTTTTCTGTCTGTCAGGACTCTGCTAGTCTTCCGCTGACAGTCCTCTGCTGACTCTCCTCCTCCTCCTCCCCCAAAACGGCCTCTCCCCTACCTCCCTGTCTCCCCTCCCGCACATCCACTGTGCTTATGAACATCAAAATGCCATTAGGCCCTCCAAAACACCTCTGGTCCCTTGGTTGGCAGGGCCTCGCACTGCGGTCATGCACTCTGAGCCCTCTGAGCGCCGACTATTGCTCACCACTGGGCCTCTGCTCCAGCCGTTGTGAAAAATAAACCCTAAAAAGAGCCATTCTTGAGGAAAAATATTGGTAAGTGAAAGACGGATAGAACAACTGGGGCAGATAACACCCGGCGAAATACAATAACGCTGCATCCGGTGATGGTCGGACGTTGTAATTGCTTAAGGCAGCGTAGGGATGTTGGTGGCAGTGGGTGTGGACGTGGAGGTGGCTGAGGTGGCATGGCGGGTGCTAATGGAGTGATGTCATAAGAAACGCCAGAATGACAGCTAGTTAACTGGGGAGGTTTGCCTGATCAAATAAAATGCATTAACTCCAGGAAATGGATATCACAGGCAGCCTCAGAAATGGCCATATCTAATGAGGCAAAATGCAAATGAAGTAGGAAAAGAGTCGTGAAAACGTTTAAACTAACTATAAAGGGATGATGGAGTGTCAGACAGTGGCCGTCAATCTCCCCACTCATTACCTTCATGTGAAATTAACAGCAGCTTTAATCATTACATAAAATCTGCTCCAGCCCATTTGTTGATAATTGTGAGTCGCAGAGGTTCAGAGTGGGTTCTTTGTCATCAATCACGGCAGCAGTATATTTCCTCTGGTTAGGGGACACTCTGCGAGTAAAAATATAAGTTATACTACATTCCTCTTACACGATTTCTCTTCCTGAGAAATGATCTATAATATTTAGCTGTTTCCAGATGTATTAAATTTGAAACTACTTGGTGATTAAGTATCTACAGGAAAGTGCTGACCATTTCAGCTCATGATGTGACATATTTGGTGCCGTTATTTCTGTTCCGTGCTAGTGTTGGGTTGGAAATCATAGCAGCGTTAAACCGGTGTTGCAGTAAATCTATTGCTGCTCTGGCTATGACTTTAAAGTGGATACCTGGGCACGTTTTTCTGGTTGCTGTGAGAAAATGAAAAATAAAATCATTAGAGTCATAAGATCAGGCTATAAAGAAATTATGAACACTATTATTTTGGTGTATTATCCAAGACTCTTCCCAACCTTTACTAGACAATTACCTCAAATGTTCAATAGGTAATAAAACATATTTCTTGATTTCAGGAGTTGTATTTCAACTGGACCAACTACACACCATTTGTTTTTGTTTAGGGGGAAATGGCATCTCTTTTCACTCTGCTGTTGTTTGACATATAAATATAGCATTTGAATGACTTTAATATCCTCCTAATCAATGTCCAGTGATCTTTTGATGTCCTCAATTCAATATAGGAAGGGTCATCCGTGCCGCAGCTTTATAAACACAATAAAGGTAAATGATTACTCTCCACTGTGGTGTCCAAAAATACGGCCAGTAATGAAGAGAAATGGAGGAGTTTGAGGGGGAGGCCTGTCATCTGTCATTGGCCAACTCTAAGCCCTAAGATTAATCACGAGAGAGGGGCTCTGTGGCTAAGATGTGGTCACCCTTGATCGATAAATCCGCCTCCTTCCCCTCCCTCTATGTCTCTCTCTCTTTTTCTCCAAAATATACACAGTCGTTGGCGCAAGCTAAATCAGCATAAGTGGAGAGATGAATTGATGACATTTACAGCCGTATTTGTATTGATTCCATGAGTTTTGACTTCCGAGCCTCCCCTCCTTCAGGAGTTGACTTAAGAAAATGCACTGCTCTTGCATTCTAGTTGAGTCCATTTACAAAACCATCAATTGCACATTCCCTCCCCTAATCATAAAGGGCATAAAATCATCCACCGGGAAAATGCAAAATGTTCCTCAAAGAGTAGGAGAGTACAGTTTAGAGGAATTTGAATTTAGTCCACTATACATTGCAAAGCACACCAAATCTAGCCTCTGCTAACCATGACTGGAAAGACTGTGGAGAAGTATTTCTGATAATATTCTGCAGGGACCACAAATGGGACTTTTGACTTGGTCTATGAGGAGGGCATAATGCAATAACATTGCATTAAAAGGGTCTTTTTACAGCGTGGCAGCGCTGCACGGCTGTATTCCTTGTGTGAGCCCGGTGCTCTGTTTGCGGTCACTAATGGGCATCAGAAATTACAGGCAGTGGAATCGCGCCCCGCGGGGGGACTGGCCTCCTCAGCGGAGCGGAGCACTTAGACAGTGTCTGGGAGGCTGCTGGAAGAGGAAGGGGGGAACTCAATGTCACAACCCTGCCTCATAATTAAAGAAACCCTATTCCTTATCCACTGTTAGGTGAGCCCTAGTTTGGTGCTCCATCTGAGGGCTCCCCCGTGGGCGTCTAATGCGTGTTGCCCCCAGTGTGCATGTGGGCTGATCAGGGAGCTGCCTTTCTGCTGGGTGTCTGAGCTGGCAACCCTCTGCCCACCATGAGAGTAACAGGGCGAAGTTTAGAAGAATCACAGACCTCAAAAAGTGAAGGAAATATCAACTTGGTGAGGTCTGAAAACCCAACAAAACCAGAAAAGCCAAAAAGTAAGTGCAGGGTGTACTTTATGTAGGTGTAATTCTAAAAGTGAAAGTACCTTTACAGTTTTCCAAATGATCCCTCTGAAATATGATAAATTTAAGTTACTCCTTATTTAGAAATTCAGGGCTCATCGTTGGTCCTGCCTAATCCCTCATTTGAAGTAAATAAAAGTAGTAGAGCTGTCATGGTCAGGTTGTTTTCCTCATCTAGCTCCCATGCTTTATAATTATTCATATGAAATGTGGTGCTGTTGATGGGCAACAGTCTTATTTTCTGCTTCAGTCAACAGTGCACATTTGTATTTCTAAATTGTGGAGCGCTTGTTATGTAAGGCAATTTTCTGCCTTCTTAAGAGCCGGATCTCCTGTGCATTAATAAGAGGCTAGGCTGAGCTGCTGGAGAGCTGAGGGCCTGTTCATGCTCTAAACCACACAACCACCAGCACAGTCCGCTACCACATTCCCAATTATACATATTTAAAAGTTTTATTAGAAAATAGTGATTTTAAAACAGGTGTTATCCTGAATAATGGGCAGATGGGATGCTTCGAAGCTTATTATATGAGTATATTCAGATATTTTGAAACTTTGCCTGAAGTACAATATAAAAAATGCCACTTTACCAGGGTTGTAGCCAGAAACACCAAGATCATGAGTCCAAATTCCAACCAAAGCAACCCCATCTCTTAAAACATTTTTCAATTATAATATCTGTATATTTATTAATTTAACTGATTAATTTTATTTTTCTATATATTTTTATATAGAAAAATATAATGCTCTGAATGATTCACCACACTGCAAGGAATACAGTTCTGGTGCAGAAACATTAAATTAATGTTTTTCATTGGATTTTTTTTAGTTTAGTTGAGGACATTGAGTCTAAGAATAAATCAGAATCACAAGGACATGAACTTGGTATCCTAAATGGTAGCTACAGCACAGCATTTTAGTGTGTTTTTCAAAACAATATACTTCTGATTAACAGAAATTTGTTTGACTTTCACGCACATTCAAAATGTGCATATACATGGTAGTTTATTGCAACATGGTAGTTTACTGAAAAAAGGTGCGACCCAGTAGCCTACTGGTTACACTGAATACCACATAACCACAACAGCAGCGGATCCTTGATGCTGTCACACTCCTCTCTTTCTTTGTTTCTATCAACCTTAAGCTAGCATAAAGGCAAAAATAAAACAAAAAGAGGCCAGAAAACATTGCAAAAAGATATGTAAAATTAATTAATAAACCCCCTTTTTCCAAACCACACAGACACTGCTGTAGAGTTATGAGACATATGACAGATAATGGACTCTTTACTCAACTTAAGCGTTGCCAGCTTCATTGACAAGCCACAGTATGAGCCATTGGGTCTACATTTGAGCATGTCATTTTAATTTTGATTTAATACCCAGTGGAATGACGGTGGCCCGTCTCGCTAAATTGAATAGATGTGGAGCTGATCTGGAAAATCAATTAATCGATGTGCAAGGCTCATTTAATACACATGTTAATATAATGGGAGAAACACCCGCCGCCCATAAAAGAGAGACATTTGGAGCAAATTGGACAGTGGTGATTTTAACAGCGGTTGACATAAGTAAAAGTGCACTGCAGTGGAAAACAGTGACATGAGTGTCTGAAGGGGCCTCAGCTGGAGACAAAAGCTGTAGAGATGGGCCTGAGACTTGAGGAGGATGGTGGAACAAACGGGAGGGGGAGGAGGAGGAGGAGGAGGAGGAGGAGGGGGGGGACGATGGCAAGGAGGTGAGGAAAGATGGAGAGTGCAGACAGCCAGGCCTCTGAAAGGCCGTTGTGGTTGGCAGCCGCTGACCTTGGTGACGATGGGTTTTCACCAGAGGCTTCTAATGAAGGCTGATTGCCAGGGAATAGTGAGGGAGCCAAAGGGTAGAGAGGAGAGCAGAGGGGGAGAGAGGAGAGAGAGCAAGAGAGAATGAGAGGAGAGAAGGGAGAGAGAGAGAGAGAAAAGGATAGAGGAGAGGCTCAGGTAATTGCAGCACTTGTGGGTCTGAGGCCCTGCGGTCCTGTGATGTCGGGGTGCACTGGGGAAGAAGAGAGATGTCTGTGGACGCTTTGGTGGTAAATTGTGGAGCACAGGGATAGGAGGCAGGCCCCTAGGCTGTAATTACCCCTATGAGTGTGCAGATGGAGAGTGGACAGGCCCAGTGTGGGGCTCTGACAGCGATCAAGGAGACGACTGCGAAGGGGAGTAGAGACAGACACACAGACAGACGGCAGGAGTCTGACGGAGGAGGAAGACAGGACGCCTCCATCTCCGCCAGGCCCCCCGAAAACCAGCCAGCCAGACAGTGGACCAAGGTCAGAGGCTATTAGTGAACACACAACATGCCGGTGACAAGACAGCCATGACAAGAACAGCAGAGAGACGGCGCAGCGTTGTAGAAGATGCAGCTCCGGTAAGAAGAGAGACATAACGTGGAAGGATTTGGCAAAGAAAAAAGGCAATAAAAATGCTACAGAGTGACTAATTAGATCAGAGCCGAGAGAGAGAGAGAGACATGTGAGGGCTCCACTGGATGGCGCAGCAGGGTCAGGAGGGTCCGGGCATACGAACTGGAATAAGAGAGTTGATAGGCTGGCCTAAGCTTCCCGCTGCCACGGATCAGTATGTACTGCCTCTCCTCTCCCTGCCTGGGCTGATGTAACTCACTGGAGTGGCAAATTACACCAGACCTACAGCTGTAGCCCGACATTATGATTAATTTGATCAGTAATTTCTCCTGTTTTTCATTTTAATCGCCGCGACCATTCTGCTGTGGCAGGTCTTTCAGATCTAATTAAGATCAATTCCGGTGTAACAGACTTGGCGAGCGCCTTTACCCCGTCAAATCCCTGAGCTCTCCGGGCGTGGAGAAAACCTGCAGCTCTAATCAATCAACTTCCAGCAAAATCCAGCAGGCTCCCGCAATCAGCCCATTAACACACTTAAGCAAATTTCATAATCTCCCCCCCGTCTATTTGTCATCACTGTGGTGGCTATTTCAGGCAGCCACAGGCCGCATCTCACTGTACTCTGCGTGTTGGGGAGCGGAGTGGGTGTGGGCGGGGTAGAAAGGTAAATTCTTACTCCATTTAACCAAATTAGCTGCAGTAATCTGAGTTTAGACCATTGACTCAAGGGGACACAGTCTGTTGTGGTGTGATTTGTATTCTAATAGGGATATTAATGAGCCAATTAATGAATTTTGTCTCACAAATTAAAAACACCAAACACTAAAAACACTAGGGATGTAATGAATGCTCAGGATTTCCTCACTACGAGTTTACAAAGAATATCACACACCTCCCATGAGAAGAGAATTACAATGGGACATTAATTGGAACATAATGAGTGTTTGTCTCTCTGTGGCTCTGTGCTATATTTTCAGCAAATAGTTGAATGGCTGGGTGATTCTGTGCGTCTGAATAATGACAGTAGGAAATAGGGGTGTTATCTGTGTAATGCTGATTGTATTATGGTAATTATGACTCGACTGTGGGTAAAGCATGGAAACACCAGAAATGCCCTTCTGTGTCTTCAATTAAAACATACAAAAGGCAGATCTCGGTGACAATTCACGTGTGTTTGTGAGAAAGTCTCTGCTCTGGGAGTCTTCCTGAATTAAAAAACTTCTGTGAATTAACCAATGAGGTGCTCAAGTGATTCTAGGACTGAAAATCCAATCATTGACCCAGGCAGTGTGGGGTGCCGGAGCTGGAGGGAGGCGGAGCTGCTGTTTAAATCCTATTGCTGACTTGAGTGGGTGCTGAGGCCGTGGCCTGTCCTTGGGCGAGCCCCTCGCTGGGTGACACACTCTTTGACAACCCCAGCACTGACCCAGAGAAACTAAACCTTTTACGGCCAGTCTGCGTCTTCCGCACACACACACAAACACACGTTCCATAATCCTATTTGATGAGGCAATATCTTAATGATACCTGATGTGGCCCCTTTGGCCCCCCTCAAGGGAGGTCTGTCCTCAGTCATCATAATCAGCCTCACCGCTTCTTTTAGAGGAAGACAATCTATAAAAAGCTAAGGGTCTCAGTCTTATCAATCCAGTGAGCAAGTCCCAAAACAATCCTTTGTGTCATAGGAAGATATTCACAGATTACTAGAAATTTAACAAAGCAGCAGTTTCCTAGCAAATCAAAGCCTTATGAGTAGCAGAGTCTGATTGAAGTGTATTTGATCAAATCAGTTATCTTAGGTCTTTGTACGATGCCTGATGCAAGCTTAATGTCTGAATCTGTATGTTGGTCAGTAGCCCTTGTATCCACGGTCAGACTGGACAGTGTGTTTGGTGCGATGTAGCGGCCAGCCTTTGGAGCCCATTAAATCCAGAGGCTGTTTTTCCTGCTGAGTCTCACTAGGCCGTGACAGGGCCGGAGAGTGCTGCAACGAGGGAAACAAATAGCCCAACTCATCCTGGCCATAAAGAAGGTTGCACCACAACCCAATAAGGGTCTGACGCTGATGAATGTGACCAGGGACAGAAAGGCGACCCTGGCCAGTCTCCACCAGAAATGAAACCACAGGGATATAGGTTATTATCGTCACACAGTGACAGCCAGACGGACAGAAGGGCAGAGATGGATGGACAGACAAAGTGACTAAAAAGGAGGTTGAGTAGGAAGAGCAGCAAAGATTAAGGGACTGATTACGTTCGGAAAGCTCAAGGATAGATAACCTCTGAATCCCTCCTGGGTCTGCCACAGGAGGATGTGAATCGTGGCTCCTACTTGGTTGTGAGGTTTGATGTCAAGGCTTAAGCGACAAGATGCATATTCTAATAGCTCCACATAGACAGAAGAGCTACCAGCCTCCATTCAAATACTCCCACTTGATAAAGATCAAGTGCTGACAGAGAATCAAGCACTGTGCGTACCGCTTAAGCACTGCGTTTTCTCAAGGTTGGCCTGCACGAAATAACACCATCATCACACTTTTCAAATGCACATTTCAGCTTTTTAAGGGG
This sequence comes from Thunnus thynnus, assembly GCF_963924715.1. Taxonomy (NCBI): domain Eukaryota; kingdom Metazoa; phylum Chordata; class Actinopteri; order Scombriformes; family Scombridae; genus Thunnus; species Thunnus thynnus. The sequence continues at coordinate 9,583,257 of NC_089537.1, forward strand.
AGCATTACATTTTTAAATAGGAATTAAATATCCAATGTGTACTCTAGATTTCTGTGTACTTTTAGGTTAAAATCAATTAATTAGGAAATTTTTTATGGTTCTTGTGAGGTACTTTATCCAATGTGTCTGTGAAAAATTACATGAATGGAAGTTTTGTACCTGTGTATAATGGAAGACATTGACATCATTAACGTGTGACTGTGCAAAAAAAAACATACTATCACCTTTGATACCGGTGGACAGATTGGAATAAACAAAAATAGGTGTAAAACATAAGTAAAAAAAAAAAATTGGTGTATAACCGTCAAATCACTAAGAGCTAATGTATAGTTATAGTCTTGTGCTACTTTGCACATAGAAGAATGATACCAATCACTTGATAAAGGTAAGTATACAAATTTTAAATTAAAAAAGATCATTGGTGTCAGATTAGCACGTTGCTAATTCCAGTACTTAAGGTATTAAAATCGGTATCAGAAAGAAAAAAACTGGTGCATAAGTTTGTTGACTCACCGACAAAGGCATGGGCGGGGTGACGGGTGAAGGAAGGCTGCGGGCCGGTGACTGGTTAGGCCGGTGTGGCGGGGACTGCTGCGGCTGTCCAGAGGTGGAGGAGCATGCGGAGCCCGGGGACGGGACGGATGACTGCTGCTGGCTGGGCGGGGTCATGTGATGCTGGGATGACAGCTGGTTCTGGGTGTGGGAGTGGGTCTGTTGGTGATGGTGATGCTGCTGTTGCTGCTGATGTTGGTGTTGTTGCTGCTGCTGCTGCTGCTGCTGCTGCTGCTGTTGCTGCTGGTGGTGCTGCTGCATCTGTTGGAGCTGCTGCAGGTGCTGGAGCTGGGAGTTCAGTGATGAGGTAGCTGTTGGTGAAAGAACAGTTTGTGTCTTCTTTTTGCTTGAAACCTGAACCCTCTGAACACAAATGAGCTGACAACATGACAAATTGTGTTTTAGCACATAAACAGGAAGTACTCATTATTTGAAGAATATGCCCACACCTCGGATAGAAATACATGTACACATGGAGGTGTGGGATGCATAGGGTGAAGAGTGAGAGACAGATGTAAATTGCATGGAGCCACAACAAGGTCCTCCAGGGTTTCAGTCTGCATGATAGAGTCAGTGAATTTAATTTAGCTAGTTGGAGGACAAAGCTATCAAGCCCGACTGATATAATTGCTCTCTTTGGAGCCAAAAGTCTTCATTGTCACTTGGAGAATGTCAGAATCTTTGGTTTAATGGCTTAAAATCTCACAGGAAAGAGACATCCATCTTCACTGGAAGACTTCAGAAATAAACCCATTAACTAATTGGATCCAATAATGGCACACCATTAGAACCTTATTTCTACAATTAAATGCTTATAAATTTTTATGCTGTTTAAAAAAACTGTTAATGCTCAAACTGAGCCAGAATAAAATAGAGCCGCACTGGCATGCAAATTCTCCCGAGAACCCAGAACGGCTATCTATGATATAATAAATACAAAAATAAATATACAATAATATAATAAACATAAAAATATCTCAGTGTGAATGCTGTGCAGGTGCATTAGTCATTTTTATGGCGGTTCAAAATTTGGTGGATCTTCTGTCAGCTCACACAAACATTGTGTTTGAATGTCATAAGAAAATCATAACACAACATGGACAGCAAATAATTTCTACTGAGGGTATCAACTATAATACTATATCTGGAGAACCAGGCTAAAAAACAGCATCTAAGCTGACCTTCACAGCTCCTTAAACAAAAAGACAAAATGAGTTTCCATACAGATATGATGGATAGAAAAGTTTAGCTTGTTTTTTTTTTTATACCTGCACACAGTCAGAAAGCTTTTCAGTCTTTTTTTCAGTCAAACACACCAGAAAATCCTTAAAAGAAACTGTACTTGTAGGAAAAGAGTCATATGTATACAGTAACACAAAAAGGTTATTCAGGGGTCATAATGTACTACAGTGGATGCGAAAGGCACAAAATAAACAAATACCAGTGACTTTAAAATAGAATATATTGTTCCTACACAGGGCAGTATTAGTTCAAAGTCATGATGGTCTCCCATCTACGCAGACAGTTAATAAAAGAGTTTCTAGTTTCTTTGATTCTGTGAAGTTACACAGTTTTGTAAAGAAAACAAAAGGATAAATAGAGGAGATGACCGCAATGGGATCCTACATCATGTCTGTGGGTTAAAAGATAATACAGGTTTGAAGGGGTCAGACCTTATCTGCATGTTAATATTTGACTGGACTTGTGAAATTTCACAAATTTATCTAACACAGATGAGATAGTTTCTACAACAAACAATGAGATAAAAAAATCAACTAAAATGTTAACAGATTGATTTATACAGAGGGAACTACTAATTCCCACCCCAAGAATTCATCACTGATATGAATAAAAGGAAAAAACGTCTCTACTTGCATTTAAAAGCCCTAATAGCATGTTTGATTCTGACAGTTGGATCAATAGTCTACACTATTGCATGCTATAATCATAAAATTCTTGAACTTTAAAGTTCATTTTTGCAGATATATATAAAGCAAAGACATCCCTCTACAACCGAAACCTACAGCATTGTGAGAGAAGTTTTAAACAGGGTCTCACATACGCAATTCACTATTAAAATGACTTAAAACACAAAGGACTGAATAACAAATGCTGGTTCAAAAGAGTGTTTGTGAACATCTATTGATGATGCAGCCGAGCAATTGTGAACACAGGCGTAGACAAGCTTGTATACATACAGAATCAATGCACTTAAATAATTTAAGTATGGTTGTCTCATAAAAGATGAATAAAACATCAGGGCAGACAAGTCTTTGATTAGTGTGGTCACTACGACTTCAGGACAAGCACAGATGAACATTTAATGAAGATCATCCTCCTCTTCCCTCACTCTGCAGAAGCGCAGCAAAAGAAAGCCTGCGTCTCTTGGCCAGTAAACAGTACACTTTTACATGTCTTCTACCTCCTGACACATTGACACCTCTCTCACACCCCCACCATGAATTATATATCATTTGTGCAAACGGCAAGAGTCCAATTCTCACTTGAAACGTTGGGGCAAGTTGTCTACCAAGCGCTGAGCCCCTGACAGGACCGGCTCTTTTCCGTTGCATCTTCACAACGACAAAATGTTGAGCCCTATTTAAAGACGGAATAAAATGGAACAAAGACGGAGAAAACAAAAGGGGGGTTTAATAAGATTTCTGTCAAAAAATTATCGAAACCAGGCGGAGATCAAAGACGATTGGAGAATTTCCTCCAGCACCAACCATTACGCTGAGGAACAAGAGGCACAACAAAAGAATATGAGGCAAAAGAAAACAAATACAGAGGGAATATGGAAGAAGCCCCATGTGGCCTTATTATAAGGGCTACACCGCAGGTAACTATATTCTTTAACAGCAGTGCTTTATAAATTCTGTCATCTTGTTAAGACTGTCAGGACCACTGACCCTCCCTTCCCCTCTAACTGGGCAACTGGCATTTTGAAGCTCATTCTTTTAACCGCAGCTGTCTGATTGCTTTGGTTGAGCACATAATCCAAACGGCTTGTCTCAGCTAATTGTTTGTGCTCCTTCCTCCAGCAGACACAGGGCCGAGGATGACAGTAGGAGCTTCACTGATGATGGAGTGAGGCCAAAAGGGTGCCAGGATTCTATAGTGCTCATTATATCTCCTACTGTCTCTTTGTTGTGCTTCATATTCACTAGTTCTCCGACTGCGATGCAAGCAGCGCTCCCACTTAGTCATCACGCCCGAGGGGTGCAAGAGCAAGGGTCCCACTTTCACTGTTGTCACAACTCGACTATGTTAATGTTTATAATGAGGAATGAGCCAGATCATAGAGAAAAAGTCGTGCAGCTAAATGATCAGATACTAGCTGAACTGTGGCATTTTGTGCTCCATTTAAACATATAACAACAATCATTTGGGACTATGAAACACCAGTACTGAGAAGTCTAAGGCCTCCAACCTCAGTGCTTTGAGAAACTGTCTGCCATCTCTCGTTCAGAGCTTTTTTTTTTGCTGTATTGCCATAGTAGAAATCAACTGTTATCTTTGACTGTCCCGGCCCTGTCTTCTGAAGTACTGGAGGACGAAGCGAGACTGATTGTCAGAGGTCGAAAGGCTAGGTCAAAGCTGGCTCATTCGTCAGACAAAATGCTATTTTTGTTTCCTGTGTGGTTGAGGAGTAGGGAGGTGGGGGGGGGGGGGAAGCAGTCTGCTCTCTCATTACCAGCGCTATCTCAGTAGTCCCTGCCAACCCCCCTATTACAGCACTTTTCTCTCTGGGGCTGATTCTAGCTCAACTCATTGTTTTCCTCTCATTGCACTACACCTACTTTTACAACTATTCCCTATGAGTTATCTTATATATCTTTGTGTGTGTGCATGTTTGTGTACAGGAGTAGTAAACTTTTTTACATCTCTGCCATCTCTGAGTGTTTTGGCTACATTTTGGCATAATTACAGGTGTCATACCAGTCATATTGTCTGCCACTGTAAATTTAGCGCGTTAAAATAAATATAAAAACATGTATTAATGAATTTTAAGCGTTCTAGACAGCATAAACAAATAGGTGCTTGTCATATTGTAGCCCTTAGAAAAGGCTTGCCAAGGCCAACATGAAGAGCAATTGCAGCGTAACAGTAATCAAGTCTACATAAAAGGACTTTGATGATCTTTGACTCTCGTCAAACTGTATGTGCTTCACACAGCGTGAAGTACAGCGCAAAGAGGATGGAGATGATCATCTCATGTCGAAAGAATTCAAGTTTTCGGAGCATCAAAAGGGAAAACATAGCTCACAAACCTTGACAAGAATGTATTGAATTCAGCGGGATGAATAAAATCTATAGCATGTTTTATGTAAGATCAGTAAATTATATGTATGTGTGTGCTGTTTTCTTGAAGATACAGTTTGAAAGTGTTAAGCTGGAGTACATCTACACCACCTCATCGATTCAGCTCTGATACATAATTAAACTGGGAACAGAAAAATGTCTCCACAATCGTTCTGCAGAGCGGCGTTCAAATCATCCCTAACTGCTGTTGCGCTGTCTGAATGTCTTTGGCATCATTTAGGAGGGCTGTAAATTAAGAGCTAATCAGCGACTGTAGAGGAGCCTGTCAGCAGTTAATGAAATTGTCCAATGTGACCCACCCTGTATTTTTAGGAACTGCTCTAGTCTAAACACAGCTGTCATTCTCTAACAAGAGAGGTGAGAGGGGACAAACAAGCTCCCTATTACTGCTCTGCCTCACGTTCCACTATGGGAGTCCATAAACCACTGTCTCAATTGCCTTTTCAGTGAGTCACACTGATAATTACTGCACTGGACGTAAGGAGATTTAGACTCTATGAGATCTGGTAATTATGAAGGTGGTCAAAGGAAGGTCATTTTTACTCTGCGGATTAGATCGGAGCTATTGCACACTGATGAAGTGGATAACATCACTGTTTCTGCTGCTGGTTTCTCAAGTTCCCTGTTAACTTTTATCATTGTTGGTCACTTTGTGTCACATTGATAAGACCAGTTTACATCAACATAAAATATTTTCATTAATGATCAATCTGTCGCTTATGTTTTTGATTGACTTTTAGTCTATAAACTGTTCATTAAACACACAGTAACAGCTGCCCTTCACAAGTCACTAGACTCCAAAGTGAGTTCTTCAAACTGATTACAATACTAGCAGCTACAGAAAGACATCAAGGTCTTCATCTTATAATAAAGTAAATCATAGAAAAGCAAGAAATATGTTTGGAATTTGAGGCGTAACCTCAGGTATCTGTATTTCCAGTGACAAGGACCATTATTTGCGACTAATCAATTAAACAATAATTACCTGAGCTAATGAATTATTAATATATTTGTTTATTGTTGAACATATCTTGATATTAGAAGACACACATGAAGTTGGAATCTTATTGTCCTAACATAAAGCAAACAAACAAACCAAAAAAAAGTTCTGTTTCGTTTTCTTAACACAAACTGGAACACAAATTTGTGTTACATTCTTTTACCAGCGAGTCCATACAGTTGATAATCACGTTAAAGGAATGGAAAACAGATTCCTGCTTCGGCAATGGTTGGAATAAACTTAGGGGAAAATGAAACGTTAAAGGAAGTAGTGAACTACTGAATAAAAACATTTCTCAGAGCCACAGCAGGCAATATCAGTGTTTCAGTCCTACTGCAGGATGGAGGATCTCAGCGACTACTAAAAAAAAATATATATATATATATATTTATATATATATATATAGGCAGTTAAGATTTGAGCGGAGTCGCAGAGCCACAGGATTTTAGAGAGTAAACCACATCGCTTGTAGGGATCCAGAGATAATGCTTTCACTTTGTGATGCAAGGCAATATCAAGCTGTGTTGTAGAATTCTCACTCTGGGGGAAGCATTTCAAAGAATCAAATCCTCTCCATGGAGATGTTACACATACAAGAAAATCCCTGTGCACTCGATAATGTTGCCCTTTTGGTGTTGCTTACGCTCGGTTATTGATTTCCAAAGTGTGGTCCAGGGACCTCCAGGGGCCCTTGAAAGAAATCCAGGGGGTCCCCAGCAAAATAGGAGCTAGTTTAATTTCACTATGATTTCCCTCCTTTGAGAAAAGATATGAGGATTTCTGTTTTGATTGTAGCTTTATCCGCTACCCAATATTGGCCTATGGTGTCAGATCATGTGCTTGAGAGGCTGGGACTCTGCAGGTTTCCCTCCAACTAAAGACTACACGTTATATGCACTAATTAGTTGATCTCTCTCTGCTTAGAAGTTCGTTAAAGAAGCTGGCATGATGTCTGATTTAAAGAAGAACCTGCAGACTCTTGATCCTACATGGCGCATGACTGTTGTCCACTAATCGAGGTCTAAAGCTAAAAATCTCCTCAGATGGAGTCTTTGGGTAGTGAATATTGTTTTTTTTTTCTTAGTAGTTGCAATGCCTTAAATTTTAAGACATCCTTTAAAAATGCAAAGCGTTTTTTTACTATGTTGTTTTGTTTTACTTTACTTACTTACTTTCTTAATTCAAATGAATGACTAAACCAATTAGACCCTTGCACACACTGAGACAATCCTCCCCACTGCTTTTGGACACATAAGTGTTTCACTCTCATTTCAGAGTACATTGAAGGTATGCAATACCGTGGAACCCAGTAAGGGGTCCTTTGCTTTTGTCCTTCATAGTCCAGAAGGTGCTGGACCCCCCCCCACACACACACTCTTAAAAAAAGAGCCTGTCTGCCTTGCAGGACAGACTGGGTTGTTACAGCGTGTTCATGGTCCCCATCATGTGTCGTCAGACCAAAGCGGAGGCCACGAGTAAAAGCCTCATGCAAAATTTATGTTCATGCGGCTGTTTCAGTGGGTGGAAAAATCAATATTACGGGCCTGATGCACAGAGATGACTGAGTGCTCTCTGACTGACAGTAAAAGCCGAGAGAGATTGAGGGGCTACATTTACTGCTCTAGAAATGGAGTGGAGTAGAGTTGCCCTAATAGTCTAGTTCACCTTAAATTTGAATTTCATTGTGGATTATTTTGATAACAACTTGGATATTGGTGGTTTGAAGAAATTACGCCATTAGGGAAAAAAAAAAAAAAGAAGGAGCAAACGAGGAATAAGCAAGCTTGTTTTCAAATCATCTAAAACACATCTTGTGGTTTCTGAACAGCTACAGTATTGGATATTATGGGGTTATTAAGCCTTCCCTTCCTTTCCAACTTACACAGATATAAAATGATTGTAGAATAATCAAAAGACAATGTGGGTATGAGGAGGACATCATAGGGCTTTTGTTCTGCGCTGCTTCGCTTACATATGCTTTTGATAGCGTGCCACATACCCACAGTGCATTTGGGGAGGAATGTGAGAAGAGAGCGAAAGAAAGTGAGAAAAAGAAATTCAGTGGGATGAAATAACCCCAAACAATGGGATTTGCTTTCCATTCTTCTGCCTCCATCTTCTGTCTTTAATTATTCCCTTTGGTTGTCTGAGGGAGCGTGTAAGCACTTTCACACAGCACAACATGCCCAGCAGCACAACACTGTCTGCCTTAGTGATGTGGAGACTTCTGAGTGACACTGAGCCTCTTGTGATTATTAATGCTGTTTAATACAACACAGAGGAGCCACTATGATTGAGGGAAAAAACAGATTTCAAAATGCATGCATTCAAAATGCAATGTGAATGGAATTATGTTCTACATGAGCACTGCACTTGAGATACATTCCCCCCTTGCTACATAAACAATGTGTACACCATGAAATGAAGGATAATGTTTTGTACATGCAACAATGAAAATGTGTATTTGATAACAAGTACCAAGTGTGCTCTATTTTGTACACAGCGTTTAATGGAACCTCAGCTGATCCTGGTGGGGATCCTTTGTACCGGTTTAGTAGTTTCTTCCTGAATCGCATATGAGATATTTGAGAGCCCAGAACGATGTATGATGAATGAAGTAGCATGCTACTTATACGCTTATCGTGCTCACTGACTAGCAACAGGTTCAGCAAAGGGCAGCGGCAGTAAATGAAATTCCGCACCGGGACAATATATCATCAAAAGAAATGTATGCACCCGAAACTTACAAGCCTTCCTCAGATGCGGACAAGGTGCCTGACGGGGCTGGGGGGAAGGGGGGTGAGGGGGGGGGGATGGGATAGTAGGGGGGGAAAAAGGGGGGGTGGGCAAGTGGGAGAATAAAGGGGGGAGGGTTTTTTGCTGGATGGGTGAGGAGCAAGCAATGGGAAGCAGCAGATTTTGTTGAATCAGTTCTATTTTCATACTGGCTGATCTGTGTCTTTTAACCATTTCACTGCAGCTGGAAAATGAAAGTACCAGGGCTAATTTCACAGTGAGAGCTCACTGAACAAAACCCCCCACGGTCTGTGGAAAAGGTGCTAAGTCTACTTTGTCATTGTGAATTACGGCAGTGTAATTCAGGGAAACGTGCTTCTGTGTATGAGGGAGAAGAAGAAGAGTGGAAAATATGTTCCGAAGGAAAGGCAAGAAAACGCGTTTTCCTCTCTAGCCTGAGATGTACTTAGTGAGGTTTTCGTAGGATCTGTAAGTAACAGATATCTCTTTCCAAACATGCCGTCCTGTACTGATGCCACAGGATCCATCTGTGATGGGTCTGCAGTTAGTCCAGAAATAGCACCCAGGAGACTTACACACTCCTCAGACCTCCTACGGGACCTTTTAAGCTGCACTGATACTGATAAAAGCCCCCACAAATCTGGCCCCCAGATACCTAGGCCATTAATTAAGGTAATTATGCCCTGGTCAGCAATTAGTAACCACAGATAGCTTTTAGCAGCGGCTAAGACATCCCCGCTGGTGAGGGGTTTGGTTCCATACCATCTGCTGACAAATGTCACCATGGACTCTTTGGTTTCACAGACTGGGAACTGGAGAGCTGTGTTTAAAAATGACCTCTGTGTGATCCAGGCTGGCTCCCAGACTCCCACAGCCTCTCTGCTGCTGCAGGATCACTTTGTTTGTTCTTTTCAGTTCTTTGGTTCTTTTCTCTCTCAAACACGGGAGAGCAAGCTCTATGAAAATCCATACATGTTGTTCAGGGCCATAGTGGGAGTAGGAAACGTTCACTGCACAAGGTATCGATCAAAATTAGAACATCTGGGCGTGAGCGTAAGTAGTATTGATCAGAGCGTAATGCTACATTGATTTGCTTGTATTATTAAGTCTGTGATAGATCCGCATTGATAATCTGCTAGTTTACATTATAATCTTATATACAGATATAATGAAAGTGAGTGAAAGTTTTCACAGACACAATATGCTTACTGTGATGTATGTTGATTATTATTATCAGGAAATTCCCTTAGACATAAACAGTTGTGGCTTTTGTCATTAACATCCAATCAAATCTTTATTTTGATAATGTCCGTGATATGTGATTTCACATGAAAACATACACAGCAGCAAAGACCCGCTGAACAAATGTGATAAACATTCAGAAACAAATCGTAGCTTTTATACTAATATCAAAACACAGCAGTTTGTGTATTTCATCCTGTGGCAAAGGTGTGTGATATAAGGTGCTGTGAGTAGAACATACTGATAAAAATAGGCTGAATACACACATTCAACCTTAGAGGACAGATCATGCAATAACTCACATTACTGGGGAATGGGAAATAAAGGATGCAGCTGTGCTACTTTACACAATTCCACATTTGAAGCAATCGGTGATAACACCATTTTCATTCCAGTTCAGTCCCATAAAATTACCATTAACATTACAACTCATGCAGAACACAGATAAATGTAAAATGTCACCCAGTTCTGCCAGGCGGGAATTCCAGTTCCACAAGATTACCATCTCTGTCTGCTCTCTCCCACTGCACCTTGTCTAATATTTCATTTACAACATTTCATAAGTTCATTTTCCCCTCACTGACCATGTAAATCACAAATCAATTTTCATTTAAAATGCTTGACTACAGATTGTTGCTGAAAGCTTCTGAATTGCGCCTCAGCAATATGGCAGACCTTTAGCAAATCTTACGGAAACAATCTGGCTGGAAAAAAGGAGGAAAAAGTGAGATGTAATTTCTACAAAACAACTCTGGGCCAAGTGGTCAAGGCATTTACTGGAGGCATTTTACAAGAGTGGAAATATCATGAAAACAATACAGTTGTAACACAAGCTATTATGCATTGTTATTTATATCAGATTCAATACTCCCTCATTTATTGAAACCTTAGACTTGTGATGGACTGGTCAATCTACAGGATTACATTATAATGAAAAGATGAACTCTGTTGATTGTCAATATATGCAACAATCTTAAATACTGAATATTTAATGAAATGTATCAGCGTGCAGAAGATTTTATTCTACTGAGACCAGCTCAGTTAACGTTTTATGACAAAATACCTGCATAACTTGTAATATTTTGCTATGTTAAACTGATTTTTGGGTTGAATGAACTCAACAGTATGCATGTTTTATATTTAAAAACTTAATTACACCAGGGAGCGGTTCATCTTATGTAGCTCGGGAGCTGTGGGAGTAAAAAAAACAGCTGCATTAATATTAAATAATATTACATGTTCCTAATTATTCATATCATTGGCAGCTAATTTGAAAATTCGTCATGTTGAAATTCTACTGCACAGTGCTTTATTGCCACCTTGAGTAAAATCCACTTAAATAAATACATTACACTCCCTGCATACAGAGTGCAGACAGACACAGTGTGTAATGTAAAGAGACTGTCTTGTAGACTATGTGCTTATGGCAGGAGGTTTGCAAAAAGCCTCCCTCAGTGTTTACCAGTGAGGGCAGATGTCAGGGTTTGCTGTGGAGGAGCAGACACAGCCACATCTGATTAACAATATTATTGACCTCCTCCACACCGCCATAAAGACTCATCCCCCCCCCCCCCACCATTTCTTTTCTTTTCTTTCTATTTCAGGCTCTGGCAGCGTGCTGTCCTGTGGCATGGCTGAGCCAGAGTGACACTGCCACCATCTACAGAAACAAAACACGAGTCAAGAGCCAGAAGGTAAAGACAAACAGCGCTACTAGATCTTACTAGACAGAAAACATAAAAATATCTGGGGATACATACATTAAAAAAAATATCCTGCTGTAAATTCAAATGCAATGTGCTCTATTTATACTGTTATTTTTGTGCAATTATGAAATATATGTAACTTGAATTCAGAACAAATCATTAGCATGTCTGCAACAAGTGAAACACCGGGGGGGAAAATTTACTTGCGTCTCAGCTTCAAAAAAAGACATCAGAGTATAAATCATGAGTCTCAAGGGAGTGTGTCTGTGTGTTCATATGTGCATGTACAGTAAGGCTGCGTATGAGCCCGAGTGTAAATTTCTGTGTTTGATTCTAACCCTCTCATCGCTCTTCTGTACATTTTGATTGGTGATTTTTTTCTTCTTTCCGTCGCCGTACTGTCACAAAGGCAGTAACCCCGCACGTTTCCAAGCTGCTTATTGAAGATAAACAATAAACCACTGGCAGATATCAATGGCAGAGATGAGAACCTGGGTGCCATATCTGCTGGGACTGCCTGGCGAACCTGCCTCTGCCTGCACTTCATCTCCAGCAGCACCTCTCACTCTCAATTATTTGGCTGCTGTCACAACAAATCAATCAAATTACCGCTCCAGGACTGTGTGCAGCTGCTCCTATTGCACCGCTAGTTGCATTAGCTTTGAAATGTATGAGGTCTACATTTTATCACTGTTATTTATTTAATGCAGCTCTCTCCCCTGCGAGTCATCTTACAACCACAGCAAAGTTTAATCATTAAAGGACGACGTGGAATACATACTGCTTGAGAACACTTCAAATTAAACAGCGATGAGGGAGAAGGGATGGGTTTGGCCTCTATTGTGTTAAGATGGCAGATGGTGATGTGAGGAAATATGGACTGTTTGCACTTAATGTACTCTTCTACTGGCTCAATGTGCACACAAACAAAGCTTATTTCTTTCCTTATCCCAAAGTGATTCGATAAATATACACATGAGAAAAAGAATCCCATGATGAGCAACTAGTGTGGCTTTAACAAGCTCGAAAAGGATGCTTGAGATTCTCTACAGTAGCTACAGTAGTAGTATAATGTAATGGGTAAAGGTACACAGAGGCATTCCCACAGCAGACAGTGAGTGGCCCGGCCCGGTGAGCTAACCTCTTAAAGGAGCAGCAGTCAGCTGAGGCAGAAGAGATAGAGTCTGACATGTCTAACTAGTGTGGAAACATTTGGCTCTTCCCCCAGGAGCCCACCCTTTGGTGGTGTAATGAGCAGAGTGATTTCCCTAATTTGTATCATACCAACACCCGCAACCTGCGAACGACACTGCTGAGCGTTTTCATCAAAACGGCAGACATGCCTTTGATTGGCACTGACATCGGGTCTCATTACTGCAGGTGAGTGGGATGCCGACCTTTATCAGGAAGCTTGAGTGCTGTTTTGTGTTTCCTGTGGATGAGTACAGAGGAACAATGCTCTCACCTAACCATTAGAACTCGGCTCTCTGATGTGATGCGCTGCCTGGCTTTCTGCTGAGAGCAAATAAGATGGGATATACTTATTAATATGAAAGAGCTCCAGTAAACTAGCTTCTTGCATTACCTTTGAGTGAGTCATAGAGAAGAGGAGTAGACAGATGAGACTTTGTTCTGCTTCCTCTCATTGAGCATTACATGTACAGTGCTTTGATACAACTAGTTTTACAAGTATGGTAATCATGCTTTGCTTGTTATAAAATCATGTGAAATGAAAACCTATTAAAAATGCAGCAGAAAGTAAGCATCATACCTAACAAAAACTATGGATTTTTGTCTGCATCAGTCGTGCATACTTGTATTTAACATAGTGAAAATCATCTTTTTTCATGATTTTCATGATTTTTCTTTTCATATGAGCCGTCATATTTACAGACCTCTAGCATGACCCAACCTAGTTTTTGCCTCTGTGAAGTCAGCTAGAATTGTGTGCACTCTGTCACAAAAGATAACTTTCTCCCTTGTTTAGTTTCATTGGGAATTTGTTTTTACTGCATGTTTGCAGGCATAAATCATTCTGACAAATAACCAGTTACACTGGTGCCTGTGTTTACTGAGTCTGCCACAAGATGCTGCTCGGTTTTATTTAAGCAACCGCTCCAACTTCATAGCACAACCCCATTACAGTGATAGTTATTCATCACAGTCTGTGAGAGCTGCCCTCCTAAAGCTCACAGCAGGCCAGCCAGTTCCCTTCTGTCAACATTCATTCTTAGAGAGCGAGCTTTGATTAGCATGGGATCAAAGATGCTGTTGTCAGTGTTTGTTCTAATTTTGTCTTTTCATTTAATTTCATTCATTAAAGCTGAATAAGAAAACATACAAAATGCACATTTTGCACATTTTCACATGCTTTTGGAATGAAATGCCTTGTTCTGATCTAATATAATATATAATATATAATATATAACAAATACTGCATTCTTGCAAAGGGTGAAAGTCTAAAGACTATGAGACCACAAACATCCCAGCTCTCATGTTAAGTATACTATTCCTTCACCCTCAAACGCCTATTCCCCAAGACAAACAGCCTTATTAGTTGGTCATTAGCCGCCTCATTACATTTAAATACAGCCATTGGCTGGGCTCCTCCTGGAGTCTCATTACTGTGCCTCACAGTTGTCTTGTGTCTGATCTGACGCTAATTAGCTAGCAGCGTGAGTGCTGTAAAGCACACTTGCTCGTGAGGTTGTGAAATGATCTGACTGCTCCCCGGCGACAGCACGGTGCTGTATTATATGTGTGATTAATCAGGCCTGGAGACCCGGAGGGGCTGGGAGGGGAAGCGGGGGGGACGCAGGGGCAGAGGCCAGAGTTGCAGTTGTCTGACAGAGGTGCTGTGCCAGCAGGCCTCATTCAGCGGAGCTGTGATGAACTCAGACAGGGGAGAGTGGAGGAGCGCCACGTGGCCAGAGGGGCCTGGACACAGTCAAGACATTTAGCTTCACTCGTGACTTGTGTCACTTTCTCTCCACGGAGGTCCCTTCAATGCATCCCCTTCAGATAAGAGGACGTGCGAACAGGCAGTCTGTCAGTCCACACGCTTAAAAAAAGATCTGCCACAGAGGCATTTCTCCACAACAGTTTTTTTCCCTCTATCTCTCATGGATAGGGAATTTTATCAGGACATTGAATTCCAGACTGTCTGTTGGCTTGTTTGGCAGCGGACAATAAGGATGACTGAGAGGTGTTTGTTTTGGCATTCTGACACCCTGACAATGTGTTTGTCGATCAGTTCATCAGATCACTGAAGCCTCTGGGTTGTCCCTCACGCACCGGGAGGAAGATCTGTTGAAGTGTGAGTCAGACGGGCCTGCTGGGCCCATTATCGTCCACTACTGACGGATACATTGAAGGACTTCACTGGATAGATGCAGGTTTATTAAAAGCTCTGCCCACAGCGATGGCTGCTGTTATTTATGCATGTTTGTGTCCATTAGGCTTCTACCTCCACATTTCCTCACTCAGGGCATCTGTCCATCCATTTCCCCACATGAAGGGAGGCTTCCCTGCACTTTGTGCTGCACTGGCATTATTGTAATCTCCACCCTAAAAACACACTGCTTTACATGTAGCCTGGCATCTTTTTACATTAGTGCAGCTCTCTCATCCAAGATTCATGACTGACGGTTTCCCCATCCATCCCTCAACCTAATGGTATAAAAGAGACAATGTTTTAAACATTAAAATGAAAACCATTTACAACTATGATCAAAAGAGAACACTTGGGCATTAAAGTTTTAAAGGCAGAGATAAGTACAGCCATGTGGATGGACAGATGAGGTGGAAAAGAGATAAAAAAGTGAAGTACAGTGCACTCTTATGCACAGGAAAGAGGCATAAAGTGCTTTTGCGCTGCACTGCAAAACGTTGACCTGTAATTAATATGGTTGTTCCTCTGGGCAAGTTGAGGATAGCGGCTTTTTGGGATACAAATCCCTGAAGGATTCTTACCTGGTCAGGAGCTTTGTAAAGCATTTTTATTGAAGAAAAACAAAAAACGGTTCCATGTAATACAATAAACGTATAACAAACTCTTGCTGAGAGCAATATTTGTTGTGTTCGTGACTAATAGTAGCAGAAGTAGTGTTTTTTCTGTAATGATTGTGATGTTTTTAGAACATCCATCAGCTTCCAAGAGTATCAGAATTTCTACTTTCTTCTTGTTCATGCACCTTTTTGCTATTCTGCACTAGTGCATCATGTTGTCCCTGTTTCATCATAGTATTTTCCTACTATGCCCTCTTTCTTACCTTGCAGGTTCTGGAGGGGGAGTGTCATGATGCCCCCTGCAGTAGCAGCAGCCACCAGGCTCTGGAGGTTGGCCGTGGGCAGGGAGAGGACGAGGCCCTGCTGCCCACCCAGATGTCCGCCTGCGTTAAAAGGGATGAGGATGGGCTGATTCATACCCGGCGCTGCCCCGGACATAACGCCACCTACTGCGTTGGCCAGCTGCTGGGCTACCAGGAGAGACTGTGGGAGACACATGTGCACACACAAAAACATAGATACACACACACACACACACACACACACACACACACACACACACACACACACACACACACACACACACACATAGTTATGAGAATCTAAGTTTCAATATAATCAAAGTGGGGTAGTTTTTTAATGGTTTTCATATAATCAAAAATGGAATCATTAGTGTAATACAAGGCATTACCCAAATTTGCAATGTAAGAAAATTACATAAAAGCAAATTCTGTAGTGAAACCACTTTTTTAAGTCTAAAATATGTTTAATTTATTTCTGAAGTAATACTCTAATGTTTAAGAAGAATCACTAATCTGAATATATTTTTATGTATAGATAATGTAGTGGATTACAGTTACATCTTTATCTATTTACAATACATGACCATTAATGCCAAATACCCAGTTACTGTATATGTCAAACTTGTTTGTAGAGCTGTTGATATTATACTGATATTAAGTGGGATATTTTCCAGTAGCAACATATGTACATATATCATAATTTGACACAAGTATGAAAAATCACATGAAATAATCAAACTGATGTTGAAAGCAATTAACTGCGCTCCACTTTTAAGCATTAAATGAGACCAAACTCTTGATATGTGTAAAATGAAAACTTCAATAACATTTTTTTTTTAAATTTTTAATAACAGGTTTCTCATAATCACTACTTCGGACACCAGAATCCCTCAGAAAGTCATGTATGTGCTGCAGCATACTTGTTTTACAGAGTAAGGGAATCACATTCAATCGATGAATATGTACATTATTTTATATCCTGGGACACTAAATTGAGACACACACAATAAAGCAGATGTCACCAAAGTGACTGTTTCACTAATCAGTGTGTTTTGATGAAGTTGTTTTGCAGCTGAATTCTGTGCTTTGCTGTGTCACAGACTTTCAGTCAAAACACACTGCCGTTGGTACTGACAGAGATCAAATCCAATCTTTGTGAAAGAGCAAAGAATTTTTCTTTCACAGAGATGCAGAGTGATTTATGTTTCATTCCATTGAACAAATCCCTGCTACCACAGAAATGTGCCTGAAACACACAGTGCTTTGGGGGGGAAAAAAAAAAAAAAAGTAGCAATACTTTACTCTTTTGATGAGGGATATAACACATCACTCTTGTCTCGTTCATGTATCCATTCATTCATATTAGTTAAAGTGGAATCTGTGCAGTCATACCCATAGAGGAAAAAGATATGTTATCAGAGGTATCGCTCTGAGATATTTTGCACAGTAGAAGATCTCTTCAAATGTTTTTTTCCGAGGAAGTGGGTTCGGAAATACACCAACACATTTGTCATTGAGAGCTTTGAGCCAGAAGTGGGACTGTTTGTACCATGGCTGAAATCTCCATGAATACACAGGGAATGACATCTTAAATTTCATTCATTCTGATAAAACCTTTTTGAAATTATGTCAGCGTTTGAGCATGTCAAACTGAATTTACACAGGAGGAAGGACACAGGAGATACTGAAGATGCTGCAAAATCCAACAAAATTATCGTTTAAACATAAAATTGAATTGTTTGAAATAAAATCACAAAAGTACATTGTCAGCTTGTGTTGTGTCCACAGTAAACCAGCCTTTAGACATTGCTAGGTAAGCCTGGCTGCACTGTGTTGACTCCTCCACTGTGACTTAAGTTCACAAGCCTTTAACTCCAATTGTCAGCTATCTGCTTCTGTTTTGCATGGTGTGTCTGCAGCTTGCACAGGATGCAGAGCGGGCTGACTGGTGCGAAGAGCCCACCATACTCCCGAGCCTGGTGCTTCTAGGTGACAGGCGTGTCACTGTGATAACCCTGCATGGTGCAGAACGCCTGCACCCGCTCCGACATACATGCGATCACAGTTTAAGAAGTACGAGGTCACATGGGTTTAAAGCCACAAAACGCACGGGGAGATCTCAAGGGGCGAAATATCTGCAGTGAAAGACAAACGAATACCTGTTTGCGTTTCTAAGCTGTTAAAAGAATAACAAACATGGAGAGGTGATTGCTGCTGGCAGGAGTAATCACACACACTGTATAGGATTCCTCTTTCTCAACATTTGCTTTGATACACAACAGCAGAGCATAACAAATGACAATATCTGACGCTTCTGAGAGCATTCAAAATGACATTTGCCATTAACTTTAAAAAATGAATTAATAATTTTGGAGCTCAAAGAATCCTCAAAGGACAATAACAAAGGCGACCCGTTTGTTAGCTGCTAGTGACATGTTTAATCTTGCATTTTAAACTCAACTTAATCTCGAATCGAAGCAGCGCATAATCAAAGACACTCTTTGAACATTTCATCTTTGAGTCAAACAAAATGAGATTGCCAGGCTTGACAGCAAAGACAGCCTCACATAGAAGGGAATAACATTAAAAGACAATTCTACAATTATCAGATGTAGCCCTGATTTATTTATCATTACAGGCAGCTTTGGAGAAGCAGGCAGCTGTTAAGCACACAGTCAGCTGACAAGAGAAAGCACTTTGGAGATTTTTTTTTTTTTTTTAAGCATGCAAGAACTCTTGGTCTTTAGGCTGTTTGTTGTGCCAGTTAAAGAGTGATTATGATCTTCATCTGAGGTGAGAACACCGTACATGCGTGCATCAAAATCTGAGATAAGAATAAATTTAGCGTGAACGTAATTAGCTCAACTCTACAGCCACACAACACGGTTTTGCTACAAGGATCCCCGGCATCACTCGTCGAGATTTACAGCAGCGGTTCACCTTCTGCCTTTCCTCTCCATAGGTGCTGTTGGAAAGCTGCTGTACAGTGCTTGGCAGGTCTGACAGCTGAGTGTTGAGAAGTGGTCTCCTAGGGGCCACACTGACGCATAGACTGGGTGTGTGTTGGGCTCTAGATGGGGAAGCAGCCCCACTCAGGACTGGATGTGGTACCCAGCCTCTCTGCCCATCAGGGGAGAATAGGCCCTTCTATCTGCTTGGCAGCTCTGGCACTGAGAAATTGCCCATAATCACCCAGATAGCAGACTTTTGTCATCCTAACTGTGAGTGGGAAACAGAAGGAAGGTGGATTCATGTTGGGTAAACTACCATCGGATAATGGTTGTTCGAACAATATCCGGCTCTGGAGCGAGAATCTATCAAAACATATTGATCCTGGAACAAGAGAATTGGGTATGGCATGTGGAGCGCCTTTGTTTCTGAAAAGTGTTAGCTTCACAGAGACTGTACTGACAGCATTAATATATTAGATGGTGACTGTTGAGAGCCGCCTGCTGAGGCTTAGACTCTAACTGCTGCCTGCCTGAGATGCTTTCCTTTTTGTGTTTATTTCTTATCTATTACCAGAACAGTGGCTTTGACCAGCATGGGTATCTATTATCAGAAAAGTGGTTTTAATTAAGATCATCCTTTATTTCCATCTGCAGCAGATTGACTCTTTCACTGGGGGATTTCTCACCTCACAAACCTACCCAAGTAAAATTGAATGGCTCTCCTTCTCTCATGTTTCCTCTTTTGTTTATCCTGATGAGGATTGACTGTCATTGAGTAACACTGAGTGCAGGGGAGAATGGCCTTATTAAAGAGGGTGGACGAAACCTGATACTGTGTCCGTGTGTGCGTGTGTGTGTGTGTGTTGAGCAGTGACATTGAGCAACACTAATGAGATAGATGTTCATTAAACATCGCCGAGCCACCAGGCCGATAAATCCAATCAGATAGGACAATGCCTGATTGAGCTATTAACACGGCTGCAGGCTCGAGCTCTTTACTCCCCTGCTTGTTTTGACAAGGCCTGTATTGTCACCTCATTAGTGCCACAGCTTAATTACATTTGAAGATGATTTGTGATGACAAAACACCTTACGACTTCACATTTTAGCTCAAAAATGATTCACGATGTAGCATTCAGTGAGGGTGTTCTATGTTTTGTTTCAAATGCACTAAAAGAATTGCACAACATATACTGATGATATTTTATAATAAGCTGAGAAGGCAGTGATCTTATTTTCATTATGCGTGATCACAAACCTTAACTGCGCTGGTTTATTTGTCAATCTTTCTGGTATACACAATTGAGTCCTGTATCTTTCAGTGTTTTCATTCTGCACATGTGGCACAAAGGTCAGGGAGGGAACTGGATGCAAAGCAGTGTGGTTGAAAAAAAGAGCAGCATGTCTAGTGGCGGAGAGAAAATAAAGAGGAAAACGACATTCTTTTTGCATCTGAAGAGCCTCTTCTACTTTTTTGTCAGTGTGCAGGAATTTTTTTCCCTATGAAATGGGAGCGATGCATCTGACTCCACGTCTTGAAAAGCCTCAATTCAAGGATTCGTATTTTTTTGGTGTAATGTTTTTCTTATGCCAGTTTCATGCAGCTCATTATGCCAACTCATGTACATTTGGGGTTATTGGGTGAGTTCATCTAACTATTAACATAATCGAGATGTTTTAAGTTTGGGTTAAGATCCTTTCACTCACCTGTGGACCCATTGGGTATCCTGGGTGAGACTGACCCAGCTGACTCTGTTCAGGACTGCTGCTGACGTCAGACTGGACCGAACCGTCACGGGCTCCTGAGAGAGCAAGAGGCAGAGATCCATGTACAAAAGTAGAGAAAGAGAGAGAGAGAGAGAGAGAGAGAGGGAGAGAGAAAAAAGATGTGAGAACACAAACAATCTATGCAGATAAACACACAACACAGACCACTCTGTGATATCACAACACAGAACGTCGTACGGAGCGGAGGAGGGCAGTTGGGAAAGGAGGGAATTTGTATTTAAGTGCTTTATCAATAACCGCTGTAGCACTGAATAAATTACCAACCAGCGGAGAGGCTCATTGATGGGGGATGATGTATACTGGCGGGTCCCCGATGGCCTAGATTACCGCTGAGAGATGGAGCTCAACCACAAACGCCGGGGCCATATTATTCAGCCATTTACATCACTGAGTATCACTCATCTAAACCCACTCCCTCCCTCCATTTGGAGCCTGCAGCTACGAGGCACAATTAGACCTGTTTGCTATGAGGGCAGAGTGGAGCAGAGCAGACAGGGACATGATAATAAGCTTGCTGATGGCTGCGGGGAAAATAAAGGACACCGACGATTGGATATCATAGCAATCCCTATCTCACAGAATCTCTCAGCAGCGCGCGGAGTGTGGACTGCTCTAAAAGGTCTGAAGGGCTGCTTTGACCCTCACACTTTGACCCCGATGATATTGAGGTCGCATGACGCCTCACTGTTGACACAAAGGCTTGCGGAGTGCAAAGACGAGCAAATCTCGCAGGAAGAACTGTCAGAAAAATTAAATGTTTCATAGATGCCTTTCACCAAAATGACTGTCATGAAGAAAAATACAGAGCCACCTGACTAAAAATCTCTTTATTTCATTATTTCTGAGTATTTGTTTAAGAGAGCAGAAAACTACAAGTTGAAGTAATTTAACGTGGGGAATTTAACTTAGACCTCACTAAAACAAGAATCTACCAAATCAAATACCTTTAAAAAGTAAAAAGATACTACAGCAACTTTCACAATGGCTTTGCAACAAAAAAATGTGAATTTTGTGAATTTTATAATTGTTTCCTCTAAACAAAATGGAAAAGAACTAAACAAGGCACAATACACAAAGCGAACCTTGAATTGATTTTCATGAAGAGACTTCAAAAAAGCAAGTTGAAAGGAGGTTGTAGTGGGTGTGTTGTTCAGAGGATGATTGTCTTTTGAATAAGTTGGTGAAGGTGAGAGCGTAGTTCTGCAGAAACCAAAAACTTGCAAAACTATGTGGCATTACCGACAAGGACCCCTGTTCTCCTACTGACAGGCTGTCAATACAGCGTGTAACATGTGCTCACTGATTCATCTCACAGCTCACTCAGGTGTGCCAATGACAACTTCAGGCCTTTTATTGATGCAAACTTGCCATGTTTTACGACATAAGCCTTAACTTGGGTGAAAGTAGCTGACTTTGATCAACCATCAAATGATAATCCAAGGTATTTAAGTTTTTGGAGACATCTTTATTCAGTTATATTTTTGGTGTTTGTTCTTTTTAAATTGCAGTTCTTCTTGCTTAGAGTAACTGGTCTCTTTACAGAAATCATTTCTACACACTGTAGTGTGCAGCTGAGTGTAAAACTGAATCATCATACTCTTATATTACTTGGTGACATAGAGCTGAAAAATGTTGTTTTGTTTCTGATAATGTTATAAATTATTAGTTTAAAAGGTCCAATTCAATCCTTAATCTTTGCAAGATTCTTGCTATGCTCCAGCAGTGCAAAACAAAGATTGGTGACGTGTGTCTTCATTATCTAAACAAGACAAAAGCAAAAATGAGTTTTAAATGTACTGTAGCGTTGTTAAGAAACTGCATATGTGCTACAAGAAGCTATTTTCTTCTGCTCACTCAAAAAAGCATGAGTAAACTTCCACTTTTTGATAATGATGTGTTAACTCTGATAATTAAAGTGCAGATGAATGCCTAGAACTCCTATTACCCATAGTTATTAAGTCAGTTTACAGGCAGAAATAAACTGACTTATTTATTTAACACAAATAGGATCATTTTACAAAAACGTTATGTGTTATCTCTGATTTAATAAGTATGACTCTGTTTTGAAAACCACTCACAAAAAGTGAATAAAATATCTTTTTTAAATGGACTGTCCTCTTCATACAACACCTCTTTCCCTGAATAAAGTGGATTTTGTACATAAAGTCAAGCCAGCCATGTGGAAATGCGTTTGAAGGCCATGCAACCTCGTTAAACCACACGATGTTGGCAATGAATTAAAAAAATATAATCACATTTCCACTGTAAGATCGAATATCTTAAATGGAATATTGCAGCTTTTAAATAAAGAATAAAGCCCTCATGCATTGTGTCTTTTTATTCACAGATGAATAGGTTTTTTTGTTGAACATACAGGGCATGCAGTGGTTTCTAGCCCTTTTATAAAAGCTTCATACAAAACGCACTATTGAATAGCCTTGCCAGCAAGATCTCATTGCCTGTCAAGTATATTTATGCATTACATTTTAAACTCCACTCCGCCAACTAAAATCATTTCATCTTTACATAAAATCCAAATAATTGGTGAATGGCATGACCTAACAAATGAACCTCAACCATTTGATGGTTGATGTGAAAGCCCAAGGGGAAGCCTGCTTTTCTAGCTGGTTTCTACCTCTGGCTGGCTGGGCCTGCTTCTCGATGAAGGTCCACATCCTCTCGCTTATCAACCTCACAACGCACTGGATATTTTGACAAGCCAGTCTCTTTTCACCAATTATTTCACCCATTATGGATCACGTTGTGCACAGCCCCACCCTGTGCGCTCAGTATCTGGAATTAAGATCAATCTGAACATACAGCAAAGACTTTGTAGCTGTATAAGGGTCCATATAAAGCTACTTATAAAGTACACTATCATCACAATCTGCTGTATAATTTCAATTTCATTTGGGAAGCTGGAGAGTAGATATTATGAGGCTATGAATTCTTTTACTGGATTTCATTAGAAGTATTGTCTCTGAGCAGTTAATTCTCACTTTGGTCGTTATTAAATTAATTTCTTTCTTGCAGACTTGAAACAGCCTGATTTTCATTTATAACAACTCAAACTTTCCCATCTGCTCAAAGGCAATTCTCCACATGCAGCTGCCACACTGGAATAACAATAACAAACCCAGCAGTGCTACTGGGTAACTTTTATGTCAGTGAATTATCTAATTATCATCAAAACAAAAGCCAATTATCTAAATTAAGATACTCAACTTATAATGAAGGAGCGAGGCTTTATAACATCATCAATAAGCCTCAGACAGTATGTCTCATGATTGCAGTTAAGATATTGGTTGTGAATAATACATTTTATCTGATAAACAGTGTAGGAGACTCACTGAATAACGATTCCTTGATGCCTTTCAATGCATCATTTCACAATAACTTATAAAGCTTCATCCCCTTGCAAATATCTGTAACGTTAACACATTTATCGCAGGGTAAAAAATCGATAATAAATAAATACACATGCACATCTTTCCCCGAAGGATTTGTGTAATTTCTTTAACTAAATTAAATAGCTGACAGGAGCGATACCCAGGGAGTCAATCTTCAATTCTTTTTTATTACTAGAATCTTTGTACATGTTTTGTGTTTATTTTCTTTTAAAAAAAAAATCTACTTATCCAATGTGAATGATTCTTAAATAGATTTCCAGATGGAGATTAATACTGCATACAGGAAAAAAAAAGAGAAAATACCTTGATCAAACCTTTACTAAAAAGAAAGTCCTTTGATGCCGTGATTATACGCAGGTCACACAATGGATAAAATTGAATGAATGGATGTATTGAAGTGAGGAGAGATGAAAGAAGAGGCCAAACGGATGAAAGAATAGGCGACACACATTCAACGTGGCTTTACATTTATCTGGGACATTCAAGAACACATCTCTGTTTGTGAATTTCCGGAGCACTTTAATTGCTGTTGTAACAATACAAGTGCCCTTACATCACATCTACATTCAGACTAACAAAAAACACTCTTCAGCCAATAAATCTACATGAAGGTATTTCATGGCCTTGATTGAAAGTAAGGTGATGAATTTAATTACATGAAACAATACTTTTTTTATTATTATTCATATACTGACATACATGGTGAGAATATCAGAGAAAATAGTTTTTAATGGAAGTGAAATAATTACATTTATTACAGAGCACAGAGCAAAATTGGACGGGACTTATGTCATGAAAATATTGCCAATATCCACCGCTATATAAATTCTTTTTTCATTGATCAGCAAAGTGGCCACTGGAGAGTGACTTTCAATGCCACACAAGGCAGAAGGCCTCTCTGTGCTGTGTGTGTGTGTGCGTGTGTGTGGGGTGGTTGAGGGGGGCAAAGAGCTATATTTATATGACTTCATTCGGCCTGTCTTAATGCAGGGTGCCCCAAGGACTACACCACAAAACAATTAGCCTGGATTTCATAAAGCAATCAGCATGCCACCTTGTCTAATGCAACCGCTTCATACATTGACAGTCTGAATAAAATGGGTGTTATTGAAAGCTTTGTGTTCATGTTAGCTTTCGCCTCAGTGCATTTATGAATCAATTTTTGCCCATAAAAGAAGCTGTAACACTTAAGCTATTTTAGTGGAAATGCATTATGTAAGTTGTCAAATGTACGAGAGAGGCCTGGTAACGATTCAGGCTATTCAGAATGAACAGCCAAGCCCCATTTTTATAATGGTCCTTTTGAAAATGTCTGTCTGAGTGCATGTGTTTGCTATTAAGATGTTGTCAATCATTTTCCCAATGAAATCTAATCCATGTGAAATGATTTCACATGTGAAGTCATTTAAAAAGACTGAAGATTATAAGTTAATCACATTCTTAACTGTTATAATGAATGGAATTATTGCAGTAGTAATAATTACAGTGCAAAAAAACAAACAAACAAAAAAAAAAACGCACAACAACAATATGATTTTCATCATCAAATGTGTGCTGCTGAAGCGTTAAGGTTGGGCCCAGATAAACAACTAGACACGTCATACACGAGGTTTAATTCCATCAATACACAGCCAATTGTCCCAAATTGTTTGACCATTGATTTTGGTAATACCACTTGGAAAGTTGATGTAGCACTGGAGAGAGATGAGAGACAGCAAACGCAGCGAGAAAGATGATTTCACTTTCATTTTTCTCTCAAAAGCAGCATGGAATAAAGTCCAAAGAGTAGTGTTACACACGAGGTGGACTGCTGTATAGAAGAGTACAGCCTATAATATGCAGTGTGAGCTTTACAGCGATTTACTTAACTCCTTGTAGAATGCAAGAGATCCAAAATCACCTGTGATTTAGCTCAGTGTTTCATTACTCGCACCAAAGCCCTCAACAATAACACAGAGCATAATCTGCAGCCAATAACTCCAGGTGCTCTTAGTCAGATGGCTCCCTCTGGACCTGCCGGGAAGTAATACTCTGTTTAGAGGCTGGGGTGGGGAAGCTGCTAGGGATAGGTCAATAGTGTTTCTGGGGATAGAAAATCACCAGAGACTGACTTTTGAGTGGCTGCCTGTAACACTATTAGCTACATTATGGCTACTGCCACTGCTAGGAGAGCTGTCATTTCCTTAATTAAGAGCCCTGTGCAGGGCAAGAGGGAGAAGAGGCCACAGCAATCTCTCCGGGCCTCCAACATTAAAGCCTGATTCCTCATCTCGCAAGGGCGTAGACCTTACAGCGGAGAAAAAAATCTAACTCATTCATTATTCTGGCACAAAGTGGAATTATGGAGTTAAGGAATTACATAGGAGGTGGTGCTGTGGAGTGTGCCGAACAGAAAGGATTTTACACCTCAGCAGTTCTGTGACTGCCTCTGAGGTGATTGTTAAGCCACAAGCAGAGGACGGGATGGGGGGGTGGGGGGGAGGGGGGGAAGGACAGGCAGAGAGGACATGGTTATGATGGGGTAATAGATGTCTTCACTGACAGGAGGTTTTAAATGTAAACAACTGAAAATAGTACACTTCAGGTTGTAGAAGTAAGCTGTTTCTGATGAACGGACGGAGAATCTGCATGTAAACGATGCTCGTAGCAGTAAGGGGCCCGTGCTCCAACACTTATGCTCTCACTCGTGGCCACAGGTCTTCACCAAAAGGCTCTCTGACATGAGAGTGCTCTGCTCCAGCTCTTACCTGTCTCTCCCTTGATGCTGTAGTGGAGATGGAAGCAGAACACGCACAAGAGGGACCAGAGGGAGGTAAATTGGTGAGAAGAGGCAATGCCCATTTCAAAGGTCAAGAAGGAGAGATGGTGTGATGGAGAGAGGAAGATGGAGAAGGGAAGAGGAACGGAGGAGGGAGGGGAGAAGAGGGCTTTTGTGTTGCATCCTCACGGGGGACTTGGGACACTTTGCACATGAGCACATCTGTTATGGAGCGCCCTCCTCATTCCCAAAGCAATATCAACCTGATTAGCTCAGGGTTGAAAGAGGCAAATAACAATCCAAATTATTCTTCATCCTTTTACGGCCATCAGTGAAGGCGGGACGGTGAGATGAAGACTAGCTTTAGAGAGCTGTAAGCCTTTTAGGAGATGGCTGCTTCACAATTGCTCCTCCTCCTGAATTACTTAAATGATATTTGCTGTAAATAGGATTCTGCTGCCTGCAGCCGACAACCCTGCGCCTCTCACTCTGTCATACATCTCTACTTTGTCTGTATATAAACCCAAGGCTCTTACGACAAGAGCTGAATTAATCAATTAGCTGATAAAAAAAAAAAAACAAGTTCATTTTCAAGCAAAATTGCCAAACATTATCTGGTACCAGCCTTCTGATGTGAGGATTTTTTTTTTATCATTGTCAACTGAATATCTTTTTGAGTTTTGGACGGTCGGACAAAACAAGACAACTGAAGATGTCACCCTGGGCTCCAGGAAACAGTGATTGAATTTTCACTGTTTTCTAATGTTTTGATGAATCGATGATGAAAATAAGTTTAGGTTTACGCTCTATTTAAGACTTCAACAAAAGACAAAAAGAACAAAATCAAATTGCACAAAGTTATAAGCTGAAAATGACTAGTGCTGAAAGGATTAGTCAATCAGAAGAAAAGTAATCAACAACAATTTTGACAATTGCTTAATGGTTGTAAATTATTTATTAAGCAGAAATGCCAAACATTTGCAGGTTTCAGCTTCTCAAACAGGATGATTTACTGATTGTTTTATGTCATTGTAAATGTATTATCTTTTAGTTTTGGACTGTTACTCAGATAAAAACAAGCAATGTGAAGGTTATTACCCAGGGCTCTGTAAAGTTGTGAATGGCCTTTTTTCACAATTTTATAGAAGGAACAATTAACTGATTAATTATGAAACCAGAATTGACAGAATATAATTGATGATAATGTTGTATCATTAGGAATGAGTCTCATCAAACTGGAACAACAATAAAAATGTGTGTCCTTTTTTGTCCATCATGCGTTGGCCAAGTGCAGGACATTCAGAAGAAGCCAGTGGGGTGTGAGGGCAGTCCATCGTGGTGTGTGTGTGTGTGTGTGTGTGTGTGTGTGTGTGTGTGTGGTGGGCTAGACACCCACATGTCATGCCTGACACATCAGCCTGGGCCCCCCAGGCTATCCGGGACTAATGCTGCCTATGTCCCACTTTCTACCCCTTGCCCCTCAAAGCCTCCTCCCCCCCCACCCCCTCCTCACCCGTTCCTTCTGTCATAGAGGTATAATAACAATGAATCACACCGGCACTGCAGCACAGGCTCAATCACTATAGGATAACATCAGGTGATACAGGCTGCACAAGAGTATATCTTACCTCCACTGAACCTGAGCTAAATGGAGTTTATCTAGAAATGAGTTTATCTGGAAAAAGTCCTGTATTAGTTGTAACTGTATTCCCCTCTTGCGGTGATATTTACAGAACTGAGTGGGTACAGGTGGAAACAAGCAAATAATCATGTACCCCACCCCACCTCTCCCCTCCCAGCACATTATTCTGGTGGAGCAGACAAATAGTGGAGGGAGGGATGTCAGGAAATAGTATTGCTTTGAAGCCCATAACTCTATTCTGGAGAAAAGAAGCATCACAGTGTTATTCCACATCCTCAGCTATATCTCCACTGCCCTATACTACCCCCCCCCCCCTCCCCTCGCCCGCCCACACCCCTGCCTCATCCACCATACACCCACTTCTCCTGCCTCAATCTTTGGTTTCAAAGGAAGCGAATCAGCCAGAAGGACAGAAGGTTATGCATTAGTACTGGTCATTGCTCAAAGAGCAAGCGTTATAAATAATAAAGGCTTGTGAAGGACACAAGGGCTGTGGGATGCATCTCTGGTTCACGCCACACAAGTCAAAGACAAGACTGTAATTTCTATTCCCGAAAATGTGACCCTTGCAGCTTCAATTACATCTCAACAACACCAACCGTGTCCGTGCCAGGAGATGTGATGCCTCTTTGTTAGCTCTACATGAAAGGCTTATTGATATTGGTTATGGAGCGCATGCTACACAACATGTACGTTTTTAAAAAAAAAAATGATTTCCCAACTTAAAGGAAGTGTATGACTAAAATAAAACGCATATTGAAATTCAATTTATTTTCTCCACAGCTGTCCGTCTACAGAACTTGAAACACGCTTTTGTTTGGAATACTTTCTAGTCAAGACAAAAACAATCTTCTTAATATACAAACAATGGGGAGAATTATATTGTCAGTTATTTTGAAGTTCTCTGTGTTGCTCAAAGTCATTTCTGTATAACCAAGCATCCGTGAAACCTGATGACCTTTGCTGCTGTTTGCATCAAAAACAAGAAGTCCGCCTTGTGCTCATCCTCCCTCCCTGTCCTCAATGCCACGCAGTGATTGTGTTGCTGTAGCCATGGGCACTGCGGGCACATTAGCAAATGTATTACACCTGCTTTATAGGCATGCATTAAGCTTGTTTTCAAGTGTGCGCAGACAGCTGAAATCCCCATAATGAGATCCACCTCCTGGGGAGAGACTTGTTCCCCCTTCGGTCTCCTTTATCCACTCTTATTTACTCAGCATGGCTCATTCAGCACTGGGTTTGTGCCACTTTATTACTTAACCTCACCACACAACATTACAAGGCTCTTTGCATCAGCAAGCAGCCTATCCCACCATGCATCCTGCTCACTAAGCTGATTACACAAAAATAATAAGAACTCGTGCCTCCAGCAGTGTGTGTGTGTGCGTGTCTCTTTGCGTGTCTACGTGTGTATGAATTTGCAAAAGGCAAAAGAAAATTCTGAACGAAAGAGAGAAGGTTTGTCCCAGGTGTATATTATATACTAATATTTTAAAGTGAGCACTAAGCACTTACCTTCATACTGCTTTGGCTTTTAATATACAAGAAATTAAAGTACTTTACTGTTTTGCACCTGGACATAATACAAGACTTACACCAGAGGACGTCAAAGTGGAACTTATTAAAAAAATGAACTAATGTAAAAACTTTAAAGCAAACTGTTTGTCAAAAGGTGAAATACTTTGTTTTTAGTTGCTGTTTTTTGAGATGTTCTTGGAAATATCTCACCAACATCCACTAATAGTTTTATTTTTCAAGTTCTCAGCAGCTCCATCTTTTTGTATGTGGGGAAAACAAAGTGTCCATCAACAAAACAATCAAAACACTGGACACAAAAACATTTAAAGAAAAGTATAGTAACGTTGTTGATGACAAATCTCCACGTACTGTCCAAACCAAAGACTGTCCTGTGTGGGTGGCACGCTGAATACTCTGGATTAAATTAATTTCACTATCAAGTGTACAATCTTATTGTGAGTGAAGACTAATAAGATTGTAAAGACACAAAAGCAAGGTGCAGCATTACAATCAATATGGCATTCGGTGTGGACTTTTTGTTCTGAATGACCTCCAACGCCAGGAATCAGTAGAAGATTCATTTTGCTCTTTTGGGGAGGGGGGTCTCTAGGTGACCTTTGTGAAAATGTTCCACCATTTTGGCAGAATCCGTATAAGTGCAGACCATTTCATGTAGACAGTAAGTGTATGAAATGAGTGCTCCTGTCGTTCCAGCCTGGCTCTCTTTGACAGCATGATGATAGAAGCGTCACATCCTTGGGAGAGTAAATGCAAACTGACAAGAGATGAGCCTTTGGTTGCTGAATATAATACGGAATTGTGCTCTGAGTGTCTTATTATCTTGTCTGTTGATGTCTGAAAGGGGGAGATTTGCTTGAGAAGAGAAGACAGAAACTGTACGCATCCAACACCATCTCGTCCTTTGAAAAAAAAATTGCTTGCCCTACTAACCACAGCTTTCCCACCTAATGTCCACTTCTACTTGGAATAAATACAAGGCGGCAGGATGTTTGTGGTGCCTCGTAGCCCCTGTTAGCTGAAGTGGAAGACTATTTGCACAGGCAAGCTTTTAGGAGGAGAACGACCCTTTCACCAACGCAGTAAGCATGTGGTGGGTGTAGAACGTGGACAATTTACTGTAGACAAACATGACCGCTACTGTCATTGTCTCCCAGTGACTTCTTCTTCTTCTCATACTGGCACAAACTCCTATACATTGTATTAAAGCACTAAAACTAAAGTCACACATCAACTCTATAGGGAAGAAAAGTTGTGCTGGGCTCTCTAAATATGAAAACATATACATATATACCACGTAATCCATCTCAATACAGGCACGCAAAGATATCAACATTTCACAGAGTGACAGCAATCATTTGCTGGCACAGCGCTGTGGAGATAGGTCCGGCTATGCGAGACTACAGCAATAATGACTCAAAACTGTTCAATATCGCCAGTCTAAAACATTTTTATGGCTCTATAGTGCCATAAAAGTAAGGTACAGTAAAGTAAAAAGTTGCACATTTAACACATCTTTTGTCCTAAAAAGGTCTAGTGATAAGAGATACTGTACAACTCTACAAGATATTTTCTGGGAGTCTATAACTCTTAAGTTGTAGGTCGTCCTCAGCAGAAGACCTCAAGAAAATTCTCTGTTTTAATCATGAACCAAAAGATGTAAACTTTCAACTAGCTGTGTTACGGATACACTACGTGTACATGTGTGTAAAACTATTCTAACTACTATTCTAACTCAAGATCTTTTTTTTTTTTCTGTCTGCACGATAGATACCGTAGTAGAGCAAATTAACTCTCGATGCGATTTGCATTTCCTTGAAACTATTAGCGTGTGCAGGTTTTCTGTGCATGTGATAACAGTGTTTGTGTCAGGCTGTCAATCATAAAATTGGAGCATTCTATCAGAGAGATTATGCAAAATAATAGATATAAAACACAGCAAAGTTTTCATTTCACATGGGAATCCAAAGTACATCCTCATCTCTTGCTTCTTCATCACAACGCAAGTAAAGGGGAACAATCTTAATATTGTGGCTTCTGCACAGCACATCAGCACATAAAGAGAACACTGAATAATGTCAGGCGTAGTTTAAAGGCTCTGTCCAGGGTTGTTCTCATAGCATTAGCGTTCATACTGATAGTAAAACGTTGAGATTTGCAAACTTAATGCAACCTCCTTACAATCATAAGATTTCACTGCAAACACAAATACAAGCCAATACTTCCAATCATGTGGAAATCACACATCTTCAAACTGTCAACTTTTCAGGAACTAAGATAAACAGGCTTTTACCTTAATGTTCGTATTATGCTTAAATCAAGGTAATATAATCCATCAGTTGCCGTGAAAAACATGAAAAACACCAAAACACTAGCTCATATTTCAGCGGAAAGAATACCCCGAAAAACAGTCTATGCAGAAATGGGATTCTGTCACCATTCTTGACTGAGTAAACACATTTGAGCCTCTTATCACAATCACCATACCTTTCCCTTTATTCTGGTGGCATTTAAGGAAATGTAAAGAAAGATGCTGAGTCTCTCTTCTTCAACTCCCTACCGTCTCTCTTCCTACCCCCCCACCCCCACCACCACCACCCCCCCTTCCCAGCAGAAGACACGACTGCTACATCTCCTCATCAGTCCCTGCCTTTCTCTCTGACAGGTCATGTGGGCAGCGGCTCCCAAACCAAACTTGCCGCTGGCACAGCCAAGGGCTCCGCCACCGGGCAGTGAGAAACCATTCTCCCCCCCCTCGAAATTCACAAGTTACACTGGAGCGGCTCCGACCAGCCACATGCAGTGTGACAATAGG
Organism: Thunnus thynnus; assembly: GCF_963924715.1. Classification (NCBI taxonomy): domain Eukaryota; kingdom Metazoa; phylum Chordata; class Actinopteri; order Scombriformes; family Scombridae; genus Thunnus; species Thunnus thynnus. The sequence goes on from NC_089537.1 coordinate 9,616,053, forward strand.
CTGTCAGCGAACACCAAGCACAAAATGGACCCAAGGCGTGAAGGTAAACATACAGTAGAGAAATAGCTGTAACCTTATTCCTACTGTTCTAGGAATTAGCAACATAGCAAAAAAAAAAAAAAGTGGTACGTGCTTTTCCTGGGTTTATTTCTCAATGATGTGCAAAATTTAAATTAGCTTGAAATAAAAATACACAGTAAAGCATTTAGCAACATTAATTGCATTTCAGGCATCAAAGTATGAACAAAAGAAGAAGAAAAAAGTGAGAAGCAGGAGAGAAGCCGGATAGACACTGATCAGAAAGAGAAAAAGGAGAGACTTGATGCTTATTAGACCAAATTGCAACACTTTTGAGACAAATCCTGCAGCACACAGTCCTTGTTTAGAAGCCTCTAGCCTCGGGTTATTCTTGAAATAAGGATTTAAAAGACAGCTGAACTCTAACTGATTAGGTTTGAGAGTAATATTTGGCTATCCCTCCAAATTCTTATTTTGTTTCATTCACAAATGTTTTGCAACCTCAGTCTATAGGCACTTTACTCTCTGCCACTTCCCAGGAAACACACACACACACACACACACACACACACACACACACACACAGACTGAGAGGGTCAGATAGAGATCTACATATACTGATATTCCATTAACATCTCTCATTAAAATCTTAAAAACATAAAAAATAAACAGTGGTTACTGCAGTGTAAATTCATATCCGGCAAAAAAATCTATTACATAGTCTCACACATACACACACAAACACAAATAAACACACAGTTTAACTCTCACAAATGGAAAAACAGTCAGAAGCAGAGGAGACAAGATAGTTTGTATAAATATTCAAATTAGAAACCAAAATCTAAAGCCACAAAAAAATGATTTTGTCACTTGTATCCACATCAAAAAATATGATAATACTATAATAATAATAGTAAAATTTGACAAAAAGGATCAACAATGAGTATGTGTCAAGACAATCAGCTCTTTGTAGGACGTCTTAAATGTGTTTTACATAATATCTGAACTGGTCTCTTATAACAAATGTGCCACTGAAACTAAGAAGATAAAAACAGGATCTTGGGAGAACACTTCTAATCATTTATTTGAACTTAAATATATAAATTCTTGTTGTCTCTCTATAACGACAAATCTATTAAATCTGCAGTTACTGGACAGATATGATGCAAAAACAAATTTTAAGTTTGTAATAATTTCTAATCATAATAATCATTAAAGATCCTCTAATAATAAAAAAAACACGTTAGGAATATATTCCCCATTACAATAAATAATTTGAATTGTAATTAATATCATTATGCTTATTGATTCATAACGAGGCCCAGTGATTGAATTAGTCCACATGACTGAGACAGCTCATAATAAAAAATTTTAAAAAACACACTTATTTACACACAACCAAAACAGAGTGTGAACACTCAAATAATGAGATAACTGCAAAAATAATGAGGCATGCTGATATAGAAATTGGCTAATTTTGAAGATCATTTGCAACTGTGGATAACAAAAGTTAAAAATAACAGAGGGAATAAGTAACCATAAGAAAAGAAGCCTAAGTAATATGGAAACACAATATTATATCCTGCACTCATCATCAAATTATTTACATTTCAAATATAATTTTAATGTTGAATAAACACAATATTTGCCATAAAGTAGAGGTTTTAATTTTACTTAGCACTGAGTTATGATTTATTTTAAACATTTTAAGGAATAAATACTGAATATTACTCAGCACTACCAGGACTGTGAAGGTGGGGTCAAAGTGAAATATCCTGACAGGTAAAACTTAGATTTTTATGCGTCAGTTCAACTTTTAAATAGATTCTATATAGAGAGTCATGCACATCTGCTGCCAAACATATACAACACTAATAAAGCATCAAATAATCCAGTAATACTTTTGTTAAAGGACAGTAGAATAAAAAAACACTGCATCTTCAAGAGAAACATTTCTGCAATACAATTACCTGTAATATCAATACACTTTCAACTGACCAGACTGTCTCCCACACAAATTAACTGCTTTTCCAAGAAAATCTGAAGTCTGAAGGTGCATGAAACATCTAATCGCACAAACATGACATAAAATACAATTTCCCCACTCACATATCCAGCCAAATATTTACTTGCTCATAGCACTTAAACTTAAGTTTGTTGCCTGACACTGCTGACACCTGTCCCATCACTGGAAGCTCTGTTTTCACCTCACCGCTGCCTAAACCAGACTTCAGCCAGCGAAGAGGAAAGGACGAACGGGAGGCGTGAGCCAACTTACCGTACAGCTTGTTGGGAGTGCCCTCCCTGTCCGTGGCCTCGGAGGGCAGGAGCAGGGGCTCGTCGTTGAGATCGCTGTCTGGGGTGGCCGCTTTGTCGTCCGCCCGGAGTTCTGCCGCGCTCATGTCGCTGCGCAGGGAGAGCAGCGGCTTGCTCAGCTGCCCTGTAATCATCGGATCCTGGAGGGAGCTGGGAGCCCAGGTGGGAGACAGGAAGGAGAAAAAAAAAAAGAGAAAACACCCCTGGTTAGATTTGCTTCAGCGTCTCACCCTAACCAGCTCCTTCTCTATGTCTCTACTCACTATCTCTCTACCCAGCTTCTCCTTTCTATCGCTCACTCATCACTCTCCCTCTCTCTCCTGCTCCCTCCCTCTCCAGCTCTCTCTTTTATCTGGCTGGTGCTACCCCGCTGATACTGCCGGCTGCTGCCTGGTGAAGAACTGTTACGGATCGCGTGGCTTTACCATTATACCCTGCAGTCCTAAAACGGTGATACATCCATCTCCAAGGGCTCATTACTACCTGACATGTGCCTCATCTTCAGCAAACACTAAGCTGACAGCAGCGTACAAAGAGGTCCATGGGCTGTGTGCTGATAAATAAATGAAATAAATCTAATTCTACATCTTAAAAGGGAGATATGAGCGAAATACACACCAGTGATTACATCAATTTTCATGTAGTTGGGGACACAAAATGAGATCAAAGGTGACATCTTGCAGCAGAGTGAGGCAACATGAACTTAAGGCCTGATTTAAACAAGAGATGAAGCCACTGATGTTCCCCAAATTTCTCCCAATTATTTTCATTTTTGTCAGCACTTAGAAACAAGAGTGAACAACATCTACATGACATGACAGGAGTAATATCTGTCTTAACATCTTGGAGTAGAATATATTCAGCAGGGTGAAAAATTAAGAACTTTAAAAAAAAAAAAAAAAAAAAGAAATGTTGTGAGTTAAAAATACAAAAAAGCATGTTTAAAAGCATTTTATCAAGTGTGATTAGGTTAAAATGCTTCCTTTAGATATCTCTAGGAACAGTTTACAGATATAATTCTAACTTTTACAAATATTAAAAGTCAAGTTCCAAGAAAAGACGTCCAGTAAAAAGTGTCCTTACCTAAATGAAGCTCCAGAGAAAAAGAGTATAAAAGATTTTCACAATGTCCAAATGTTGAAGTCAGTCAAACAGCAGCTATAACATGCCACCACAGCACAGGGACCAGCTAGTACATGCTTGCTACTGAACCAGAAACAGCCTCCTGAATCTTCGTGTATGTGAATGGCCACCACAGGTTTATGGCTGAGGTTGCTTCCTAAAACAAGCACTGGAGATGTCACCTCCTCCCTCTCTCTCTCTCCCTGACATACACATACACACACACACACACACACGCACACACACTCCCTCCCACCTTCACTCTCTCTGTCTCTTCCCCCTTGTGTCTTCTGACTGGAGAGCTCCTCAGACAGTTTTCACCCCACCTCAGGCTCTAAGACACAGAGCAGCAGGACTACGGCCCTCTTCCTTATTTATGAATCAGGTCCAACCTAAATATGTCTGAGCAAAGGAAAGGTTACCATCGCATATAGCCACAGAAAGGAAAAAGGGTAGTAAGTCTTATCTTGCCCCTACACCCATCAACACCCCCCCCCCCCCCTCCCCTCACTTTTATCAGGGTGGTCGATTCGTTCCTCCCCAGAGGGGCCTTTTTAATGTGCTCATCACTAGAATCAGCCCTCTTTGATATGACACATGATAATCTATGAAAATGTTAATCAATAGAAATAGTTTAAGCTGTCGTTAAAAACGTGAGCCGGCTGGTCAATACTCATATCCCTGGTAACAATGTCACTAGTCATCAGGGCTTCATTTGTGGAGCACTTAAATGTGGGACACTGCGCATCAATGCACCTCTCTGCCCGCCGAGGTAAACACATTTTCCCCTCTGTCTGAGCCTGGCCACACTCTGCATGCATTTGGGTCCACCCCCACCTCCCACCTCCTCTCTTTTGAGTTGCTTGATAGGTCCACTGGAGGGCAAAATTAATACCTAATTGAATCTTGCAGTCATCAAAATAATCAATAGTTTTTTATTATTTATTCTTCACAGTCTGTTGACTGTTTGAAAGCTCAGAGGGACAGCGGAGAGCACAGGCAGCCCTGAAATTTCTACCGTTTCACAATGTAATTTTCACTGGGGCATGAGAGTTTGCAAGACCTATAAAAAATGAGAGCAGTGGTTTTTGTTAGGAGGTGGGGGGAAAAAATAAAGGAAAAATGGGAATCTTTGCCCCGGCAGCTACGATAAAAATAGAATAAACAAGCTAGTGACACTTCAGAGAAGGGCAGGGTCCTTTCTGTCCATCCCTCCATCTTTTTCCCTTTCCTCTTTTCTCCTTATTTCATCATATCAGGAGTGTGGCGGTACCTCACTAATGCTGGCATTTCTCTTCCTGACAGACTCCAAACAAGTGCTGGGAATGAGATCAGAGCTCTAATCTTCCCCTGGCCTCTGAGGCTGGAGGATAAGGGGCCAACACATCTCTCACCATCTTACGCGGCCGTTAATTACTTCATTTCAAAACAGCTAGCTTTGCCTATTTGCAATCATGCCACCAAATTGGGTGTGTTTATTAATTTAAGCTCCTGGAGTAATGTAATTACACGTAATGGGATAACTGTAATCTTATTGTAAAAATCCGTAATAAAAAGGGATATTTACTAAATCACCATAAGAAATTACATTAGTGAGTCTAAGCATGGGATGTGTAACGGATTAGCTTCATTTTTTAAAGTAACCCTCAGACCCCTGATTAAAGCAATACTGTGAGTTGTGCCTCTGTGTGTGTGTGTGTGTGTGTGTGTGTTGGAAAGAGCAGACATGTGGGAGAAGGTTTGTCTCATTTCTTCTCTGTTCACTCAGTCTGGCCACAGCTCAGGAACAGGTTGCAGATACAAGAAAAAGCACTTGCCTCCCCTCTGCCTCCCGCTCACCAAACACCCCCCAATAGCTGGAGAATCAGTGGTTAGCAGAGAGTCCCCCAGCGTCATCAGATACCCATGCTAATAGCTAGTGGTCTTACAGGTGCTGTCCCAGTGTGAGGGGTTTCAGTCTCCTCTAGTTATTGAACGGAGAAAGAAAATGATCAATACTCAACATTACTGTCATAATATATAACAGAATTCAACATGGATAGTTGGTACAGCTGAGAATCTATGGCTTTTACCAGCTCTCTGTCATATTGGTGACCTGTCGTGGGTGTTTTTCTGGGATAGGCCTCAGCACACATGTGAACTACAATAAGCCAGTCTGAACAATTTATGAAAAAATAAGATTTATCATCTACACAAAAGACACCTGACAATATTACAGTACGTGTCAGACTGCCCTGTCATCTCTTATAAACATTAATGTAATGTATTATTGTCAAATAATGTTTGCTTTGTCAGGTTACATGATTTTATGAGATAACAAATGTATTCTAAGCATTACTTAGATCATCTGTTGTCTGCAGTCAGTCCATGACAGCTTTATTTAAAACCCGTTATCACTGTTGTAAATGTCCTACTGCTGAAAAAAGCAAATAAATGAATACTGTCATTAGCTGATTTGTTTTTCTGCTGGAACCTAATGAGTTAGAATTCCTTGTAGGACTTAAGTAGCCTAATGCAAGGACACAGACAAAATATTGTCTGATATTAGCCATCAGAAATTTGTTTTAAGTGCTACAGCTGGAATAAAATATGTCTCCTTTTAAGTCTTAAATTTAGTTTTTGCGGGAATAATTTAAACAAAAGTTACAATGAAGGCTGATTGAGTTCTAACATGTATATAATGCACATATTTCATACAAATCATGACTGAGAGCATCTATATGTTAAAATAAGACAAATATACTGTTGTTTTGAGGGGAGAGGGATTAATTTCTCAAAGGTTCTTTATTTCAAGATCTACTTACTGAATATTACATTTGTGTGCACAGTAATAATGTATATTTTGTATATTTGTTCAGCTTTGTTACCCTCCTACCCTCAACGTCTAATGTGGTATGGTAGATGATGATTTGTCTCCCCCTTAGGGTTATTAACCATAGTGTTCCCCTCTCTCGTTGTAAATGGATGTAGTTCAATGACCAAAGCACCATTATCCATGCTAATTTCTACCTAGTGCTAATGATTAAATGTGAATAACTCATTAAAAATGCAGTTTGTATTATACTATATGTAAAATTACGTAAAATCAAATCTACTTCCACTGCATCTCTGCGCTCTCTCTCTTAGAATAGCAGGCCAGTGTATAAGTAATCAAGATGTGAGTTGATTTTTTTTTTTTTTCCATACTCATTAATATGATCAACAGTTATCCCTCTCTATTCCACTAAAGCTAAAATGCTCCCTAGTGGATGGTTGGTGGGTCAGTGAAGGCTGAGGGCTATCAAAGCAGTGTATTAAAAGGAGCTCTTTGAAGCTTGTAAACCACGGTGCCCAGCAGGTCCACAACAGATAGACGCCTCTGATTGGTCAGCTGTGCGTGTGTTTTTTGCCAGATCGATCCACGAAGCTGACATTCTGGAGCATCAAAGCTTTCAGCACACTAATCTGACTCCTCCTATGAGGGCAAGGGTTGTTTTTTATTATTTTCCTTTTTTTTTTCTATGATATGCTTATACCTCAGAGGGGCTCCTGCATGCTTATGATATGAGAGTGGGCAAACCAAGTGTTCTAAAGGTTTGAAAGGGGGATGAAAACATATTGAAATGAAGCCCGGACGCTGTATTTATCAACCAATAAATAATGCAAAACTATAGAGAGAGACGGGGAGAGCAACAGAGAATCACAGGGCCATCCATTGGGCATACCATTGGCAGCAGAGGAGTGACACCGCAGAGATTCACACACCGCTGCTCCTCAAAGTCAGTTTCCCCCTCACACTGTCTCTGGAGACCTGCGCCACATACACACTCATGAAAGGTGTGAAAATCTGATTTCCCAAAAAGGATCGGTAATTCTCTGTGAGGGTGGAAGCCACAATCAATAAATCATTGCTAAGTAGATTGTAAAGGAAAAAAAATTATTCCCTCTTGGTATCAGTGCATTAGGATTCTCCTGAGGATGGATGAGGGGAGATGGGGGTGTGAGACAATCTCAATAAAGAAGAGGCAAATCATACCTTTGGCATTCATCTGGACTCTGGCAAGCAGCTGTCAGCAGGGTGAAGAAGGACCAGGAGAGTCGACTGATATCTGAGGGTTTCATCTGGCAACCGAGTCCAGGAATGTCTGGAAATATAATTAACTGTATTTAAAACATGCACTAACACAACCTTCTGGGTAATTTTAACATTAAGACTTAAACCTTTCACTCTGAGTTTAAAACAAATCCATGCAGAGGATTTTTTCCCAACATTATTGCCATTGGTGGAAAGTAATTTACTCAACTATAGTACTTGTGTACAATACCAAGTACTTAACATACTTAGTAGTTGCATTTAATGCTACACTACAGTTTAGTACTTTTACTTTTGGTATATTTTGTTAAAAAAAATTATAATAATTTTGGACTTTTAATGCAGGACTTACATGTATTGACTTTTATATTTAGGTGCTGCTACTTTTACTCAGTGGTGTAAGTGTAACTACACAACAATGTAAAAATACTCAGAAGGGCTGCATTTAAAATCCTACATTAGTGAAAGTATTACAGAATTATTAGCAAAATGTACCTATTTGTAAGTATTATAAGTAAAAGTACTCATTATGCAGCAAAATTACCTCTAGTAGTAGTATTTTAAAGATGTAGCTGGCTGAGGTGGAGCTGTTTTGAATTACTTTATATTCTAACAATGCCTTTGTATTTCATAAAATTATCATATGTTTCTGCATGTATAACTGTCAGGTAAAAATAAGAGTTGAAAGTACAATAATTGAATAAAAAATAGTGGAAAAGAAGTGTAATGTAACATAAAAATACTCCAGTAAAGTAGTACCTCAAAAGTACTTCAAAACCGTACTGAAATAAATTTAGTTACTTTCAACCGCGGCTTCTACTTAAGTACCCTAGTTAATGGATCTGAATACTTCCTCCACTGCAGCCATTAATTGATTTATCCACTTAGGGGAAGTTAATTTATTGTATTTGGCACCTGTTCAAAGTTATTGGAGTTGTAATAAAACCTTTCCTGAACATATGATTTGTAGTTTAGAGAATATGATCCTGTCATTGAAGCAGTTTCAGACATTGTCAATTTAAGACAGCAAGCTTAAACACTGAGAAGAAATAAGCTAACGCTTAATGCACAAAGCTACTTTTTCATTAACGTTCGTAGACTAGTAAAAAATAGACCATACAGGAGTTAAAAACGGGTAAAAACTAGATTTACATGCGTAAAAGCTTTTGAAAAATATAAATACAAAGTTGAAAGACATTTTTAGATTTCACCTGTCCTTTTTTCGTCAATTAGGGGTCATTAACTTCACCTTTTTCTGTCTCGACGGTTGGTTTCGTCTCTTTGTCCGAAAGACTTCACTACCCATAATTCCTCACGGTTCTGTCTCAGTCATGTGATTGAACTTATGACAGGCAGCAGGCTTCAACAACAAACAATCGCATCGTTGTTTAACGGATGTTTTTGACATTAAATAAACCTAACAGCGCTATTGCGGATCTTTAACATGTGTTTCTTACACACGCAGTAAGATAGTTTAACAATTATTTTTGGATACAGCTAATAATGATGGCGGAAGTGGAGGAGCAGGTAAGCAGAGCATGCTAACGCTAGCTGACTAATGATGTTTAATACGTAGCTGCATCAAAATAAATGAGAAATGTGGTCGGTGAGTTTTGTCTGTTGACTTTTGCTTTGATTAAGCCTGTTATCTAACATGTTTTACATATGTAGCGTGAAATATAGAATAATGATAGTTATATGTGATATCTTTGTGTACATGTCTAAATAGATATTGTAGATACTGCCTACAATATAAACAATGTTTTAGTTAAGATTATATTCAAATACATCAACCAACATCCAGTTGTCTCACAGTTCCTATCATTGGTGTTTTAAGTTATTAATAATACCTCCTATTAGATTGTTTAAAGCCTTTCAATCTTCTATCAGGGCAGAAATCCTAGTGAGGAATTCACGGATGAGTCTGAGGTAAGAAAACTCACTAACATCAATTTGTGTTGATCTGAAAATGTCCATCAAAAAGACAAAGTGAGAGCAGTATGCATTAGGGTGAGAGCAGTTCACTGTGTATGGTGGGAAAAATCAGCTCCTGAAAGTGTCCTGCAGTTGCACCAGCATGTCCATCATCAACAACATGATGTCGATGTCAGCGTTGTGCCTAGTTCTGTCAGGCGTTGATGATTTCTGAACTCAAATAAAGCTTGCTGCTTACTGAAAGGACCATAATACATAGCCAGCCTTTATCAACACAGCTTGATCCCAGCAGGATGTTTGTCAGGTTTTGAGAGGCGTCAAACACTCATAAATTACAGATAGCCTTCCAAATCCATCAATATTATGACTGAGCTTCTGCATGTTACAGTACGCTTGTGCTTCTGAGAATCACAGTTGGCTAAATAAAATATAGCGCTACACACATCAGCCTGGCAGGAAAGGGAGTTTGTCTTTTTTAAGGAATCGGAGAGCAGAATGAAAGGGAAAGGCTGCTTGCACCTCTCTTAAGAAAACCATTAAAAGTGAGCGAAAGGAAAAATCCTTAATTTTTCTATCTGTGCGCAGTGTGTTCAGTCCTGTAGAACAGGAACACTCACAGGGAAAGAAACATCTGTGACTATGGCATTGCATGTCTCCTGCAAGTGGCTGCAAGCAGCTGATCAGTGGTGGAAGAAGTATTCAAACCCTTTAGTTTAGTAAAAGTACCAATACAGCAATGTAAAAATACTCCATTACAAGTAAAAGTCCTGCATGAAAAATCCTACTTAAGTAAAAGTACATAAGTATTAGCAGCTTGATGTAGTTAAAGTATTGCAGTAAAAGTAGTGGTTTGGTCCCTCTGACTGATATATTATTATATATGACATCATTAGATTATTAATAGTGAAGCATCAGTGTTAGAGCAGCATGTTATTGTTGTAGCTGCTGGAGGTGCAGCTAGTTTCAACTACTTTATATACAGTTAGCTAGTTAAGTCTAGTGGTTCCCAAGGGGTCGGGCCCCTCCAAAGGGTCACCAGATAAATCTGAGGGGTCGTGAGATGATTAATGGGAGAGGAAAGAAGAAAAAACAAAGTTCTGATACACAAATCTGTTTTCAGTTTTTGAACTTTTTCTCTAATCTTTGATTTTTGGTGAAATATTGAATCATTTGAACATTTATTGAAATGAAACCATGTGAGAAGTTTAGAGGGAATAATCACTATTTGGTGGAGCTGTTAACAATTCATAGACATCTGAAATGTGACCCCGACTACACACTGCTTTTTGTAAGACGTCAAAAGCCAAAAAGGTTGGACACCACTGGTTTCATCTTTAACAATGTGTTGTATTTTAAAAGCTTGTTATATTATCCATTGTGTCAAATCATCTGAAAAGTAACTAAAGCTGTCAAATTAATGTAGTGGAGTAGAAAGTACAATATTTCCCTCTGAAATGTAGTGGAGTGGAAGTATAAAGTAGCATAAAATGGAAATACTCAAGTAAAGTACAAGTACCTCAAAATTAGAAATGTATTTAGTTACTTTCCACCACTGCAGCTGATTTTACTTAGAATACTGCAATATACTGTTTCGTGCTTGGTGTCTGCTGGTGGTGTGTGTGTGTGTGTGTGTGTGTGTGTGTGTGTGTGTTGTTCTTTCAGCTACTCACAGAATAAATTAGTGGGATAACAACTGTGGATCTTGAAACTCAGAGGCCTGCTCATCTCCAGCCTTGTAATTTGACCATACTTAGTCCAACTTGTACTGACATGATACAGTAATAAGCCTTGTTGTGAGAAGTTTTGCCTGGTGTTGTTTTTGATGCCTGATGCCTCACCTAAAAATGATAGTTTTCATTTTAACTTTGGAGTACAGTGGATCAAATCCTGAGTTGCCGATTACACATAATAACACTATAGTAACAGACATATTGCACATCCTCTTCCTCACTTTAGAAGCAGAATTGGGAGAGTCCTCGGTCAGTGAGGTAGTAACTGACCAATAATTCAAACCCTAATCTGAGTTTTCTTCTCAATCCCAACTTTATTTTAAGTGAGGAGGGTGTCATTTTTTAAGGGGAATGAGCTTGTGTCCAAATTCAGTTGCAAAATATGCTTTGTGTAACAGCTGTGCCCCCAAAAAACATGCATAGTTTAAGTGTTTAAGTTAGTGGTGGTGGGTGGAGGTTTGGATTCATTAGTTTCTTAATATGTAATAAAGACTGTCCTGAGCTCGCAGCTCTTGTCATAATCGTTCCTCCTGTTCATACTGACCATTAGAAGATCCCTTCATAATGCACTTTCAGTGTTAATGAAAGGGGACTTCAGCCTTTCTTCTGTGCAAAAATGTATTTAAACGTTTATTTGAAGATAATATGAGGCCTCAGCTGTCCAAATGAGTCAGATCAAGTCAATATCTTTTAAAGTTTCTGTCTTTTTAGTGCCAAATTCCCTCTTTTTGTTACGATCCTTCCACTGCAGCTGAACAGGAAAACACTGTCCGTCGAGACACAAAGAGGGAATTTTTTATTAAAAAGACTGTAACTGTGGAAAATATCCACTTTATTTGACTAGCTCAGACTGCTGGAGCCTCATATTATCTTCAGATAAACTTTGAAATGAATTTTTTGCTCAAAACGAGGACTGTGGATTTTGCCTCCCATCACTTACATTGAAAGTGCATTTGGAGGGGATCCTCTAATGATCAGTATAAACAGGAGGAATGATTACAGAAAGCAAAACCTGTTTGTTTATATGGGGACCTGACTATTGTTTTAAATCAGACTTGAAAAATTGTGACCATATCCTTCAATGTACATTTGTAACTAGTGTTATCTTCCTTGTGTGTTTGGGGAATTTTATCCTAGATGTGAATACGAGGAAAGATTCAGCCTGTTGTATCTTAACTGCTGCCAATAGGCAAAGAATATGGCAGAAAAATGGTTACAACACAAAGGCCAGCTCAGTAGTTGACAAAACAAAGGGCAACTTACAAGAGATGGCAAAAGTTTGAAAATGAGTAGTTTCTCTCCAGGGATGAAGTTTGCCTTTGTTGTTTGATACGCCTTTGAAACCCGTGACAAATGCCCTCGCATCAGAAATCTCACAACCAGAATACACAGGAAATAGCCTAGATATGGCATTGTTGAGTGGGAAAGGATTGTTTTTGAAAATAACATTTTTTCCACGCTATTGTCCCCCACCTCCAACCCAGTAGCACATAATGGCAGACAATGTTTTGAGTTGATGCACCCTCTGGGCAGCCACAGACTGTGCAGCATTGGTTATAAACTGAATTATGAGTAATATTCAGGCTGTGACTGGCCGCAAATGTTGGCTCACGCTGGAGTGTCTTACACAGTAGAATACCTTAAGTTTGATTTATGAAAAGACCATATTCATGTATTTCATTGGGGATGAACACTCATGAAAAATAGACTTTATCCTGCGTTTCATGCAAGGTAATGGAAATTTGTCTTTATGCTCAGACCTCATGTACACACATACAGACGTATTTTCTTTGAAGAGTAAGGTTGTCAAAAGTATTGATACTTCAATTCATTTTCAATACCATGTATTTAAAACGATACGATCTCCATTAATTACACATTCGATAGTATCAAACCCAGGCTGCACAGATGAAACAACAGGGAACAAAATCAACTGGTCCTCAACCTGTGGCTGTTACAGTAATCTCTCCAACGTGGTGCAACATGGCAAATTTAATTAAAAAAAGAAAGAAATTATCTAATTTTGTGTGCCCAGAACTTTTTTTTTTTTTGCTGTGGTATCGTAAGAGGTATTGAGTATAATTTTTTACACTAGCACTCTAATTGTAAGTTTAAAATTCTGGTATCGTGACCAGAGACTAGAATATATGCAGGTGTTGGTCATTAGTGTCGTCCTGCTGGGTTTACTGTCTTGCTCAGAGACTCTGTGGCAGTGAAGACTATGAAGGATCTCATGTTAATGTTCTTTTTTTTATACAGTAGTATTATATGTGTACATATGAATGGATGTTGAAATAATAAATCAATCAACAGAAAATTAATTGGTTCAAGGTTCTCAGATGTGATGTAAGATAGTAAACTAATTGTATTTGGGTTTTGGGGTGTTGGTCTAGATTATGAGACATCTGAATAAGTCACAAAGGCTCGTGGAAATTATACTGGACGTTTTTCACTTCTTCACACTTTCAGAAACAAAGCGATTAATCGAGAAAATAATCAACAGATTAATCAATAATGAAAATACTTAGTTTCAGCCCTAAATGGATGTTTTATCTTTTTTCATGTTTGTTGTGTTCAGAGAAGATGAATGCAGTCTAACATCCTGGATTCTGTTAAGATTTTGCAAAAAAAATATTTGCAAAGATAATAGCTGACATGATTTCACCTATTTAAGAAATAACTTGCATACTGTAACATACTGTGACAATGTGATAATACTGTATTATTGTTTTACAAATTAATAAATCTAAGCAAAAAAAAACAACAAAATAGTTTATTTTGTTTCATATTTGTGAAGTTTTGCTTTGATGTAAAGTACAAAAGTAAAAAAAATAAACTGCATTGAACATCTATGATTTTCCATATGTTTGCAATGTAATGATATATAATAATAAAATGTCCTTATTAATATTCTGATACAGATTTCATGCATATCACCCAGCCCTACAAATATGATTATTCCTACACAGACAGTGTGAATGACTCCTGTTGAGTTGCACTAGAAGCAAGCAACGTCATCTCATCCACTTCTCAGACTTCTTCCCACTGTAGGGCTGCAACTAACGATTATTTTCATTATCAATTAATCTATCGATTATACTGTCGATTAACCGATTAGTTGTTCGGTCTATAAAATGTCAGAAAACGGTGAAAAATGTTGATGATTGTGTCCCAAATGTCTTGTTTTGTCTCGAGCAACAGTCCACATGCCAAAGATATTTGGTTTACTATCATAGAGGATTAAAGAAAACTGTAAATATTCACATTTAAGATGCTGGAACTGAAGAATTTTGGCATCTAAAAAAAAAGACTCAAAACATAAATTGAATATAAAATAGTTGGCAATTAATTTTTCTGTTGATCGATTAATTGATTAATTGTTGCAGCTCTCCAAAAGATCACATTTCAAGACAAAACAGAGGATTTAAATGACTTCATGTGGACATTTTATAATATTGTAAGCTGTTGTATTTGTGAGGAGACACTGTGCTGTTTAACCTTTTTTAAGAAAATGTAATAATTAAAGCCCAAAACTGCTTTTCTCAACCAGGAGGAGGACAGCGAGGAGGAGCCCAAGCTGAAGTACGAGAGACTCTCCAATGGGGTGACAGAAATCCTCCAGAAGGATGCAGCCAGCTGTATGACCGTCCATGACAAGGTAGAGGTTATAATCCACCACCCCGCAAGGGCATTTCAGCTTCAAGTCTCAACCCCATCTCAAGTACAGATCCCACATTGTTTATGTACACATTTGAGAGATGTCCTCTTCAAAGTTGTTTTTCATCTCCTCTGTTCAATCCGTAAAGGCAGGCCATTCTTTTCTCACCTTCCCTCTGCTTCTCCTCTCAGGGAGGTACATCAAAAGACACCAGGCGCCATTGTCTCCTCCTCTTTTTTATTCCCACTCTTACATATTTTTCACTCCTCTCCTCGTTTTTTTTTTTTTTTTGTCGAATGTAGACATTTTTTTTAAGAGGGGGCCACTCTCGGCGAGATGGTTAATCGTCGTGGCACCGGCGGCACACATGCACACCTGAGCAAAGCAAAAGTCATACCCAGTTATGTCTCTTCACCTGATGTTTTATTAACCGCTATTGATTTTCATTTATTTATTTTTACTTTGAGGATTCAGCCCCCCCCCCCCCTCTTCATTTTTTCTTTTTTTTTTTACTTTAAAACAGCAACCTTGCCACAGTGAAGAGACGTTGCTTTGCTGAAATTCTAAATTTGATCTGACTGTCTTTCTTCCTGAGGTTTTCTCCAGCTACCGGTCTGGTCACACCAGCCCCCACCGCCGCGGCGAAAAAACCTCCCACAACCTTAAAGCCACCAACAGCACATATTGCCTTATGTTGCCTCATATTTTAAGTGTCTGAATCGGAATTTCATTTGAACAATTCCATTCTGATAAATCCCTTTAAAAGTCGCTCCGCCTCACAAGGTTGAACCCTTTATTTATTTATTTTTGGTTATTTTATTTGGGGAGATTGCAGGGGCTCTGTCTGACATGCTCAGCTGTGCCTGTAAATATAAGCATTTCATTATAGACTGCACTGAAGCATGGTGGGCTCGCCGCACATCCACATGCTGGTCGAGAAGGGAGGGGGATTAGGAGGAGGGCAAAGGAGCAGGGGGCTGGGGTGGAAGAACACACACTTAATCTAATGCCAAAAGCCCCCGGTTTCTATAATTTTTTTGTCCCAGTGGACTCACACACACACACACACACACACACATATACACACACATATGCGCACATGCATTTCTGCTGAAGCACAGAACACCAGAAACCAGTTGCTGCTCAGTAGAAATAATAGCTCTGTGCTGGGCAGGGAGGTGATTGGGTTGCATGGAGAGCATGGGAATAAGTCAGATGTACAGTGCATTTATTATGCTTAAGCATTTTAATTTGAGAAAAAAAAATATGCCATTTCACACTGTCTGCTTTAATAAATAGGGCTTTTCCACCCCCTGCAATTTCACAGTTTTGCCTCCAAGCCCACCCAATCCCCAGTGTGCCCATGTCGCTCCAGCTCCAAGAAATATTTTTTTTTTTATCCTCTCCCACAGCCTTCATCAGCACAAGATTTTTTTTTTTTTTTTTTTTTTTTAACCAAAATCATGAATTGCTTTCAAGTGTCTTCTAGTTTAATTTACATCACATTTATTCCCTTTTCTCAGTTTCTTGCCTTAGGTACCCATTTTGGAAAGGTGTTCCTGCTGGACATCCAAGGAAATGTAACTCAGAAGTTTGAAATTGTGAGTACATAAAAATCCTTCAGGTTATAATGATGAAAGTATTTTGGCCCTGCTGGTGCATGTGATGAACTTTTTCCAATTCAGAGCAGTAAATAGTGCAGATCTGTACTTTTAGTTGTCTTTGTATTATCCAACGAAAGGATGACGACCCTCCTCTTGAATTATCGTTTTTGACTCATCTACAGTGTTCAACCAAGACTTAAATAACCAAAAATATTGATTCAGTCCTTACATCGCTAATAATTAGCAGTTGCTGTACTACAAGCAAATGTTTCATTATAAATATCTCCTTTAAAACTGACATAATCTTGACTTAAGTGGGACTTAAGAGTCTTCATCAATGATCCTGTCTGTCTTGATTGCTGTGATCATTAGTATTAATAGTCTTGATGCCTGCAAAAACAACGTGTTGTCAAATTTTTCTCAAAGTGGAACAGAAAGTGTCAGAGCTGTAACATTTAGTCAGGAGAAAAGAAGTCCAGTTTAAACATACTGTGTCTAAAAAATACTGGAATCAGCCAATAAAATACCTAAAACATTCCCGGAAAACATGCCAAGGACAGATCATCAATGGGCAGCTAAGCTAACGCCCTGCTGACAGATTGATATAGTTTAGGGAGGCGAGAGGAGACATTTTGGGGGTTTCACATAGAAGAAGATTTCACACAATAATGCATGTGTGGGATATCTAATCAGAAATGATGTTGCATATCTGATTTAGTCCCACTGTTTTACAATAATGAACAATAACTGAATTTGCAAGTCAAAAAAAAATTTAAGTAATCAAGGCTGATTTGGCACAAAGGGGCAGTTTTACATTACCGTACCTGCACTCGCGCTTGTAACTGCAGTGTTCCTACTGAGAACATTGATTCGAGTGCTTCTCACCAAAGCAACTTACTGCCAGTTTATCAGTCGTAGCCTGAGAGAAACAAGGACGCTATTTCACCGAGCAGACGAGACCCGGTGCTAATGGATTTTGTGACGTATTTTCAAAATGAGTCGAAAAGCATAAATTTATTGACGCACCAACCCTCTGATGCACCGGAGGAAGTTCTAAATATATGAGAAACGAGCAACTTTTTCTCCTTTAGTCTAAACAGATGCATCGGCAATCCTTTAGGGATGGTTTTTAAGTAACATTTGCTGTAATTTATGCCATTTGGTTGATCCTTTTATCTAAAGAGCCCTATGGAGTCATGAGTGACTAAAATTTAAAAGCATCAACAGTAAAGGGACCCCCTAACCTTCACAGTATTAGTGAGTCGCTCTATGCATTGACACGTACACTATGTTTGTCATGAAGTATAATTATTTCAGTTTTGATAATGATTTTTTTTCAACAGATTTCTATCTGTTCGATCGCTTGATCCGTGCTCCTAATTATGTCAATCTATACGTTGTTTTTTTGTGAAAGAAATTGTATCAACCCTCACATACACAGGCATCTTTCCAAAAATATTCATTTACGACAATTTCTGCATCTTTCAAAGTGATCCAGAGGAGTTGAATGGTTTTGTGAGTTTGCTAAATGGCTTTAAGAACAATCTTCAGTTTACATGTGAGTTTAGCAAAGAGGAAATACATTTTCTTGACATGTGAGTCACGATAAACAATAGGGGGACTCTCTACTATGCTATACTGTAAAGAAACTGGTAGAAATAACCCTGTTGTTGGCTAATAGCATACATCCCACTTAAGAAAGGTCTGACCAGGAGCCAGTTTTACAGGCTGAGGAGATTATGTCAGACCACGCAGGACTATGTAGAAAAAAATCAGTGGATATGAAATCAAAATTTCTCTCATGGGGATATCCCCTTGATTGGGTAGAGCAAGCATATAACTCAGCTCTAGAGAAATCTGTTAAGCAAGAGCCAGAAAAAAGAGAAACAATTTTCAGCTACATGTATAACCAACGACCCTCCTCAGTCATTTTGTAAGGTCAGTGTTTATGAAACACTGGCACATATTAAAAGCTGACCCTGAGCCATCCCGAATCTTTACACCAAACCTTTGTTTGTATATAAACGGGGGCGAAATTTAAGAGATCGTTTAGTCGATGCAAATTCTTCCCATAAAGAAAACTCAGAACAGCCAGTTGCAACAAACTCTTTTATGTCCTCTTGCAAATGGCAGTTACCATTGTGGGAACAACACTGTCAAAACAGCACATTTTTATCACCCACTCACAGGAAAAAAAAGTTTCCTATCAAGAGTGTCATCACCTGCGTGTCCATTCATGTCATATATATGATACGCTGCCCATGTGGCTTCGCTTATATTGGTGAAACTACCAGAAAAATATTAAAGCAAAGAATAAGCAAATCGACAGGATAGAAGTTATCCAACAGCGGCCCGTTTCAATGAGATGAAACATGACCTCTCTTCTTTTGTGGGATTGAAAAAATTTCAATGCCACATTAGGGTGGAGATCATGACCTGTTATTAAAAAGAAGGGAGGCGTTCTGGATATTCAGACCCTGTCTCTCAAGGTACTGAATGATGAACTTCTACTTAATGTAATGTTATAACTTTTTTCTGATGTGAATATTTTTCAGTCATGTGCAATGCTATAATTAGAAGACAAATACCTCGCTGGGTATTAACAAAAAAATCATAAATTAGCCTTCCCTGTTCTGCAACGCCTTCATTAAAATGTCTAGATTCACGTTTTTTTCATGTCCCTTGCAGTGTTTTTTAATCACATATATGTATTGATTAAGTTTATTGGTCCTCTGCACCATTTTATCTGTAGCCTCTATAATGATTCTTTTACTATTTAAATTATACTGATGTTACTGTATAGATTCACTGACAAATTGGCATTCATGCCCTTAATTATGCTATTTATTTATGCGATTGTTCATCCTTGACTCGTGACTATGTAAGGCCATTTGGGGGTAGATATGTTTAATGTATGATCACACTGAAAACATTCTTTGACAAATTGAGACTTTTGTCCCTAATTTACCTTCCTTTTTGACTTTTTGTAAAGAATGGATTGAATATGTTTGCTAACACTGTAAGATTCATGATATATCAGTATGTTTGCTCTTAATTCACTTGTTCTTTTCTATTTTTTGACCTTTGAAGAGCTTTGAGGTTACATGGATGTTGCTTAAGATTTATTGGCACTGTTATATTGTGTCATTTTCTATCTTTTTAATGCTATTTTCTTACTGATCAGTCAAACCAATCTTTGTAGTCCTCTGATTGGATGATTGGATGATTGAGGCAGCTCTTATGTGTATTTATACAGTGTTGTGATGCTGCCCATATACCTGATGAAGGCCGGACAGACTGAAACATTGTTATCTAATAAATATTTCAGCAGTAAGCGAGACAGTGTGCGCGAGTTCTCCTCATTGTTTTCAATGTACAGTATGGGACCATTAATTTTTTTTGCCTTTTTCCAGCGTTTCACATTGTGGGATAAAATGTCAGCCACAAAGATATTTTCCTGCCGCTAAAAAAAAAAAAAAGAAAAGATGCTGTGATATTCTGTCTCCTCAGAGTTCAGTGAAGATCAACCAGATCAGTCTGGATGAAAGTGGAGAGCATGTGGGCATCTGCTCCGAGGATGGGAAGGTGAGATCTCTCTGCTCATCACCGGTGGTTACTGATCCTTGGGCCTGCAGCAAAGAATCACCAATCAGTGTTTTTCATCTGTCATAATTCATCCTCAGATTCATATAAAACTCGTCTTATCAAACTTTATGCTAATGATGTGGAACTTTTTTTAGAAGCCACTTCTTTCACAGTCGGAGCATTAACCTGGAGGTTTATCTTCACCATATATATACACACACACACACACACAAACCCATATTTTTTTCATGATGCAGGAATTTATAAAAAGCTACCAATTTTGAAGAGTATAGGGGGAAAGGATTGCACTCAGATCCGATGAGCTGTCAGTCAGCCATCAGCCGTCTATGGATACCCTCTCCATGTTCTCCACCTTGCTGTTATCTTGTCTCTTCTCATCATTACCACCATCCTTCATGGATTTCGCAGTCAAGATATGCTCTCTGATATCGCCCCCCCCACACACACACACACATACACATACATACACTTCTAGCACTCTGGTGGCAAAAACAAGATCTTGTCACACACATAAAGTGGAGCAGACAATTAAAATCAATGCTACAGCAATTGTTTGCCCTCAACCAAGTCAGTTGGCTGTTAATCCTTTAAAATCTAACTTAGTCCTAAATCACTGATGCAGTTTAAAAAAAAAAAAAACATTGCATATCAGAGTATCATGTTCTTTTTTGGGGCCTCGGATAAAGAAAAACTGGGTGTCATGTACTCTAATGGTACATTAGAGTTTGCTGAGGCTGTGGTCAAGTCCAAGATTAGGACTCCTGTTTCTAAACCCTTCAGGGTTCAAAGAATCAACTTGTCCACTAATTGGTGACCCAGCGGAGAAGTAGGGAGCCAATCAAAGTCTTTTCTGACCACAATTCCCCTTGCTGGCCTCGGATAGTTGCAGAGGCAGCAATTAAAGGAGAGATTTTGAGTTATTCACCTTTGCTTGTCATTCTGCTGTCTCGCCTGTTTCAGGTTCAAGTATTTGGTCTCTATACGAGAGAGGGCTTCCATGAGAACTTCGACTGTCCCATCAAAGTAAGTACTTTTGAAAACTTGAGTGTCTTAGCAGGCATCTGTTGCCATTTCCTGCATATGACATAAAGGAAAATCACATTTCTTTCCTCCTTGCTAACATCTTTATGGTATAATCTGTCATTCCTGTATGGTTTTGTAGGTGGTGGCACTACACCCTCAGTTCACCAGATCTAACTACAAACAGTTTGTCACTGGGGGCAACAAGGTAGGTTTGAATAGTACTTTTTACTCATGTAGTCATTATTTACAGTTTTCACCATTTCTTAGGCATTTCCTGCTACAATAACTCATCCTGATTGTGTCCGGGTGAAACAGAATCCTGCAAACCTTCTCGCTTTGGCTCGGCTGAAGGCGATGCACAGGCCTTTGTCTGGTGTGAAAGGCTCTTACTTTTCTGTCTCTTTGCTGGAGTGCTCTCGGGAGAGCTGCCCATTTTCACAAAGTGCTGTTCGCTCAACAGTGTTTGAAAGGCAATGCTTCACAAGCACAGCAAATAGATGTCATTATCAAGAGGGTACATAGTCTTAGGATTTCCGGGCGCATACAGTGATCTCTTTCTTGAAAGTTGTCTCTGGTAGGTATGTCACTACGGAAGGTGAAAAGTATTTCAGGTATTAAGTTTGTCAATTTCTTCTTCTCAAGTAAAACTAGGTGTTACTAAATGCCAGTACTGCTATAAACTGCGGTAGCGTCATTGCACTGCTATCCATTAATAAAGTATACTGACATTTATACAACAGGGGTGAGGAAAAACAACTTTTTTTTTTATGGAACCCCATTGTTAGTGTTACTTTGCCATTTTCTTTCAATTGGCGCTGATTCCTCTCAGTTCCAAATTGTGAAGGCCTCCACAAGGTGCCTGTGATGAAAATCAATAGGCCTCAACAGGAGTCACATCCTGTCAAAGGAAATTCAATTTTGTCTCCACAGTTCTTTTGTCATATCATCTCTTTGTTGAGCAAACTGTTTATTAACATAGCCCAACTGCTGAATTAAAGAGGCTATACAACCTTCTCCCTGCCTCCTTGGTAATATTATGCATTTTTTTGGGGGGTGTTTTTTGGTATCAGTTTATATATTGTAGTAAGGACAGTAACAATACAGGGAATGTGAATGAAAGGCTTTGTCCTCTAAGGCCTGAACATTAAATTGTATTGATGAAGCTGCCTTGATGGGACGCTGCATTGTGGTTAAAAAAAGACAAACCACACAAACCTTGCACAACACTCTCACTGAGCTTCCACGCGTCTGTGACAAGACAAGCGTTCACTACTAGGACAGTAAATACATACGTGTTGAAATACTTTTTCTATAATTGACACCATCCACAGTGAGTGCAATAAATGGTGTGTAGCCTGGAGAAGCCATAACCATTATGATGAAAGGGAGAATGATGTATGAAATCATGTATCACATTTTCAACCCTCTCTTTATGGTTTTTTTTTTATATATATATACCATCTTCTACTTGCAAATCACATCGGCCATGTGAATCTTTAAAATTACTTCATCCACCACTGAATGTGAAGCTTTCTCATTCAGATGAAGTCTAATGAACAATCTGTCTTGATTGTCTTTTTGGAGTAGAATTAAGATCTGCTCATATGGACTGAAATCAGGTTTTACTTCATTATTTGCAGCGTGAGAAAAGAAAGTTCCCCACAGTTTAAGTTAAATCTGTGAGACGGCTTCACCCATTTACCAAACGGTCTGTTCCTCTACTATGTGCTGTTCATCTACTGCCCTCTGTAGGCGGTGCTGCATAACTGCAACCCCTGTGTTGACTGATAACCACACTATGTAGTATCAAATATTTTCTTGATTTCTTTCTTAAAGCTTCTTCTGTATGAAAGAAACTGGCTGAATCGCTGGAAGACCTCTGTTCTACATGAAGGCGAGGGATCCATCACTAATATCCAGTGGAGAGCGAATCTCATAGCCTGGGCCAACAATGTGGTGAGTGTTTTGTCACAGAACCTCAATAAAAAATAATAATGTACAATATTGAAATGTTAAAATGCTAAAGTTTGGTTTCCTTTGTTTGTCTTAGGGAGTTAAAATATATGACATCAGCACAAAACAGCGGATTACAAATGTGCTGCGAGACAACGTCAGCCTGAGGCCCGACATGTATCCTTGCAGCCTGTGTTGGAAAGACAACGCCACTCTCATTGTCGGCTGGGGAACTTCCATTAAGGTTCGCTTTTTTTTTTTTTCTTTTTTGATTACAGGCACTAGTTATTCCGATCTTTCAAACTTAATTTTTTCTAATTTCTCCTCAGATTTGTGTCGTGAAAGAGCGAAATCCTACCGAAATGAGAGATCTGCCCAGCCGCTATGTGGAAATAGGTATAAAATACACCACACAACAGGACGCCAGTCACTTTATCTGTCAAGTATAATAAATCTGCAGCTTGGTGATAATGGTACAGGAACGTGTTAGCAGAAGTCAGTACAGTAAGAGCAATTTAGCTTGTGTACGACTCTTTCAAACAGATTAGACATTGTGATCACGCTCAGAACAAGGCTGCTTTTCTCAGTTCCAGTTGTTATTGTGAAGATTCAGCATCAAACACTTTCTGTATTCTTATTATTGATACCAAATCCAACTCATAAACTGATTGCATCTCTTTCAAACAGTGTCCGCATTCGAGACTGAGTTTTTCATCAGCGGCTTGGCGCCGCTGGCAGATCAGCTGGTCACCCTGTACTTTGTGAAGGAGAACTCTGATCACATGGTAATGATACTTATTTTACATATGTGTTAAAGGCTTAAATATTATATACAACTTTTTACTCATATTGTGTGTGTGTGTGTTTTTGCAGGATGAGGAGTTCCGCGCTCGGCCTCGTCTCGACATCATCCAGCCTCTCCCCGAGAGCTGCGAGGAGATCTCTTCAGATGCGCTGACTGTGCGCAACTTCCAAGACAACGAGTGCAGAGACTACCGCCTCGGTGAGACTATAAATGTCACGCAGCCTTTTACTGCACTCTGATTTCATTATGCAATCGACTATCAAATGTCAGCGGTAATGCACAGCACGCAGAGGCATAAATGTATTTTCATTAACAGAGCATTCGGAGGGAGAGTCGCTCTTCTACATCATCAGTCCCAAAGACATCGTCGTGGCCAAGGAGCGAGACCAAGATGACCATATCGATTGGCTCCTTGAAAAGAAGAAATACGAGGTTTGCGTTGGAGAATTTTTATGAATGTTGCAAAAGGTTACGGCGTACAATTTAATCTCGAGTTTAATGTTGTGTCCTGTAACTGTGGTTTAACTGTGACAGGAGGCGCTGATGGCTGCAGAGATCAGTTTCAAAAACATTAAGAGGCACGATGTTCAGAAAATCGGGATGGCCTACATCAATCACCTGGTGGAGAAAGGAGACTATGACAGCGCTGCAAGGTGGGTGTTATTGTACATGATCTGCAGGTGTATCATGAACTGATCTGTTTGATAAGTTGTATTGTGAGTGAGTTTGTGTATAAAATATTTGAAAAACTGTATCGTATATGTCTCATATGTTTGTCCAGGGTCCATATTACACAAACTTACACTTCAGATCATCTCTGTAAAAAGATTTATACACTTTATAAATGTTGAAAATAGGATAACTCCTAAACAATTAATCTGATTTATTTCCACTAAAGATTATGGAGCAAATAAGATGAGGTTTTGCCTTCCTGTAATACAGACACAAGAGGGGAACATTTTCCATTTTTAGGTGATGGACAACTAACATTTATTTAAATAGTGTAAACTGAAGGTCCGCTCACTAACTTTTTCCAGAGCTTTAAGCAGGAAGTGGAATTTGAGTTAGTTTTTTTTGGTTAAACTGCTATTTCCGGAGTCAAGTATGAACTCATATGCTCAAAGAGATGTATAATATTCATCTTCCTAATTAATTGATGTGAGTCTACGGCAACAAGAACATCCTCTGCTAACAAAGTCACAAAGCAGGATCTTTTTTTTTTTTTCATCTGAATGATTTAAGTGTTTTTTCCGATGCAGGAAGTGCCAAAAGGTTCTTGGAAAAAATATGGAACTATGGGAAAATGAAGTCTACAGGTTCAAGACTATTGGACAGTTAAAGGTGAGTTCAATCAAGACCAACTTCTGTACCTCAGTTTAGTTATTGAACAGATGATGGTTATGGATTAGATATGAAATGTGATGCATTCTGAAAGTTTTTCTTGTTTTTGTCTATAATCAGTCTTTTATCTAAATTTCTCTTCAATTCCAGGCCATCAGCCAGTATTTGCCCAGAGGGGATCTACGTCTTAGACCGGCCATCTACGAAATGATCTTGCATGAATTTCTCAAAACTGATTATGAGGTACTTTGTCCCTCAATATTCTTGACGTCCTGTGACAAATCCAGCGTTAATCCGTTGGTTTAAATGTCAGCTGACGGTTTGTCTCACTTCACTTTTCTTTGCTTTCCACAAAAGGGTTTTGCCACACTGATCCGTGAATGGCCGGGAGAGCTTTATAACAACATGGCCATTGTTCAAGCTGTCACCGACCACCTGAAGAGGGATCCCACTAACAGCACTTTGCTCACCACGTTGGCTGAACTGTGAGTGATCTTAACACGTGCATTACTCTCCCACTTGGACACACACTGCATGAAATATTCAAATGAAAGGTATCAGTTACATTACACTGAAAAATGGCATTTTTATGATGACTTATTTGATTTTTTTTTTAAACTCTAGGCTCTAGATTAGAGTTTTAAATGTGCAAAATGTGTCTGCAATGATGTATTCACTGACAGGACTTTAGGGTTGAAGGAGTCATGACTGAAATGGCTTTTAAATTACTCCTGACAGAAGAAATTGACGCAAAATGATCAACATTTAAAGATGAACTTGTTGGCCTTTGATGCTACTGCAGGTACACATACGATCAGCGGTACGACCGAGCCTTAGAAATCTACCTGAGACTGAGACACAAAGACGTCTACCAGCTGATCCACAAACACAACCTTTTCTCTTCAATAGAGGACAAGATCGTTCTCCTCATGGACTTTGATAAAGAGGTAAAAGATGAAATCATTTTATTGTCATTTGCCAGCCATTGCCGGCAGTTGCATTGTGTTTAATCAGCACACATATCAGCTGAGTAATATTCCTTCTCAATTTACGTTGCCAGAAAGCTGTTGACATGCTTCTAGACAATGAGGACAAGATATCTGTAAGTGTACCAGGCTTCCCTTGATCATTTATTAAGGATGTAATGAAAATGTGCTGCCCACTGATTGTTTTCTCTCTGCTAACAGACAGACAGAGTTGTGGAAGAACTAGCTGACAGACCCGAACTTCTGCATGTGGTGAGTTTAAATCTCTACACATTTACATCTAATCACATTTGCTGACAAAAAAAGACTGATCTGATCACACCCTGTGCACATTTCCCCCCCCACAGTACCTCCACAAACTGTTCAAGCGGGACCACCACAAAGGGCAAAAGTACCACGAGAGACAGATTGGTCTGTATGCCGAGTATGACCGACCAAATCTTTTACCTTTCCTGAGAGACAGCACCCACTGCCCACTTGAGAAGGTACAATTCTTACATTTTATCCACCATCCACCCAGGTTTCAATAAGCCACGAGACATGAATCATTTTGCCTTTTGTTTTTCTCTTTCAGGCTCTCGAGATTTGCCAGCAGAGGAACTTTGTAGAGGAAACCGTCTTCCTGCTCAGTAAGTTTTAATTAACGTCCGTTTTCCTACTTTAAATGTGTTTGAAATTGTTAAAAAGGAAACTAATCCATCATGTTGTCCCCAGGCAGGATGGGGAACTGCAGACGAGCTCTGCAGATGATCATGGAGGAACTGGAGGACGTGGACAAGGCCATAGAGTTTGCCAAAGAGCAGGACGATGCAGAGCTCTGGGAAGATCTCATCTCTTACTCTATTGACAAACCACGTATGAAACAACTTCTCCTGTTCGCTCTGTTATAGTAAACATCTACTTTGTCTTTTCTTTTGCTCTCTTTCATAATATTTCTTTATTTTTCTCTGTGTTGTCATCTCCAGCTTTCATCACTGGCCTCCTCAATAACATTGGAACCCATGTGGATCCCATCCTGCTCATCCATCGCATAAAGGAGGGCATGGAGATCCCAAACCTCAGAGATTCACTAGTGAAAATCCTCCAGGACTACAATCTGCAGGTTAGAAATGTTTAAATCAATGAAATTATCATCTTACATTTGTCTCACTTGAAATGTTGATGATGCCAGTATCTGAAGAGATTATTACAAAAAAGATTTTAAAAAAGAGACATCAAGCAGGCAATAAATATATAAATACAAGAGTTTAAAGACTGATTAAACCTTGAAATATCTATAATCACTCAAATTCACCAATTATAGTACAGTACAGGTGTTAATACTTCAAAATCAACATAAGAAAAAGATGATCTGGTTTAATATTTTGCGGCAAGTTATTCACTGAATAAATGGAGATTATTTACTGTGTTAATGATGATAATAATAATAACAATAAAGTTTATTGATAAGTATTGATAGCACTTATCAAAACCAGAAATTACAAAGTGCTTTATAAGGCAGACATAATATATATATATACATATACAAATGTAAGTAAATCAATACATAAAGATTATAAGAAAGCCTTACAGAGGCGGCTTAAAAGAAGATCCAAGTCCAAGCTCCATTATGCACAGTTATAATTAAGTTCTGACATTACAGAATAACAAAAATTCACTATTCATGTGATTATTATAACCTCAATAATTTTGAATGAATGTGTCACTGTGGCAATAATCAAGGTGTTTTTAGGGACATTTTTAATTTTAAAAATTCATCTATTAGCCCGACCAATCAGCATGCGGTTTTGATAACTAACCGGCTTTTGTTTCCTCGTCTGTAAGATTCTGTTGAGGGAGGGATGTAAGAAGATCCTGGTGGCCGACTCGCTCTCTCTGCTTCAGAAGATGCACCGAACGCAGATGAGAGGAGTCAGAGTCGATGGTGGGTGCGCTTTTATTTTCTTTTGACGGTCACGTCAGAAGAAGTGGAGTCCTTTTTAAACTGAACTTATTAACGTGTTGCCGCTGGTTTTCTTTTCAGACGAGAACATTTGTGAATCGTGTCACGCTACGATATTACCATCAGGTGGGTGATACGTATAGTTGTATCCAAAAGTTGAATTATAATCGAGAGCCATTAGTTGCTTATTTATGCTTCACGCTTGTGTTTCAGATATGGCCAAACCCTTCAGTGTGGTAGTGTTTCACTGCAGACACATGTTCCACAAAGAATGTTTACCATCCGCAGGAACAGTAAGAACCTTCTCTATAGTCCTTGTCACCTTTTACACAACAAATCTAATCATTTCTTTTTGTGTGATGTTAAATTGTCATTATCATATCTACCAAACATGAACCTCTTGATATCCCTGCATCTTCTCCCTCCTTCCTGTCTCAGATTCCCGGGGTGCAGTTTTGCAACATCTGCAGTGCAAAGAGGCGTGGGCCAGGAAGTGGAATCCTGGAGATGAAAAAGTAACAGCAATTTAAGCACTCACGACCTTATTATTGATGCTTTAATCTTTCCCTTGTTGCTTTCCCTTACTTTAAGTGCACTGATCAATGAATATCACTTTGCCTCAGTCACTGAGCCGTGCACTTGCAAAAATGCAAAACATTTATATTGTATTGTCTGTATATTTACATCCAATAACTGTAAAGTGTTGTTGTTCTGCTTGCCACTAATGTGATTTGTTGATGAAATGACTGCATCGTCTGAAAAATAAAACTTCAAAAACTGTTGGGTTTGTATCTGATAATTATGCTCGTCTTCTCCATGACCCAGTCAGAGTTAATCCTCTCAAGTCAGGTAATTAAATTTCATTTAAGAGTCTGATTAAAGCTGTTTAGAAAAGGTCAGTTTAAATATGACATAAAAAGTGCTGTGCCAAGAATAACTTCATTTATTAAAAGGCTTGATTTTTTTGTAGAAATATTAAGACACATACACAGTAACATTTCATTAAATAATGAATCCAAAGTGAAAGAAAATTCCATTACATTAACTGGTTTAAGCTTTTGCATTACCTTTAGTATGAATATATAGTTGAAAAATTAAATATACAATAAATGCAAATGTGATTATCATGACTGACTCAAAACATTCCCTGAGAAACAAAAAGTAAATGCAACAAAGTTTAATTAGGCCAATTTTAGATTATATAGAAATGTCAATGTGATCAAAGTGAATGTGTGATACCAATAATAAACATTCATCACTCGGACAAAGTACATTTACAGTGAAACTGAGACACCTGGCAAGTTATGGTACTTGGACAACTATGGACAAACAAGAATCTGTCTGTCTATAAGCATAGCTGTACTTTATATGATGTACATACACCCACAGTATTTATATAAAGTAACTTATCACATTTCCCAATTCAATATTTATTCCAGCACTCCTCACACTCTTAAACACCTTTGCTCTACAAAAACCTTTATTTTATCTCTATATTGACATTGTATGTTGTTGTCAATTTGTTGTTTCTATATGTATGTTTTTTTAAATTTTTTTTCACTTACTTGTTTGTACATAATAGTGACACGTTTATGTTTAATTATCTTTGTTTGACTTTGTTCTTGTTTTGGCTGTATGTCCTTGTGTTATTGTCCTGAACATTGTTGTGTGTAAGTACACTGAGAGCCTCTAGAAACCGGAGTAAAATTCATTGTATGTGTAAACATACTTGGCCAATAAACCTGATTCTGAAATGTAAATGTCTAATATTGCTATTCTCTATACATACATATTATATACAATATTTGCCTTTTGCCTGTATTTTGAACTTAAAAACAACCTTTCCACAAACTGCAGATGAACATTTGGCTCAGCCTGGAAATACATCACAACTATATCAGTCAGTTTAATCTATTATGTGCGTATTGTTTGTCCCTGACAAGTAAATAAAGTTAAAATCCTCAAATCTACAACCTAGATATTTTTTATAGAACATCATGAACATGCAGACATTCAGCATTTAAATCGAAATGTGCATTCTTGTATTGTTTTGCAAAACATAATTATATGTCAAGTAAATAAAATATAAGATAAAATAAAATAAATTATAAGTGATAGTAATATTTAACACTCATAATATCTTACATCATAATCAAATAATATTCAAATACAATAAGTAAACAATAATAACAATGAAGGACAACATAAAGTCAATCAGGGGACACAGAAAATGATTCTTCATAATACATCAGTGTGTGCACACTTTTCTTGTTTGTCATAAGTTAAAAAAAACTACAACTTTGTTTTTACTTCTTTATTGACATAAAAACCAGTTACAATTTCCTCCTCCACTAAACAATCATATGCAGCAAATCATATATTGATCTTCTGTTTTACAGAAGAAAAGTAAAAAAACAAAAACAGATAAACTGAGCTAGGGGGAGTTACAGTTCATAAAAAGATTTTAAACAAAAAACAAACATTCATAGTTTTTACAGCCTTTGGATTAGAGGAAAATTGAATTGAACCAATGTGCTGTTTGACCTCCTTTGTGAAAACAATTGGAATATGTGTATATATGTGTATGTTTCCAAAATAATATAAAATGTTCATCAATGGCCGTTGATAAAGGCACATTATTCTCAAAGAGTCTCACAAAAGGGCCAAAATAAGTGAACAGCAGTCTCAAGGGAGCTACAACAAAACGTACAACTTCAATCAATATGTTTTTCAGAATTTAAAAAAATATATATCTTAGCTAAGTAAAATCTATGTATATGTTAGAAGGAAGCTTCCTTTATTTTTGTTTTTTTTAGTTTATGTGTGGGCCTTATCTTTTTTCCCACCCGCATTCTGAGAAGACCCGCCCTCCTCTGCCTCTGATTGGCTAGTACTTGTTAACTTCTTTGTTTAGATTGGTTAGATTTAGGCATGAGCCGTGAGATGGTTGGGTTAGGGAAAGAATATCAGCGTCAGAACCAATCAGAGGCAGAGTAGGGCGGGTCTTCGCAGAATGCGGGTGGGAAAAAAATAACGCTGAGTGTGGCCTGGAGGGCTCCTACGTCATATCCGCCGTTTTCCTCCGGAAGTACAGTTAATTTTTATTCACAGGAAAAAAAAACAGCTGTTGTTGAAAAAGAAAACATCAAAGTGAGTTTCATTGACGAATATCTTGCCTTTTTTCTTCTCGCCGAAACTTATATCGTTAGGACTACTGTGTAAAGCCTGACGTTTGTCTGTCCGGCCGTTGTTTTCGCTCATTTGTTGCGAGTTGGCTGCTGCTAGCGTTAGCTCCCATCTCAGCTAGCTAACTGACCATTTCTGACTGTCTGCACAAACTCCTACTGTCAACAATCTCCGGTGAAGTCCGACGAGCAATAAGATATTCGATAATGATAATGATTGAAGCGATTAAATCTAATCCGTACATTGTGTGGCTACAGTTTAACAGTGATTTATCAGTGTTTACGTCCAGTGTTAGCCAGCCTTGTTGCTTTTAGGAAAACCAGGTTAGTACTGTTGAAGCTTTTGGAAAAAGGATTATAGTCAGTACTTTTATAGTACTTATCTTGAATTTACTTATTGGATATGGATTTATGTTTTTTTGAATGCATGTTGTCAGTTCAGGAGAACTTAAACACGTTTTCTTAGTAAATCAAAGAGGAGAAACTGCAGATAAGAGCCAGTTTTATTAATTAATTTAATGAAGTTGCATGTGTTCTGTTGTCCAGCCTAATATCATTTCATTATGTCCAATGTTTTGACAGAATGCCAGCCTCAAAGAGAGGATCATCCCCTCATGATTCTCAGCCCAAGATGAGGAAGTTGGACGAGGACGGAGAGGCTCTGCATTCTAAAACAGCATCAGCTGCCAACAATAAGTCCCTTAAAACAGGAAATATGCAAGATACGACAGCAGCCCCTCGGACCAAGAAGAAACTGTCTGCTTCAGCAGAAGGGGGAAACAAACCAGCCAAGTCATCCATACACAGTTCCCCTCCAAAGGATTCCAGCAAAACCATTTCAGATCCACCTGTCAAAAAAGCCAAGCTCCTGAAAGCCACAAGTGCCTCCTGCGGAGAAGCTCCCTCACAGAAAGCTCTCTCCAAAGCTTCCCTTAAGCGGACAGCCTCCACAGAGTCCGATGAGGATTTAAGTAGTGATGGTAGTAAGACTGACCTCTTTAGAGAGAGGGATGACGGAGACAAGGCCCGCTGCATTAGAAAATATTCAAACCGAGTCCGAGCTAAGCGCAAGGCTGAAGAGTCACCTTCTGACCCACAAGAGACGAGCCAAGAGTTATCACCCTCACCCAGCGACCCTGTACAGATGGACCATAATTATGGTAGATTCTCAGATTTACTAGGCATTCAAAACATGGATGAAGCTATTCAGAACGAGAACAAACAATCTCCAGAGCCTAACACTGAAATACAGAGACAAGAAAATTCAGATAACGTTACAAAGACAGAGTCAAAGGAAGCTTTAGTCTCTGAAACAGGGAGCACGGAAGCTAGCATCAAATTAGAATGTGCAGCTGAAGAAAGTAAACATAAGGAATTCAAAAATTTAGAAAGCCAAAAACTTATAGATAAGGAAACACTGGCATCATCTAGACCGGTATTAGACTCTTTCACTGGGGCAGAGTGCAGTATAGAAGTAAATGAAAACAAGAAAGATGTTGCAGAGTCCATCAAAAGCCAAAAGGGTTTAGATAATGAAACACTACCATCATCAGCGGAAACAATATGTTCTAGTAGTGGAGAGGTGAATCAGTGCTATGAAGTGCGTGAAGACCAGACAGACGAAAAAGCAGACTGTGATTGCACACCAGGAAGTCTGACATATCAGAGCAGTGAAACTGAAACAAGAGAGACCACAGTTTCTGGCTCTGGGCTGGCTATAAAATGTAAAACTGAGGAAAGTCAGCATGAAATAAAGGGAGAGATCGAAGCAGCCAGTGTCTGTGATGTAGGTGTATATCAAGGGCTGTCAAACGAAACAAACTCCACACCAAGTCATAACCCAGAGAGTCAGACAGACCTCAGTGTCAAAATTCAAGTAACATTCAAGAAGGAATCAAAATCTGACCAAGTGCCAGACACAATTACCAATTCATGTGATGGTGTGAACAAAATAGTTAGAAAGTCAGAAGAACAGCTGGAGGAAAGTGAAAGAAAAGGAGCTGAATTCCTGTCTGCTCAGTCTGCTGCCAGTCCTGGATCTTTGGTTGAAGTGCAATTGAGCCATGGCACTCAAGAGGTGATAGCCAAGACAAATGAAAGCTGTACTGAAATGTCGACACCCACCAGCCAAAAATTTAATGACACTACAGTAATTCCTGCTGAGGTTAAAAAAGGTGTGAAGGTTTCAAGTTCTACAAGTATGGGAAAAGAAGAGACGAACTTTGAATATGCCACAGCACATACGCAGGCTTCAGCGACAACAGAGGAGATTTCAAATCCTGCCTCTTCACTGGAAATACAAAGACAGAAGAATCAAGTGGTCAGTGAACCTACCACAGACTTATCAAGAGAATTTCATGAAGATCACGTGGTTGAAAATTCTAAAATTAAGGAAAATGAAGACAACATGAACTTTAAGTGTGCTAGTGTACCTGAGAGTCAAATCAAAATGGAAATGCAAACTACACTGACATCAGAGATTTCTAATCGAGCCCCAGCAGTGGAAGTACAAGTGGTTGGAAATGCTGAAAATAAAGAAAAAGAAGACAAGGGAAACTTTAAATGTGCTACTGGATCTGAGATTCAAAATGAAATGGAAATTCAGACTATCATGGCATCAAAGATGGAAGTACAAAGCCAGGGGAGCCCAGAAGTGAGTGAACCCACCTCAGTCTTATCTGATAAAGTACAAAAAGATTCAGTGACTGCGCGATGTAAGCGCAGCGAAGATGAAGACAGGATTCCTCCTGAAAGTGTCGCTGCTCCTGAGAAGCAAATAAAAGTAGACATGCAGACTACAAGAGAGGAGATTTCTAACATAGGGCCTACAGTGGAAACACAAAGTCAGAATATCCAGGAAGTCAGTGAACATACCACAGATGTATGTACTGAATTTCATGAGGATCAGAAGGTTGACAGTTCTACAATTACAGAAAATGAAAACAACTTTGAATCTGTGACTGCACCGGAGAGTCAAATCGAAATTGACATGCAGGCCTCACAGACGTCAGAGACTTCTAATCCAGCCCCGTCAGAGGAAATACGAAGTCAGGAAAGCCAAATAGAAGTGGACATGCAGACAAGAACAGGGGAGATTTCTATCTTGGCACCGACAGTTGAAATGCAAAGCCAGCAGAACCAGGAAGTCAGTGAACACAACACGGACATACCACTTGAGGTTCATGAAGATCTTATGCCTGAAAAATCTCAAAATATGGAAAAGATGAACTCTGAATATGTGTCTGTACCACAGAATCAAATCACTTTGGAAATGCACACTACATCAACACCAGAGATTTCTAATCTGCTCCCTATAGTGGAAATACAAAGTCAGAAAATAGGTTCAGAGGTTGCAATTGAAAATTCTCAAAATATAGAAAAAGAAGACAAGGTGAACGATGAATGTCCAACTGCACCAGAGAATCAGATCAAATCAGAAATACAGACTACATCAACACCAGCGTTTGCTAACCTGGCCCATACAGTGGAAATACAAAGTCAGGAGAGCCAAGAACTCACTGAACCTGCAGCAGACTTATCTGAAGTTCAAGAGGGTCTAATTATTCCCTCAAGTGAGAATAATGACAACAAGGTTACCACACGATGTGTGAGTGCCACAGAGAGTCAAATAGAAACAACAGCAGAGAAGATTTCTGATTCTACATCTACAGTGAACATGCAAAGCCAGAAAGTTCAGGAGGTCAGTGAATCCATCACAGACGCTGAAGTTGAAAAAGGCTTAATCATGGCTTCTACTGAGAGTAAGGAAAGGAAGGAAGATATCACTGCTACTGTAAATCAAATAGAAATGGATATGCAAACAACAGCAACACCAGAGGACATTTCTAATCCAGCATCTACAGCGGAAATACAAATCCAGGGAAGCCAGGAGGTCAGTGAACTCACGACAGACATGGAAACTCAAAACGAGCAAATGAGTTGTGAGAGGAAGGAGGATGAAGACAAAGAATGTGTTGATGTTCCACAGGTTCAAATAAATATGGAGACTACTGCAACGCCAGAGGAGACAGTAGGACAACAGAACCATGAGACGGAGGAAGTCAATGAACACACTATGGCCTTGTCAAATGAAATTCAGAAACCTCTTCTTATGGTTAGTTCAGAAAATAAAGAAGATGAAAATAAGCCAGAGACAGACCCTGGTGCTGTCGATCTCCAAGAGGATATGGACATAAGAATTGGATCAATAGAAAGGGTAGGTTCTGCCTTAGAAGAGGAAACAGGGGGGCGAGTGATTAATGAGGTCAAAGAAGAAGCTTCAATCGTTTCCACAGATTCATCTGTGAAAACGGTCAGTAATATTGAAGGACAAAGAGAAGGAACTGGAAGCAATGAAGTAGTAGTTTTTGTTTGTGGCCAACCAGATGATGTTGATATTGTAATTCAAGACGCAGAAGAGCAGAGTAAGACGGTTAATCAGTCAGGGGTTGAGCTTCATGAAAACCAGATAGTGTATGAGCCTATTAGTAGTCCAGAAAGTAATGAAGATGGGGAGGTTTGTACAGCATTGGAGAAACATGATGGTGTGTCATTACTGGACATTCAGAGCACAGAGACCCAGCAGGTAAAGGAAGCCACATCTGCTAATGAAGAAAACAGAGGAACTGGTAATCTACGACTGGAAACGGTTAAAGAAGAAATGTGTGTCTCAGGCAGCCAAGCAGTGATTGAAATGGAGGTCCAAACCATCTGTGTACCAGAGCGTTCTGTCTCTGCACAGTTGGAGCAGAGTAGCGCCACTGTGGATGTGAAACAGGTCGCAGTGATCAGCTCTAGCGATGATATCAGCACGCCAGTTGGCCGGTCAGAAGGTGCAACGGAAAAAAGTGAAAGGAATGGGTTTCCAGGAAGCGTCAACGCCACAGAGTGTTCCGAACAGCTGCAAGAGGAGACTGGACGTCGGGAGGTTGCAGATGTCACGGTGACAACAACTACAGCCATTGCTGCAGTTGAGATACCAGATAGTACGTCTGAGGAGTACGTGATCTTAGAACCAGTCCCGGAGAGTGAAATCCCCTTTGATATCGTCACTCAAGCTGCAGCCGAATCGGGTTTGTCAGACTCTCTTTCAGAGCAGGTGAATCCAGACAGTGCATTGGTGGGTGATGTGGAAAATCAAAGGGTTTTGAATGGTTCCCAACAAAGCTTCCGCCCTGAGGCAGAAGTGCAGCAGTGTCAAACAACTGATGAGGTCAAAGATGCTACAGTGACCAATTCAGGTGGGGATGAGAACACCAGGATCGGGACAGAATCTTCAACTGCGCTGCCTTTAGAAGAAAGTGTTCAAGTTTTTCATAATTCTGACGATTACCAGCAACTGTCATCTGATATGATGGATGTTAATACCACAGACATGGACATGGCACACTCTCACGCTCAAGGCACGAATGAAGACTGTAATGATCTGGTGACAGAGAATGTTGAGGGTAACTTGGATCTGCATCAAGTGCAAATTCTGGAGGATATAGAGATTGGTCGTGAGATTGTAGTGGCAGAGGAAGAGAATGACGAAGATAGCGACACTATAATAATAGAAAAACCCCAGGAAACAACTGAAGCAGCCCCTCTTAAAAAGCCAGAGGAAAAGGTTAATGAGAAAAATAAAGATGACGCTCATGGGACCCACTTAAAGCAAAACAACACAGCTGACAAGATTGAAGATGATAAAAAGGGACAGGAGGAAGAAAAACCCAAGAAACAAGAAATGAATACGCAGGCAAGAACCAAAGCCCGTCTGGCAGCCTTAGCTGAACAAAAGGCCGCAGCTTCTAAGAGAACAGCAAACAGACAGCAGCTGAACCTCTTAGCCCTGTGTCAGGAAATCGCAGAGGACATTGCCACAGACAGCATGCTGCTAAAGAGGATAGAGGAAGAAAAACAAGCAGCAGCAGTGGCAGCCAAAGGTGAAGCCAGCAAGAAGGAAAGCCCACCTGTTACCACACAGGAAGTAGAAACTGTTGATGTTCCCACTCCTGCCGGACCAGAAGGGTGCTCTGCTTCAGTGACATCAGTGACACCTGACGAAGAGGCACCAGCAGCCCAGCCCTCGACAGCTGATTCACCCGAAGCCAAGCGTACAGCAGAGCCTCAAAAGAGGCGTTTCTTCATCACACAGGTTTCAGTGCCCCTCAAGGTCCATGAGAAAAAGAAGCTGACTCGATATCAAAGACTGAGACAGGTTGAACTGCAGAGAGAGAAAATGTCGTGGGCACGTGTGAAGAAACTGAAGTCTGACCAAGCAAATCAGATGTTTTCAGACATGGATTGGCAGCCGCCGCTGTTTGCACCCTCTCCAGTTTCAGTGAGTCCTGTGACAACAGATCCTCCACCTGTAGCCAGTCCATCTAAAACACCTCTCCCAAGTCCCACCTCCAGTAGCAAACCTGCAACACCCAAGCCCGAGGCTCCCAAAGTTGAGACTCCTAAGGCTGAAGTCAGTAAAACTGAACCCCCTAAAACAGAAACTCCCAAAACTGAACCTAGCAAAACTGAAACCTCTAAAACTGGACCTCCTAAAGCTGAAACCCCTAAAACTACAAGGCAAAGTAAGGCTCAGACTCCTAAAGCAACCCCTCCTCCGGGTCCCTCCCCAAAAGTTACCAGATCATCAGCCAGGAGGAGCCTCCCAGCAGTACCCCCTCCCATGCCCAACGGACTTAATGCTCAGAAGACGAAGCCTGAAGTCGAGTATAAGCCATACAGACCAAGGCCCAAGTATTCCCCTGATGATTTTGAACTAGATGATGACCCATTACCAGTAGCTCCAACAAAGCCCTCTCCACAGTCTAGGCCTACACGACCCAACCCTCAGTCAAAACCCACAGCTCAGTCTAAACCCATGCTTCCCTCAAAATCCACAGTTTCATCACAGCTTGCCAACCAGGCAAAACTCAAAGCTCAGACCACCCCTGCTGGACAGATCTCAGGTCAGTCAAAGCTCACTGTTCCAACCACCGCTCAGTCAAAGCCTGCCAATCCACAATCAAAGCTTGCCATCGCAGCAACGCCCCAGTCAAAGGCCTCAGCTGCAGCTTCATCAAAACCAGCTCCTTTAGCAAAACCTCATCTGAAGTCTCCTGTTTTAACAACACCTCAGTCCAAAGCTGCTTCAGCTCCAGGTCAGTACAAACCTGCTGCTTCTGCTTCACCCCAGTTAAGGACTGCTGCTGGTGCAGCTCAGTTAAAGCAGTCAACTCCAACAGCAGCTCAGCCTGCCGGTTCAACCACATCTGAGAAAAAGCCTGCTGTTTCTTCAATACCTCAGAAAACCCCAAATCCCCCATCATCAGAAGAAAGAAGATGCAAGGTAACTCAAAGCTAAATCCCTTAGTGTGTGTCACCAAAAGCATTGCTGAATACAGATGGTACTTATCCCCTCTCTCTTCTTCTACCCAGGATACAGCCGGTTTACTTTCATCAGCTCCTACATCTTCCCTTCCCTCTAAAGAAAGCTTGAATGTGTCTGATGGCACACAGCAGTGTAAAGAAAAGCCTGCAGGTATGTATTTATTTGACTTTACTGAGATGTATTTACTTTTGTAGTCACATTACTAAATGTGGGACAAATTCAGTCCTCAGGATATATTTTAGCGTTTATTCTCATCTCTTAAGCTTTTGTTAATATTTGTTTTGTTAAATTGGAGAAAAACAACCGCGCACTATGTCTGAAAAACACTTTGTAACATAAATTTAGATAATAATTGTCAAGATGACTTCATTTAATATTTTCTCTTGATAAATCTAAATTGTTTGACCGTTGTGTCACAGTAGTTACATGACAGCACAATTAAAGCTGAAAAAAGATAGTTGTTAAATTACAAATACTTGTTTCTGACATTAAGTTTTTTTTTCAGCACCTTCACCTTTCTGCTTGTACAAGATTTTCTCAGTGTATAAGAATCTTATTTTTTCTTACAGTCACTGGTGTTGATCCCTCTCCAGGGACAGAAACAGTCAAGACAGCTGAGAAGACATCAGAAAAGCCTTGTCAAGAGTGAGAAGTTTCTCTTATTTGACATGTTTTGCCTTGTAGCAATAGAAACCTGTTGTAATCCGATGTGTGTTTGTATCACAGCAGAGCAGCGAATCCGCAAGATGGTGGGACTCCTCTCTCTGATGCGTGTCTGCAAAAAGAAGTCAAGAAACTAAGGGAGGCTGACAAAGATGGCACTCAAACTATTATTGTAAGTAAATCAGTTAATTTACTTCCTCAATTTAAATTCAGGTCTCCTCTGCATCTCAGACAATCACCCTATCATCCGGTTTTGGAGCATCTGCCTGTTAGTATACACAGTGGTAGCAAGTAATACTGTATTAGAAGTATGTATTTATATATGAGGATGATCTGCTGTTTTGCTTTGTCTCACAGGATGCAGGACAGAAGCATTTTGGAGCAGTGGCCTGCAGTGTGTGTGGGATGCTCTACTCTGCTGCCAACCCTGAAGATGAATCTCAACATTTACTCTTCCACAACCAGTTCATCAGCGCTGTCAAATACGTGGTGAGAGGAGGTTTCCTTAAATTGCATGACTGTTATTCGTCTCACAGTATTGACTCATCGGGGCAATGCAGCAGCGTCTCCATTCATTTATTCTGAACATACTGATCATTCACACAAAGCATGTAATGTGTAGTTTATTTGAGCTTTATGGTGCTTAGTGAGCGTTCAGTTTAGTACATTTGAACATCAGCTTGGATATATAATAACTATCTATGAACTGACCGAGAGTGTCTGAAAATGTATATTTAGAGTAAGAAGGAATCATTTACAGGGAACAATCCTATGTGTGTGGCAAATAACTGAGATTTCTCCTCACTATCGGCTGTGTAGCACATTTTCTTACAGGTTTGTTCTCAGTTTCACACACCATTAGAAAAAGACATGGCAGGATGCCACAGTCTCTGTTTGTCTGAATCTGTCTGAATAGATCATTTTCTTGCCAAGTTTTGTGATTGCATATAGGGCCATAACTCAGTATTATGTAGCTTCTACTTAATTATGTTGAATACACCAATTCACTTGCAGAATTCAGTCATTTTATATAGAGCACCAGCCAAAACCTTTGATTGATACTGTAGATTGGATGAAGGCAGGACTGAAGAAATGATAATAAGAGCAAAACAAGTGTCAAATTTAATAACAATTGAACAGATTATATAAAACCATGTGAATGAAACACCGGTAGCTGAAAAAAGTAGCATTAAAGTGTATTAAATACATGTAGTATGGTCATTTAGAAACGTTGAAATGCAGGCAGTTACTGTACATAGAAATCAGAATCATGGGTGTGTCATCAGGGCAGGGAAAACGGGTTTTCCTTTGTAAATAAACACTTTTGACTGTTTGTTTTTTTCAGGGATGGAAAAAAGAGAGAATCTTGGGAGAATATCCAGACGGCAAGATCATTCTTGTCCTGCCAGATGATCCCAAATATGCCCTGAAAAAGGTACGATATGTTCACAGGGAATTAGCCTTTTAATCAAGGTATTACTAATGACAGAAAAATGTCTTTAATAGAAACGGTTAAACTATTTAAACAAGGGAATGAGTGCTTGCATTTTAGAGCCTAACAGAAAGAAATGAAATTGCGGTCTCCGTTGAGAAAAAGAGGAATGGTTAAACACAACATCATTGTTCTATGTTCCCAATATGCTTTATACAAACTTGTTTAGAGCCTTTTACTTGCAGATCGACACTGTCAGCAGTCAAATTGAAGCCAATAAAATGCAGAATCCCGAAATTAACTCACAAGATGATACTTTAATGATAAGTTTCCTACAGAAATGACAGTATCGTTATACAGTGTTGGTAATTCTGCACTATCAGCACATTCAAACTGTCTCATGTCCAATTGTCATAAGGTTTAACTGCCAGAATGAAGAACAGTTCAGGAGTTAAATATCTGAATACATGTCCCCCAGCTATATTGCAATATTTGTGGCCTCTTTCTTGACTATACAATAACTGGTTGTTCTTCAGGTTGAGGAGATTAGGGAGATGGTGGACAATGACCTCGGCTTCCAGCAGGTGGAGACCAAGTGTCCCTCTCAGACCAAAACCTTCCTCTTCATCTCCAACGACAAGAAAGTTGCTGGATGCCTCATAGCAGAGCACATTCAGGAGGTGAGATACGACCCACCGGTATCGTCT
This sequence comes from Thunnus thynnus, assembly GCF_963924715.1. Lineage (NCBI taxonomy): Eukaryota > Metazoa > Chordata > Actinopteri > Scombriformes > Scombridae > Thunnus > Thunnus thynnus. The sequence continues at coordinate 9,657,520 of NC_089537.1, forward strand.
AATCAGTTTCTATTTTTTTTCACATAATACTGAGCCTCGTCCATCTATGTGTTTTATCGCTGCTCGCAGGGGTACAGGGTGATTGAGGAGCCCGTACCGGAGGGCTCAGAGGGAGAGAAGGTGATGTTTGAACGGCAGAGAGCTTGGTGCTGCTCCACCACGCCGGAGCCAGCCATCTGTGGCATCAGCCGCATCTGGGTCGTCAACATGATGAGACGTCAGGGCATCGCCTCGCGCCTGCTGGAGTGCCTCAGGTCAGTGTGTCTTCAGACACGCCAGGATTTGATATCGTGTCACCTAAAATTAAGTTAGACATAACAAACACTTTCTTTTTTGTTTTGTTTTGTTTTTTTTTCTGCACAGGAACAACTTCATATACGGTTCATACCTGAGCAAAGACGAGATCGCTTTCTCCGACCCCACTCCTGACGGGAAACTCTTTGCCACACATTACTTTGGCACTTCTCAGTTTTTGGTTTATAACTTTGTGAGTGGAACGCGCTCCTCCCAGCCCAAAACGGATGCAGTATGATAAGTCTTCAGGAAAGGTAACGATGGATTTAACTGACCACCGGGACCTGCCCTCACTAAACAGTGTCTGACACAGACTCTCTATTCGCATAACGATTAAAAAAAACAAAACAAAAAAAAACTGTAAATTTCTCCTTGGAGAGGACACACATGGGTTCAAATCTCAGGATGAAAACAACAAGCTGTTGTTGGAAAATATTGTTAATTCACCCTTTAATCCCTCCCTGCATAGTATTTTGCAAAAAAAACTAATATTTTCTTTATACCTTTTTAAGTAAACAATTTGGATTTATTAGAAGTATACATGCATGACCTGACAGCAATAGAAAACAAAGCGCATTTCATTGTTTTTTTTTTAATCTCTGAAAAGCATAAAATCAAGTTATTAGATTAAATAAAACGGTTATTTTCTAGTTTTGTCCCCATTCTGTAATATTTTTTTACCGACATGATGTAGTAAACTACGTGTACATGTGTACATTGAGGTTTTTTTTCATGTTCATCTCTTCACAGTGATGCTGTCATTGATAACGTTAAAGGTCACAACTGCACAATTTACATTGAGCGGTTCAGTCTTGACTCTCTTTTCCACGCCTGTCCCCTTGATTTCACTGTCTTGTTTTATTGTAACATTTGAATCACCTTTTAAAAAAAAAAAAAAAAAAAAAAGGTGATTTTAATCAGAGGGTCTCATTTCAACAAGCGTCACAACCTGATTGAAGAGATGTGGGTTAGAACTGTAGCTTGGGCATTACTTGTGTGCTCTAATGTTTTTAGATCACCTCGCCTGAAACGTTGCGTTTTCCAAGCTGAGCCATATACTGTACACCAGTTAGCAGGGCATTATAGCCTATACTGTATGAGAGATGTCTTTTAATTTCACCAAGGCTGTCTATTGCTTTGTTTGTGCCTGAATGAATAATGTGTGACTTAAAATGTTGATTTTATTTTTTCTAGCCGTATGTTCTGCTAAGCAGCATATGACTTTTTATTGAGTTAGTGTAGAGTGTCATCCTCCTATTTCTTAGTAACAACGAATTAAACTGTATATCAAATGATCATGTAGATTTATGCATACTATAACAAAATTTATAATAAGAGATGTGCAAGGTCTTAAGGCTCGTGTTAAATGGTATTAAAGTGATGGAACATATCATCCAGGTGTCAGCCTTTATCAGTGAAAACAGGACTTTTGGTTTTTTTTTTGCTCAATGATCAACATGAGGGGTTGAGATGAACCTCTGCCTGTCACCACACAGATTTACAGTATCATTGTAATACATCCCTTATTTTCTCTTAATTAAAAGCAGTTACTTTTAGAAAGACGTGTCGTGTAAGAAAAAGAAATTTGATTTATACGAAGCTGTTATGTAAATATTTATTTAAATAATAAACATTTTAAAACATGCCTGCTCTTTTTTTTTATTGATAGACTCATCAGGTGAGTGTGTGTGCTTTTTATTATTCCATAAAAGGTAAAATTTAGTACTGACCCTTCAGTCATACTTTGTTGTGTTGATCATCAGTGACACCTTGTGGCCAATGTGGTAAGAATTTGATATTTTAATTATTTTATCATTTCAGAATATGTCTTGCTAATGTCTTTATGAAATACAGTTACTGATCGTGCATCTATATAAGGTCAAATGTGGGAAACGTCTGGCTGTTTTCTCTTTGTAGTTGCAGATGTAAACACTCCCCTCTTAGCGCATTCCTCGACGCTCCTGTCACAACACGGGCCAGCTCGATGGCAACTTCTGAGAAACAAAACAACCTTAGAACAACACGGATACTTCCTCAGGCAGAGAGTGAGAAAACAGAGGTCTCCGCTCCTCATTGGAGATCTGATACTGATCAGTAGGAGAAAACAACTGAGCTGAGCCTCCTAAGGTATCTTTAACAACGGTCACCTTGGCCTTTTGACTCCTTACTCTCACACTAAGATGATCTCGATCGCCTGAATGTCCTTGTGAGACAAAATGCACAGCATGTTTAATATAACCAAGAATCAACATTTGGACTGAATTTAGTCTAGATCCAAGAAGTTAGATAGAAAAATAAAAGACAAAAACAACATTTGCAAATACACACTTTTATTCTTACACACAAATTTAAATAGACAAAGTTGTCACAGCTGCCACATTGTAAACCATAAAACTCCTTATCCTATTTATAAAGGTCAGGTTATCTTAAATATGTCTTCAGCTATGTTTACTTATATTTACAATTTAGACACTTTTAAATATACAAAACAATATTAAATCAAATGTCACACTTATCAATTATTGACAATTTCTACAATCTTAATATAACCTGTTTCAAATTCAGTTGTTTTGTGGCTGTTTAGAAAAGAAACAGCACCGTTTTGACCTGAACTCTGAAGGCCGAACCACCGCAGCTGCGACCACGAACTGACCCGTTTGCTCGGTGCGGTGGGGGATTGGCCTTGTTGCCTTGTTGACATCTGCGGGGGACTTGATCTGTTTTAAGAGTTTTAAAACAAGATTACAGTAATGCTCTGCGTACCTGTTATGTTGACAGGCAACCTTTAAAAGGAAACAGCTGCTCTGGAGTGTGTGCGTGGCAAATACACAATCAATAATGTTCACTAATTTTACACTGAACATGGAGCATGAACTGCATCACAAGCTCTGAACACACATGGTGAAATATCAAGGTTGAAGAAGGGTTTAACCATTGTTACACATTCAGCAGTTAGATCAAATGAGTTGACATATGATAGTGTATTATGCCATAGCTATGGCAACATTAAAATGTAGGCACCAAAGACAAGATAATATACTGTAGCCCAGCAATGTACATGTGTTTTGACATATTAAGTCCTTAGTCCTTGATTTATGATTGTGTGATTTATTTTTAACGCTAAATGAAATGTCCTTACAGGATGGGACAGTGTTCACCGCAAAAATTGTACAGCAAGTCCAACACATCAGGCTCCTGAATCCTTCTGTTGACAACACCCTGACCTTTCCCAGGCTGCACTGCTACAACCTCACCATCAGACGGAACCTCTATCAGTGGGTGCACTTTGTTATCTTTCATCTTAAAGTCGCTAATACCGACACCGGGCAGTGTGCCGTTCCTCTCTGCCAACGTTGCGGTGTCCTCAGAACTGTCTTTTGTCCCCGTGACACTGTCACCATTCACGCTGCCTTTGCTCGCAGTGCTCAGGTCATCCTGACACACGTCTGAGTCACTAGCGTGGGGCAAAGAAAAGTAGGTACACTTTTTTGAAAATGACTTTTTCGTGTCTTCCAGTTCAGATTTTGTACTGAAAAGGGAATATGGAGTGCTCTCTTCTGTATCCTCACACATTCCTTCATTTTTGGGACAGTTTTTGTTTATTCCAACTGGATCTGAAACAGACTTTCTCATCAGTGTGTTCTCTTTTAAGAGCCATCTTCCTTTATCAATAGGGACACTGTCTCCAGGCCCGACTTGTGCATTAAAAGCAATGCATCGTGTCGCTTCAGTTAAGGTGTCCAGGGCATTAGTGGAATTGAAGTAAGACAACTCAGACATCGTTTTGGCTATGTGGAAAGGAGAGAAAATGCTTGACTGTTCTTTCTTTTTCTGCTTGGGTGCAGATGGAGGCCTTTCACTTGAGACCTCATCAATATTAGCATCCTTCTTGCCATAAAGCCTTTCAATTGTTCTCCTCACAAAGCCTTTAGTGATGGGTGTCCGTGATGAATCATCCTCGCCACTGGACAGCTCGCTTGAAGTCTGAGACTGATAGCCGCCACTAGCTGACGTCTGTGCTCTTAACTCGGGCAGCTCTGATCTGTTCGGGCTTGGAAAACGTCTCTGCCCGGGCTGAGTATCTGTGGAACTCTTTGCCAGGAACATTTCTCTGATTGACTTCACCCTGCTGCCCTCGGGCTCTGTGGTTATAACGCCACCGCAATCGTAGCTGAAAGATAACGATGACTGAGGGGCTGATTGGGTGATGAGAGCTGGCTGAGATGTGGGAGATTCAGAGGATAATTCCTCAATATGTGACACAAGAGGGACATTTTTTTGTGATACACATGTGACGGTGGAACTTTCTGTAACAGTTTTTCTCTTCTGGGTATCAGCAGCCACCTTTTCCAGAAAACTCACCCTCTCTGCGACCGACTGTGATATTATGACTTCAGATTGATGCTTGAGATTTTCCACAGCCTTTTCACAGTTTGTATCTTCAGGCGGTTTTGCCATTGCAGGAGTTTCTTGATGTTCTGCACAGCTCTCCTTTATGTGTCTGTCCATATTGACATGTTCCTCCTCTGAGCTGGACCCTTTGTCATAACAGCTTAATTCTTCCTCAGTAGAGCTGCTGATTTGTTTGTCTTTGACTTTTGGTTGCTCTACTTCTATATGTTCTTCACAGCTGCTGTGGTCATTGCCACTGTCCTCTTCTACCTCAAAACTATAATGCTTTTCCTCTTCTATCAAGCTATCACTGTCTTTAATGATATATGAATCCTGATTTTCTATCAAATTGCTTAAATCTCCTTTTACAGTATTATCAGCATAAATGTCCTCATCTTCTGAGGTAACCTTTTCCTCCTCTGTCTCTTCTCTCCAAGAGTTTAACTCTTCACACTTTTTCATTTGTTCCTCATGATCCCGCTGATCATCGAGGTGTTCTTCTTCCTCCGTGCTCTCCTGTTCTTCCTCAGGTTCAGACAAACTTTCCTCAACGATAACCTTTAGTTCCTTACATTCGACCTCTGGCTGCTCTTCCTCTAAAGGAGATGGCTCATCCATGTCTGAATTACATGTACTTTCATCAGCACTGGCATTCAGTCCAATACAGCCTGTTTGACTTGCCAGATTTGTGGGGTTAGACAAGATATCTTTGTTGCTCAGCTTGTCACATTCAACCTCTGGCTGCTCTTCTTCTGAAGAAGAGGGCTCATCCACGTCTGAGTTACACACGCTTTTGTTAGCACTGGCATTCAGTCCCATACAGCCTGTTTTACTCTCTGGGTTTGCAGGGTCAGACAAGGCATCATTGTTGCTCGGTTCCTCACATTCAACCTCTGATTGCTCTTCCTCTGACAATGACTGATTTTCACTATTTGGGCTGGAGGTGCTTCCCTTCCTGCTGGCATGCAGTTCCACATAGCAGTCGGCGCTTGCTGGTTCAAAGTGAGTTTCAGGGTTGGATAAATCACCTTCCCTGCTCTCCTGTTTCATCTCCTCACATTCAACTTCTCGCTCCTCTTCTGAGCTTTGTTGTTGACTAGCCTCTGAGCTAGATGCACTTTCCTCACAGCTCACTTTCTGCTCTAAATCTTTATTGGCACTTGACATCTTCTGCCGTTCGTCATCTGAACCTGACTCATCATCATAGGTAAGCTCATTCTCAGGAGTACGTATACTTTCCTCACTTTGCCCACACTCCGTATCTTGCTCCTCTACTTCAGAGCTACAGCTGTCAGTACCAGTCATATTCTCCTTTTCTTGGTTTGATGTGTCTTCATTGTGGCCTTGCTGCTGTTTTTCTGCCCCCTGATTTTCTTCATTCACTACATCCTTACATGTCTGTGTGTCCTCGCTGCTCTCTTTCGCAAACAATACTTGACTGTGAAGCTGCCTTTCCTCAGATATCTGTTTATCATTATGTTCATCTGGCGGTGGACATTTGGCCACATCGTTGTCGTCTTTAGATGCCTCGTCAGTTAGAACCTGCTTTAAATCATCTGACACATTTTTAATTTTCTGACTGGCTATCTCTAAGTTGGATTGTTTCAGCTGGCTAATGTCTGTGAATTTTTTAATGATGGAACTCACATCGACATTAACTTTCTCATCTTGAGTTTCATTATTGACATTAACAGCCTCATTTGTGGAGGGATGGAGTATGTCAGCATCACTATTTTTATCTGGTGACGATTCCTCTTTTTCGATAAACCTGGAAGATGTCTTTTCCTCATTGTCACTCTCACTTCCGATATCCACCGAAAGAGAAGCCAGTTCCTCCTTAAGTGTCTCAGGTATGTCTAGTTCACCCATTATCTCATCAATAACATTTTCCTCAATGCCACAGTCTTGTTCGGAAAATTCTTTCTCCGAATAATTTGGTGTTGAGCTGCGACTCTTGCATTTGTCACTAAATTCTTGAAAGCCCCTCCAACTTTCCAGGAGCTGTTTCGAAGCTGACTTTTGTAAATCAGACAAACTGGTTTTTAACTTCTGGGAATCTTCAATGCTGGCGATTTCTCTGAGGGAATCGATCATTTTTAAAGCCTCGGCACAACTGACATTGTTTACATTCAGCTCATCCATATTTAGGTTAGTTATACCTTCCTTTAGGGTCATGACGGACAAGAAAGCAAGGAGAGCTTTAGATGATGAGCCAAATGTAGTGGCCACATGAGAGGAGAAGTCAGGCAAGCTGTTGGACTTTTCCAGACATGATTGGCGTTTGTTCTGTGTGATTTGTCTAATTGCTTTGATTGAGTAGCAAATTTTCTGAAGCACGGGTTTCATGTTTGGCTGGTTTGCGATGTTTAATGGCTGTGGCATTATTTGTGTGTCTGTCATGGGTTTATCTTGATAGGCTTTTGCAAGGTCATCTGTCTCGTTCACCTTATTGTCATCACTCTGATCAGATGTTTCTGATGTTTTGTCCAGCTCAGCAGTTGATTTTACTGACTGTTGTGTTTGGTGATGCTTACTTTTGGATGGCGTTTTTCTTTGTGTCTTAGTTGGAGACTCTGATGCACTGTCTGAGGAGAGGTTTCCGGAGAGCAACTTTCTATTTGACTTGTGTCTGACAGGAGGTGACACCATGTCCAGAGTTTGAGAATATGGAGAGGGTTTCTTTTGCTTGGATTTATTAAGCTTCTGCTTTATCTCAGGAGAGGGGCTGGAGTTTGGTGTTTCCTGTTTTCGTATTCCGATATTTGGTGACATAGTTTCATCAAGAGGGTGGTTATGTAATGATGTTAGTCTTGGAGAGTTATTAGCAAGTTCAGAGGAGAAATTATTTGTTTGGGGGTTCCTCTCTGGAGACGGACTGCTCATGATTTTTACTTTTTTCACCAAGGGTTTAGGTGATGATACCTGAGTTGATGGTGTTGATGGTGTTGTCTCTATATATGGGTGATTACTTGGTGTTGGAGTCTCACTTGAAGAAATACTGTTTGAGGATATTTTCTCTTCAGATGTTACACTAATTGGAGACGCAGAAGTACAACATGATGGACTGCTCATCAGATCTGACATCGATTGTTGTGTCTCTTCTGGTTGGGTTTTGCTTGGATGTTGTGTCTCTGTTGAACAGATGTCGTTTGGCAGCACATTATCAGCCACTGTGTTGTTGGGAATAGATGATGTGCTTGTTTCCATGGTGGCTTCACTACATAAAGTATATTTATCCAGACAAGCCTTTCTGAGAGACATTTTCCTTTCAAGAGATATATTACTGACCAATGGGGCCCTTTTGACAGTTTTTGGTAATTGTGCTTCCCTCAGTGAGAGAGGAATGTCAGTCTGACTTGATGTTGTCATTTCCATTGTGTGGTCAGTGGGTGAGTCGGCCATGTCAGATGTAGGACTGATAGATAATGGATGACTATCTGACTTTTGACTGCTCACTGATGAGAGCCTGTATAATGGGCTGCTGGCCACTGAAGGTACATCCACCGTGCAATGTTCAGCATTTGATAGCTCTGGTTTTTCAACAGGGCTTTCCGCAGGTGGTGGCGATGGTGACGGTGGAGGTGGTAGCTCCATTGAAAGTGTATTGTAAGGTGTTGCCTTTTGAAGTGAGATTTTGATTGGTCTTGATTTATTTTCCACTTCACTGCCTGATGGTATTTCTGTTGAGGCTGTATTAGTCAGTGGATTTATTTCAGAGGAGATACCAATCGAGTGGGGTTTTATTTCCTCTGTCTTATTCTGAGCAAAACTATTACAGTTGTCTGTATTTGTAGAGATGGCATGACTATGAGCAATTTGCTGCGTGACTGTAGTTTTCTCCACTGATGGACCTGATTTGTTTTCAAAGGACTGGATTCTCTGTTTGATTGAAGTTCCTTGCACATTCTCAGGCAGTGGGTCAGTTGTGAAAGTTTGACATGTTTGCATTTCTAATTTCTCACAACACTTTTCCTCCTCTGCAACAGCGATCAACCCACGATTATTTTCTGACTCCCTAAACATACCATTTTCTGTTTTCACATGAAGAACTGCAGTGGGGTTAAGATGGGCTTTCTCCAGCCAGTTCTCTACATATTTATTAGTAACAGAACTGGAGGAGTTAAAAGCAGGCAGTGACATGCTTTCGCTGACATCATAAGACTCATTTTTGTTCTTTTTCTCTTGATGCATTGATGTCTGACGTTCCAATATTCCTCGTGGCTGCTTTACCTCGATGGGAGAAACATTCAGCCTGCTTATTTCAGGAGAAACTGTCTCACTTATATTTATCTTTTGTGGTGATGGTATGTTTAGTTCTTTCATTGTGTCGTCCAATGATTGTGAGGTCTTTGTTCTAACACCCCCATCCCCGTCTTGTGTCGGTCTCTTTTTAAGCTTCATCATGCTTTTTGCTGATTTTGATTTATTCCCATAAATTCTCTTAATGAATCCAGCGCTGGAGAAAGTTTTCACTTTCTTATGTTTCTCAGTTGCTTCTGCAGAAGTTTTGTTTCGCCTTTTGCCTGGTGTCATAAGCCGATGAACGCGTTTGTTGATCACTTTGGGTTTCGGGGACATCCTCTTGTCTTTATTAACCTCTCTTTGTTGTGGCTTCTCTTTGCCAATAGTGGACTTTGGGAATTGTTGCTGCCTATTTGTTGCTTGAATTGCACCGGTCTTAAGTGACGGCAAGGTTAAATCAGATGTTACTGACATGCTCTCAGCCCTCCAGATGCTAATGGACTCAGAAGCTGTCGAGGGTCTCCAGAGCTCGGGTTCGAATTCATTACTGGAGGAGAGCTGTCCTGTTTCCGAAGTAGCTGGCCTAGAAAAATATATCCCAGATGTAGATGCTTCATGTGCATAAAAGTTTGCAAGGAAATTATCCTGGCAGGTCTGCTGTTCATATATGTGTAAGACGGTTTCAGTGACCTCCTCCTCGCCGGATTCAGTTTGCAGGATTTCAGTCCTGCTAGCTGAATTGAATGTGGATATATTTCTGTTGTTTATAGTTTTGGCATCCACAGAGCCAAGTCTTCTGGGTTTGGGTACTGGTCTAGTGCTAGTCTGCTTGACCATGCAGTATTGCTCTGTCATGGCTCTATTTTCTGTTTGTTCTCTGTACGAGTAAGAGCCAACCATACCCTCTTGAATCCCGTCTGCTGTCACTGATTTTATGCTCTCCAAAGAAGCTTGCTTTTTTCTAATTTGCTTGTGTCCTGGGGTTTGAGCTCTCCTAGGGGACGCCACATTTGTCTGTACTTTGATATTATCCTCTTCATTACTATTTTCACTGAAAGCTCCACTACCCAGTGATGGTGGATCCTCATCGTTGTCATCTGTAGTTTTGTCCCTGTTGATGGTGTCAATGGAGGCAACTGAGTTTTGTAAATCCAGTGAGTTTGAGTTAGGCGAGCAAATCTCCTTCTCTGGCTCAGGCGCTGGTAAACAGGCCGCATTAAGCTGATTGGCTACACTGGATCGTGTCAGGGTGGTGGTCCAATGGACGGTTTCCTCTTCCTTAATTGTCAACCGCACCTTCATCTCCACTGTCATGCTGCCATCCTCGTTCACCCGAAAGGACTTCTCAATGTCATCTTCAGTGGGCATTAAACAGCCCTGCCCCTCACCTCCATCGCCAAGGCAGGTGTCACCCTCCGTTTCTGCGACTGACTCGAGTAAACGGCTTGACTCCAACTCAATGGAGTTGGTGGGGTTACTGGGTAGGTCGTATGAACTTTCCGCAATAGAGCTATGAATCCGATTCACAATGTACCTCTCCGATGAGGGGGAGAAGTTTCTTGACTTCGATGAATATGATAGTGACTTCTTTTTACCTTTTCAGTTAGTCAAAAAAGCCAAGCAGGTAAAAAAAAATGTTGAAAAATGAAGAAGAAATGTCCAAAGATTTGAGGCAATGATTGAGGAGAATAGGCAGGCAGTTTTAGAGGATACCCAAGAAGCATGAAGGGAGAAGAAAGAGAAAGAAAAGTTAGAGAGATAGTACACGTATTCACAGCTCATGAAGAACAATAGCCGGCAGCCACATAGACGGTGTATGTAGGTCATCTATGGTATTATGCGTAATATCATTGTCTCAGCACTTTCCCAATCTTCATCCCATGAGAGCAGGTAGATTACTGCAGACGCTCTGTGTGTGTCATAAGAATAAAGGCCTATTGGACTGACACATTAATCAATTTGTAATTTTAATTAACCAAATAAGTTATTGCAAGGTAGTTCTTTAGAAAACGTACGGTTTAAAGCCTTTAGTCTTCTGAGACCTGTTCGGTTGGTAGACAGCCGTGTTGGGGCTGGGGATTTCTGTGCATCGTAGTTTGCGGACCGGAAAGGCTCCCGGCCTGCAGCCACTACGGTCCCAGAGCACAATATCAAGCCTGGGAGACCATCCACCTACAGCAGACAGATAAATAAAAAAATGTGTCACTTTCATGGCATTTAACTGTATTAGCAAAAGAAACAAAAAACATTTTATTCTAAGTATCTCAGGGAGTAATATAATTGAGAATTTCTGTACATGCATGTATGTGTATGACAAGTCTAAAATTGATGCATTATTTGATAAAATAGCACCTTAAAATACCACGAGGCTTTCAATTTACAACAGATCCTCGACCTAAAGCCTTACAGTGTAGTATCCCAGAATGCCGTTCTAGGTATTACGGTTAGTTGCCTAAGAAGCTTAACACTTTCCCTCCTCATGTGACAGTTATTACAGGCAGGTTCAAGTAAGTCCTTTATGGGTCAATAATGCTGCTACCAAAACCAGAAACGTGCACACTTGCACTTAACAGTTCATTTTAGGGAAGTAAAATACAAAAAATATCCACCTGTGTCTTTACAGTTAAAGTCAGTAAAGATGGTCAGGGTTTGTTAGATGAGGCTATACTTGAGTGTGTTTTGAGATTACAGATTAGGCCCTTTAATTTGTCCCACAGACTTTCAGTTTTTGTTTGATTTCTTGGCAGGAGGAGAGGAGGTTTGGTAGATATATTGTGTTTTTTTAGGATTCTACCAGTCTGTAAGTGCTTTAAAAATCCTTTTTTCCTCATAAATTTACTGCGGTTTACAGTTTGTGTTGTATTGATAGAGGAGAACACTCACACGTCTGCCATCAGGTGTGTGTAATTTCACCACATGGAACTGCATCAGCTCTGAAATATATTCCAGGATAGATTCAAATGTGGGTGTAGTCCTCTTTTGAAGCAGCACAGTGTGTTTGACTGAGGGGTCTCCATTGCGAAAAACCAGTAGCCTCTTTGGTGTGCGCACAACCACCGGCTCCTGCCCATGGATGTTCTTTCCGGGGAAAAACCTGGCCTGCTGCACAGTCCGACGACGGGAGCTAGCAGGCCTGGCGTGGTACCAGGGCGGAAGCTTCTTCCTGGCCAGTGCCAAGTTGATAGGTTTTACCTTACGGTTGTCAGAACAGATGTAGGATTTCCCATCCTCCAGTTCATCCAAAGTATAGATTGCATGAACCCCACGAGGGGTGGTGATGTTCCTCACCCCGAATGGCAGGGGAACCTTTTTAGACAGGCTGTCTAGGAGCGCATCGAAGGTTTTAAAGGTACGGTTGTTGATGACCATACGCAGACCATTGAACTGAGCATCTCCACTTTTGTAGAAGCACACTCGCTTGGATAGAATAGGGTCAATGATGCTTGGGTGGCGTGCGGTGCCAAAGGTGTGTCCACTCCCTGACGACTGGTCAGGGGGGATCCTCTGAAGCCCTGTCTCATTCATCATCTCTTATTGTCTGCAAGGGAAGAAAGAGAGCAAAGTAAAGAATTAGACATTAAGCAGGGATGTTGAGGAAGCCTCTTTTGTCCACTATAAGCTTCTCAGTTGATGTTTATCTCAAATCCAAGACATAGTGTGTGCACATGTGACAGAAATTGTAAATGGTACCATAATGATGATTCTCTATACAGAGCACAACAACGTTCTCCACTATGTCATTGGTGATTAACTTTAGAACATTTCTAAAGGTGCCTCTACACATAAAACACATTTTTTTACAACAGACAATAGCCTTCACAGAAATCTTCCATTTGTTTTGTTCAGCTTTGAATATACTGTATAAGAAATAGGTAATACTGGAAATAGTATAATTCCTGTCAGCGATGCAACAAATAATCATGAGAAGATTAAAGCAGGTTTGGCAAGTATATGATCATAAAAAGATCTAAAGTGACAACTGCTCATCATTGGACTTTTGCACTTGGGTCAACACACAACATGTTCAAGCTGTCATTCAGCAAACAGCTGAATGACGTCTTACAAACATATGTTGTTTACTTCGCACAACTGCAGCCATCAGGTAAGTTGACCAGGCTTCTGGGAAACCTGCCACGTGAATGGCACCTTCAATTATTTGATTAAGTATTTGATTACCCTGATTAGCAACACACTGCAAAGCGTTTCACAAACAATAGAGAAATGTTTGGCATATAATTCTCATTTACCAGTAATTACCCAGCAGTTATTTTAGTATAATCCTCAAGGTATGAGAAAAATATATCTTTTATGTCAGTGTTATCAGAAATATTACACTATTTTCTAACAGTATTATGTAAACAGAAACCCTATTTTCTATCACATCAGTAACTCATGTCTGAACATGATTAAATGAAAACATTTAAAACTTTGAATTGTTGCTTAATTTTCAATTTCTCATGAAAAAATAAATAAGCAATAACCTCACGTGTTTTTTATTAATACATTAATAATACATTTAATAAATTTTTTGTATTAAAAGTTTATCAAAGACATTTAAGATGTTTTACTTAGTATTATTGGTCAGTGTAGATAATAGAAGTAGTTAGTAGTATTTGTTATTCTGGTAAGTAGACCAACTTTATATTTTTATTCACATTTAAGACAAACTAGATATAATAATTACTTGCTAACAAAACCAAAACAAAATCCGGTGAACATTTTATGGCCACATGGTATTTCTAACACTGTAAATGTAGCACATAACTCACTCCCTACTATACCTGCAACCAGGAACCAAGTTAAATAAATTCAATAAGTAAACAAATACACAGAAATTCAGATTTCAAAATTGGAATTTCAAATTGAACTCACCTACGTCAGCATCCTGAAATTCCCAACTGTTTTGAAAAGTCCCATGAAATGTTATTCCGTGCTCTACATCATGACTGCCGTTGAACTAACTGCACAGCAACAGTTTATTTCGGGAGACACCATCATGGTTAATTTGCTTAATCTTTGCTCAAAGTTAATCTCCACTGCAAGAGCAGTGCTTGGAAATCCTCTTCAGAAAGGTGTGTCACACAAATGCAAGTAGAGTGATCATAACAAGTTGAAGCGGTGGACTAAGGACCTGAGATTTATTAATAAGTTTTACATTAAAATAGATCTAAAACACATTTATAAAGAGGACTAAGAGCAGACAAAGAGCTTTAGCCTGTTGCACAACAGTAACAAACATATTCTGGTGTTTTCTTCTTATTTATATTATATTATAATATTATTATAATATTATATTAAAACTTAAATAAGAGCAAACACTGCACCTGCAGGAGGTTTTACAACCTGTAAAATGAGAGCATTATTTTCTCCATCAGTGGTAGCAGATGGTAAAATGGTGTCCAGTTGTAATTTTCGTGCAGGTTGTAATCTCATTGAGGAGCTCTTTAGGTAATGAGGATTAAGGGGCTCTTTATTTGCAGGACCCTCAGAGAAGAGCACTTGTTTTTCAATGGAAGATCATTTCTTCTCATATGTCTAAATGATGAGAAAGCTTGAATTATTGATTATGAAGATTGATTATGAATTAATATGTTGTAGCAGGGATTAGCTTTCTCTTTGGAGATTTGTTTTCACCCTGTGTGATCGGAACATAACATAACACAGTGTCTGATATATGTGTAAAATAATAATGTATAAAATAAGAATTTAAAAATAACAAACATTACATTAATAGTAAACACAAATACAGACTTCTATAGTACCTATAAATGTACATGTCATAAAATAGAGCTTGTTCTAGAAATACTATTAAGTTTAGAAGGGTAGTGGACTCCAGTAGATTAGGTTGAACCGTATTACTGGGGGTATTAGCTGGTCACGTATACGCTTAACCATGAACTATCACGAGTTGCATAACAGTTACCAAAACTGAACTGAACGGAGTCTATTTCTGTAGTGAAAGGGATTAGTCTTCAAGGGATGACTTCATTCCACAGTAAACCTGTGGCTGAAGTTAAATAATCAAAGGAATACACAAAAGTTATCAGGTTTCAGCAGAGTGAGAGAGGACAAAGCGATGACACTGTCACACTGTATGGTTTGCTGCTGTAAAAATATCTCAGGTGTGTTTGAAAGAGACAATATGTGCTGTAGGAAAGAATTCCTGCTGAGCCTGACCAGACAGAGATTCAGGAATGCCACAGGAGGCTCCCATGTGCCTAGTCCATGACCTGTTCCCAAAACAACAACGAGCACAAAAATGTGAAAAATCCTTTAAAGGAAGCTGGGGGGGACAATGGAGGAAGCCCTCAGAGTAAACAGGTAGGCCCGAAGCCTGCATGCCCCTCATTCCAGCCCTCCACTGCAGAGATAAGAGAGGAGCAAATGTTGAAGCAGAGCGGGTAAAAACAGCTGGTCACACTGATAGAGCAGCACCGATCCTGCCAAACATACCCGAATCAGGCTGAAAATAGGCCTGAGCTGGAGCTCTGCACTCAAAGTAGCATGACAGGTAATAGCAACAAATGTCTGAAGCTCCATTTGTCACATAACCTTCCGCGTCACAGAGTTATAACGAACCAGCTGGCGATATGAACACTGTTATTTTTCCTTCACGATTACACGTGAAATCACACGCCACCATGACAGAGATATGTCTCTGCGTTCCGGCTGCATTGCCACCCTTGCCATGTTCTATTTTTAAGCCCTATACTGCAACTAATTGGCGCCAAGTTAGATTCAAACCTATGCTGTTAATGGGAAAAAATGTGTGATATGTTTTGGCCCTTGTCCCCTTTCTATATTTGGCCCAGCGTCCTCTATGCAGCTGCTCCTCCAGATCTGTCTGCCTGTGTTCCCATCAAACACCTCTCTTTTAGTCCGCATGTATTGCCTCAATTCGAGAGGCAAAGAGTCTCTGCCACCCTCACTCTGCTCCTGCTTCAAAGGGCAGAAATACATCGGTGGCTACATATAAAATAACATTAGTTTGCTCTGATGTGGTGCCACATTTAACCTCTGTGGTGTCGTTTTACAATAATGTCCAGCTCCTTTTGTAGCCCTTGTAAGAACTGGTTAAAATTCCAAGCATTGCAGCTGTCAGGAATTCAATTATAAGTGATACAGCTGCACTGTGACTAACAGCAGCTTTAAACATTCACTTTAATTAAAAACTGGGCAGCTGATTTTTTACAAATATTACAATTTTGAACATTTTCTTGCCCTCAAAAGCAACTAATAATACTTCCAGAAATTTGAAATATGTACAACAATGTTAATAAATTCCATTTTTCCTTTGGGAGCAGTTAAGTGTGAAGTACAAAAAATGTGGCCTGGCAGATGTTGAGCCAAAAAATATGCTTGCTATTCAAAATTCCAGTCAAGTTACATGATGTTACATCTTTTTTCCAACCTTAACTTCCAGTGGAATTCCCAGATTTTGAATGAATCCCTGCCAACTAAGACTCATAAGGTCACGCCACCGCCCGTCCCCTCCCCTCCAAAACCCCTCGCACAGCAGTCAGAGTTCCCCACCCCATCCATTTTGAGCGCTCTGTATCAGCTGTGCCAAGCTTTTAATCTGCCTGGTGACATCCCAGTGTTTCCTGCATGGGACAGAGAGAGAGATAAGCACGCTCCTCTGTGCGGTAAATCACTCCACACTCCCACTCGTTCACTGATATGACCATTATTCAATTAGGCTGCATTCAAACTGACTATGATTCCTGTTAATTACGATCAGAGACGTGGGTGTTGTTTTCATATTATTTTCATTTTCTTTCTTCTCCCTTCAGCATCTGCTTTAATTGTTCAATGACATAACAAATGGGACACACCATAACATTTACCACCAGTGGTGGAAAGAATCTAGGCACATTTTGAAGTATTGTACTTTTCTGAGGTGCTGTAGAATTTATAAAGTACCTAAAATAAGTAAAATTTCTCTGTAATCAAAGAAACAAGAACACAGACACTAATAAGAAAAGGCATCTACTTTAGGTTTAAACTGAGTCATATTTATTAACTTAAAGGTCACTCTTTGTCAGCCTCTGAATATGTATTTCAGTCCTTGTTAACACAACATTTATAGGCTATAATTTGATCAATTATATGTTTGTTTTTAAGCAACATTAGCAAAATACGCCTGATTTTAATACATTTGAGTGCTATTACAGATGAAACAACAGTAAAACAAGGGATTAACCACATAGCATCATCATAGCATCACTTACCAACCAAGCTACTTTCTTGAAAAACAATATGCTGCTTTGTGACAAGCTACCAGTTAGCATTAACCAACATAATTGACACATTAGAGCATAATTTGATTTGTCTTATGTTAAAATACTTAAGTTAGGTTCAATTTCAAGTTTCTCTTATTACCACACGGCTTGACTGGTGGAATTAATCCCAGTAGAGATGGAATAGCTGTAACAATACGTCACATACAGCACGAGTGCAAACATAAAGGACATAAGTTCAAAAAGGAAAAAACATACAGTAGCACAGCTTCACATACCATACAATACAATCAAACCAACTTTTGTGTACATTTGTGTATATCTTTTAATGTTGATACTTTAAGTACATGTTGCTGCTATTACCTTTTCAATACTTCAGTATAAGTATAGTTATACTTTTTAGATTGTGTTATTGCTTCTTTACCTGTAAGATCTGAATATTTCCTCCACTGCAGAACATAAACATAGCTGCATCTAGTAGTTCAATTTTATTTATTTCTTATTTTCTTTTCTTTTATTATAACCCTTTTTTTTTTTATAAGAATAGTCTCTTGACATCAAAGTTCCTCTTTTTTGAGAGAGTGCTTGCCAAAATGATAGGACAATTCAGAGGCAATCACAAAAGCCACAGAAGTGAAAAGCTGTTTTTGTTTGGTGTGGAAGCAACAGTTTTCTTGGATCGAAAATGATTAAAAAAAAAAAAAAAAACAATAACAAAAAAAGAAAACCATACAGTATGTGTATGTTTTGTTTCAGTTTCCAAGCAAAGCAGATGGAACTGACTCATTTTTAAAGCATCCACGAGTGTACTATCGATGCCCACAACAACAGCCGGCAGAACCTAATCTGTGCTGGCTGAACCAGAAGTTAACGATTCATTAAGTCCTGTTAATGTTCTGGCAAGAAGGATGAAGAAAGAGACCAACCAACTGCATGCGCTCACACTGGTATTTTCTTTCACAATGCTGCTACACTTATGAACCACAACTACAACTACAGCATCTACTGCGACAAAAACCTGCTTTATTTTAGTATTTTACAGTCCAATCCATCCTTGTGTTCCTTGATTTATTTCCCCTCTTTGTGCTAGAAAAATATGACCGAAAAAAGTGAGAGAAGCTCTCAAAATCGCATCCTTTCATCTAAACTGTACATGCATGCATAAACGTAGCGGTCATCAGGCTTTGCGGTGCATGCTTTGCATGGAAATGAATTATTAGCATCATAGAATTGTGGCTGAGCAATATGTTCCCTCCAAGGTACTGAAAATTAAGGCATCAGAGGCTAAATAGCTTGTCAAGCTCTGCAATGCATAAAGTGTAAAGGTGAATGTTAATAATGTCTAAACTAAGATACTTATACCTACAAAATGACAGACTATTGTCTGAGGAGACTTATGAGCTAAACTGTAACATAATTATACAAACTGCAGACAAATAAAAATCACAAATATTGTCACCTAATTCAAAAATAGTCTTTTTATTGTTGTAGGGGCTCATGTTAGAAAAGCTTAATGTGTCCTTTAGCGGCTGTGTGAAGAGCTACAAACACCTCAAATCAAATGGTTGATGATGGTCACCAAGACTGAGCTGATGGCAAAATTCACCCTTCCAACACAGTTCAATACAAAACAGTAATGAAAACCAAAGCATTCTCATGAGTCTTAACAATAGAAGATACACTACAAAAGAGCAAAAACACAACACCACACAGGCAAGGACAAAAAAACCAATCACAGGTTAAATAATGACAAAATGTTTCAGCACTGCAGTGTCTTCTGAATGTCTGCGGATTGTGAAGGTACATCAGTAACCAGTCCACTCTGCAGGAGTATAAATACTGATATGTGCAGAATGTGGAGTGTTATTCTCCAGAGGGCAGCGGCAGGCATGGTTCTCCTCACCAAAGGGCTCATACCACATGGCTGTTAGCTCTGCAGGGGCCGGGCGGAGGGCCAGTCCGCTGACGGGACAACCTGGCTACGCGCGACCCAGATAGCAGCCCGGGGTGAGGAGTGATTTATCCGTCTGTGCTCGCATCAGACAACCTTCCTCTGATTAAGGGTCAGTCACTGAGCAACAGAGTTGAGTGGAGTTGAGAGGGCGAGACAGGCGGCCTCCCTGTGTGAGACACTGGCATCCTGACCGCCGCGCAAATGGACTTTCCAGACGCTGCGGGCAGCACATGTACTGTACTGGGTGTCCACAATGAAACACACATT
Source organism: Thunnus thynnus (assembly GCF_963924715.1). NCBI lineage: Eukaryota > Metazoa > Chordata > Actinopteri > Scombriformes > Scombridae > Thunnus > Thunnus thynnus. Next base: position 9,676,909 of record NC_089537.1, read on the forward strand.
TTACTAGTGGGTATATACACAGGAATGTGCACGTAGTCACTATTTCTCCTCTCTGTTGCTTTCATCAACACTGACTAACACACACACACCCATACACACGCACACACACCATAGCCAAGATAAAGACTTATTGGGTTGGCCTTGACATTCTCTCAACCCGACAACAAAAGGATGTGGTGAATCTGAGTCGTCCACTGTTTGACTTGTCTGTGTGGGCTGTTGAAGATCACTGTTCCTGATATTCAGGGTTCACAAACAGGTTACTTCCCCCCTCAATTTCAGTGGAGATGGTGTCTATTGTATACATACACTGTAAGGATATTCGTCAGGGGTGAAGAGTATTCATGTTACTTTTTTTATATACTTAAGTTTTTTTTTAGAAAGGAAGGTAGTCTAATCTTCGGGGAAGTTGTAATGTTTACCGACCTTCTTCAATATGAAAATATCTCCTCTAGTTAAACAGTAGCAAAACTGAAGCTCTCCTTATTGGTCATCCCCCCCATACCTCACCCCACCTTGACAGCCAGGATTTCCCCCTTTCCTTCTCAGTCACTAATCTGAGTGTTAAGTTTGACCCTCAGCTGACTTTTGATGACTGTATAAGTCATCTCCGCAAAACCTCTTTCTATCATCTCAGAAAGATCTCTAGGCTCCGCATGTCTCTAACCCTGTCAGATGCAGAGAAACTTCCTCAAGACTTGACTACTGTAATACAGCTCTTCACAGGGATCCATGGCAGGAGCATCCACAAGCTCCAGTACATTCAGAACAACGCTGCCAGGATCCTGATGAGAGTGCGAAAACAGCAACTTATTATTACACCAATTCTGTTTTCATTGCACGGGCTCCCTGTCTCCTCACATGCAAATCCATCAACAGACATGCGCCTCCCCACCTACAGGAAATGATCACACCACAAACCAACACCCGCACCCTTTAGATCTGCCAGCAGCTTGCTCCTCTGGCCTCCCAGTACCAAGCCCCAGACCATTGGGGGGGGATCAAGTCTCCTGCTCTGCTGCACCAGGCTTGTTGAACAGCCATCTGAGGGCAGCGCAGACCCCAGACTCTCTTATTACTTTTACCATTATTACTGTTATTATTACCACTTTCTTTATACTGTGTTTTATGTTATTAATACAGTAGCACTTTGAGTTTCTCTATGAATGAAAAGTGGTACAAATTAAATGTATTATTATTATTATTATTATTATTATTAAAGTGACGTACCAGTGAGGTAAATGAGGTCATTACAGTGTGCCATAACAAACCATTCAAGTGACGTCTTACAATACACAAGCATATGGTAGTAATGGCAGCAGAGCCTGAGCTTTTAAAACACCGGGCTGTGCGTGACCACAGCGTGACCTCTGTCAGGGATTACTGGGCCACGCCACCTCACTTGGATCAATATGAGACTCGCAGCAGGCTCACATGCTCTCACCCTCCCTCGCTCTCATACATTTTCCCAAGTACTGTAGAGTGACGTCGCCCCGCACCTCCAAGGTTAAACTGTCAGTGGTAAATTATTTATCACCTCCAGTAGTAAACAAATGAATGCAGGGAATAATATTACATAATCAGTCATTGATTATGTAATAATTGGCCAAAATGTAAAATAGATTTACCTTTAAAGGATCTGTAAATGTTGTTTGGTGGTAACTCAGATTTTTATATGGTAAATGTGGTATATTACAATACTTTATTATTCACAAATAAATTAAAATTTAATAAAAAAAGTGATATTACACATTTAAATATCACAGTATGATATCATCAGGGCCAAATGTGACCAGATCAAAGATCAATCAATATGATGACAGGACACTTTTACTACATTATCTTGGATTTTAAGAGTTACAGTTAACATTTTTCCAAATATCAGATGCATTTTTACTCTATTTGTGGAAGTTTTTACATTAGTGTAAAGTCAGTTATCACATTATTATAAGTTTTTACAGACTCACACCTGGTAAAAGTTTGATTTGACAGTGAGCTTCATGTAGTCCTGTGCACAGCTGACCCCTAGTGGTAACAACTGACAGTACAACTGACTTCTCAACAGACTCTGAACCATTACAACAACTTTCAGATGAAGAAAATCAGTATTTCAATTTTTAAAAAAATTAAAGTGTGTAATTTCTGAGAGAATGACTGTTACTGGTTATTTTCTGACACTGACAGGACAAACCAGACCCACAGAAAGGAGACAGGACCTGCCGAGGGAGGAACACACCGTCAGCTTTTGGGGAACTGGAAGTGGACTGTTTGCTATTTCAGTGGCAATGTGTTTGATATTTGTTTGAAGTTCATAATCCAATAACATGAGCACAAATACTCTTCCTGTGTAAGAGACAGCTCTCAGACTGATTGTGTTATTGCAAAAGAAAAATACCAAACAGTGTCTAGACAGTGTTGTGTTGTGTTTCATTTAAAAAAAAAAAAAAAAAATCATCATTCTCAGTCATTTTCTGGCTTCAGTTTTGGGTCCAAAAATTCTCATGACGCCACTGGGAAGTTCGTCAGTAATGTATGTTTATAATTTTATTAAAAGTACAGCATCTGAAATGCATATCAATACATAAATCCTACAAATCTCCAATCCCTTATCAAACAACATGACCCATAAATGGAGAAAACTGTGTGCAACTATTAAATAACCTAAACAGAGGCCAATTCAATTTGCAGCCAACTAAATTTTACACAATGTGGTAAAACATTGTTATTTATCTATTAATTAAATAAAATATAAACTGATTTGATAAAATGTAAATAAGAAGAAACATGTGAACTACAAACATGTGCACGCACACTCGTACACACTCACAAAAAACAATGAGACAACAAAGGCAGTTGACCCGGGTCATGACACTCTGCCCTCTCCCCCCTTTATATAGACCATATTTTTATGTATTTTTATTTTTTAGGAAGTCCTACCGGTGATCCCAAAATGGTTCGAGCGGTGTGAATTTCACAGAGCATTGGTTTCCTCTCGGATAGAGGATGTTCCCAGCCAATCTTTCATGGATGGAGCAAACAGGAGTCATCGGAACGAGGAAGTGGGGACAGGTGCTCTCTGGAAGATTCAAAGATCCACAGAAAGAAAAAAGAAAAAAAAAAAGCATAGACAATGGTCCACATTTATCATGTGAGCTGCACATCTGAGCCTGAGTGTTTTTACTATTGTTAAATCGATTCAGTTTCCAATCTTTAATCAAATAAATCTGTGGTTCCCAACCTTTTTGTCAGACATACCTCCAGTTAAATGAACTCCTTCATTAATACCACCATATATGTCAAACATCTATCTAACTGTTCACACTGTTTACTTTAGTCTCTTTTTGAAAGATGTCTTCAATACTTTAAGCTAGCGTTAACCAGTCTATCTCATATCCATTACTTTCAAATATTTCAACCATTTATCCATTTATTTTAGCTATTTCAACTGTTAATCCCTGACTTCTAGCTACATTTGTATCCATTACTTTAACTATCCTTTTGTTTTCATTACTTTCAGCTAACGTTAACTAGGCTATTTCACATCCATTGGTTTTAGCTAACTATTTCAACCATTCATCCACTAATTTGAGCTACTTCACCATTTATGCATTAAATTTAGCTCACTAGTCTAACTTTTTATCCATTACTTACTGTTTATAAACATTTATTCATCAGGCTACTTTAAGCTATTTCACTATTAATGTATTTGACCTTTAGCTAGCTTTTTAAGCAATTCATCCATTACTCTAAGCTATTAAGTTATTTATAAACTATTTAACCATTTATCTCTTACTTTTACCAAACTATTTAAACTGTCTATTAATTTCATCCATTTCACCATTTATTCATTACTTTTAGGCTATTTATTTCAACCATGTATCCATCACTTTTAGCTAACTGTTTCACCTTCTCTGTTTGTTTACTAACTAGTTTTCATGCGCTCTCGACATTTCAAGAGTTACAGCTGAATATAATGTACTATATATTTTGTAACTTCTATTCATTTCTATTCTTTCAAATTAGTTGACTACCTAAAAGCATCCAAGTCCCCCCGAAGAAATTAGCATAAATACCCCTGATTGGGAATCACTGAAGAAAATAATCTATTTAAAAAACAACGTGGGATTTAAACTATAGGATGTATGTCCTTGGCTTCTCGTTCCCATATGACAAATTGTTGTTACTTTCCTTTTTTCCCTTAGTTGGTCATTAATTATGTTTAGTCACAGTGCAGGGTGTTCTTTGCTACTAACAGCATTGCTCACTTTCCGTACGTGCTTCCTAGAAGTGAGGCCCAAACCCAACAGGGAATTCTGTAACGAGAGGACACAAGTCTCAAAGAGAGCAAAGTGTGCGCTGTACTCTGCCAACACCTTTTAGCCTCACAAAGAAAAACATAGTGCAAAGGAAACTGACTGCTGATGTAGTCATCTTATACTCACTACCCGGCTGGACACGAGCTAAAAATTGTCCTGAATGCCACAAGGGGATTCAAACAAAAGAACGGAGAGAGCCGAGCTGATCAGGAGAGGCCCGGAGTTGATTCAGCTCCCTGAGTCAATTCCTGACTGTGAAACAAACGTGCCAGCCAGCTTGAAAAATGGTCTCTGGCACGAGACAGCCATTTTATGACCAGCCCTAGCTTCTGTTCGTTTTAATTTATTCATTCGTGCCGCAACATATTATTATATCGGCATATTTTTACACTATATTTTATGATTAAGCCCTTAAAGTGTTAAATTTTGAATTCTGTTTTATCACTTTTATGTTTCCCTTCAAGTAGCTTTGAGTTTATAACAGCCTAAACATTATTTTGACATACACTGCTATACTAGGCTACTGTATTGTTCTTTTTCTCAGCACTTCTTTGACGCTATGTCACACTTATTTTGTGTGAAATGTTCTAATCAATACATCATTAGGGATTTATATAGCCGCAACTTCACATTAAACAGAAAAATCTTGATGTCTAATACATAATTTTATACACCTTTCCTTGTATTTCAGTACATACTGAATGTACTGATGGCCTGTTGGTACAAACCTAAATTACAAACATATTATCTCATGGGAAAACAACTACTGTAAAGCCTCATATTAAGAAGAATTTAACCACAAGTAAAAAGTCAATGTGCATAGTTACATTCTGATACTTTACATTAGCAGTAGCTATTGAAACATGTAGAGTTTCTTTATTTGTTGTGTTTGTAGGTGAGAGTAAGTTTTTTTTCACATAGTATGATGATTTAAGGGCTAAACTTTTGGAAAAATGTCCTTCATTTCTGATGAGTTCTGTTAGTCGGATGATTATATTTAAGAAAATTGAGTTGTGTTTTAAGAAGGGAGCCTTTTTTTGTGCCAGATTTTATTTGTAGAGTTTAAATGAGGAGACATAAAGCTGTGTTCCTTCCTGACAAATGTTTCCCCAAGCGGCAAAAGTATAATAAGGCCATAAATAACATGACATAACTAACTAAGCATCTAACTAACTAACAGTTTTCCTGCACATGAGGAAAGGGTCTTGGGTTAAAGAGGTAAAAAAAATTTCCACCGGAAATAAAAAAGGCACACTGATCGCAAAGCTGTAAAATCGTGTTGCACCTTATGACACTGTAACATTGCAGCTGTGCAATAAAAATACTTCAAAAACCATTTGTGAATAATCCCTGTGAATTTCGACACAGCAGCTGACAATCCTGGCACAGAAAGTGGAGGTACCTGTTCGATTTATCTGCTCACAAGACAACTATTTATAACCGCGTGTGACAAAAAGCAGAGCTGGAATCAGAAGAAAAATAAACTATTGAGTCACAGCGTTGACTGGAGATTGACTGGATCTGTGAAACTATATATAGTGGGAGCACAACTGGACGGTGGTGTGACAGGCAGAGACCATAAAAGCTATCAGGCCAGAGAGGGACAGCATATGCCTGGGATTATGAGCAACCAGCCCTGCTTTAGACAAGGGACACACCCTCTCCTGCAGCTGTCTCGCATGCTGTATTTGCAATCTACTATCAATGACTTAATCAGTTTGGGCCCTCGCAGCCTCTCTGTCTCTGTCTCTGAAACTGGACAAGAATCTTCAGCTCGACTAGTCTGCAGAGACTGTATTTATGTGTGTTGCACTGGGGAGAGGGGGGGGGGGGGGGCATTTAAAGAGAAAACAAACACATCTCAAACACTGATGCATGTTTTGAGTTTATTTTATGTGCACACGTGTTTTCTTGTCAGGGTAACTTGAGACGAGGCCCGCATTGTTGGCAAGTGAAGCCTTACGTGACACAACACAAAGAATACATGAGTTATCACTGAAAAGCTGTTTGACTTTTGCTCTTGTCTGTTTTGCTGAAAGTGCTTGTTATTGGAGATTAGTCTATAAAAATTCAGAAAATAGTTATAAATCATCATCATAAGATCCCAGAGCTCAAGGGAACGTCTACAAATTACTTGTTTTGTCCGACCAGACAGTCCAAAGCCTAAAGATATTCAATTTAAAAGGATACGAAACAGAGAACAAATGATCAAATGTTTTCTTTTTTGCCCGAAGCAAATGTAATAAAGGTAATCAATTAGAGATAATGATGCTCGCACCTGGAGTCAGCTGATCAGTGGGTAAGAAGGGTATATTTTCTGTAAATTCAGTGTTTATTCAGCTTGTGCATTCAACCACTGCTAATATAACATTATAATGACTAATAAACCTCTAACATGCAGCACCACGTTTGCATCTAAGTGGGTCAAATAAAGCTGATCTCGCTGGTTTGTCGGAGGCTGAATGAAGTGAACTGCAGCCGACTTTGCAGGTAAATGAAGCCGTGTGTTTGTGAAAGGCAGCTACCTGAGATGAGATTAGGGCAGTGCCATGATTAAGTGCTGCTGTGTTAATGTAGCCGGCCGTCCTGCTGTAATCTCCGAGTGGCTCTCTGCAGACCGCTGGCAGCGAGGCCCAGGGACGCACACACACACACACACACAGAGACACACACACACATTACAGCAGCAGTGGGAACACCATGAAAGCCCTGATTTTCTGGGCTTTGAGCTCTGCACTCTCTGCTCTAACTGATTTTCTTGCTCTCACCTGGAAACATCTTGGCGCAGCTGCTTAATGCAAACGTAGCTGCTATAAATGAGTTGAAAAAGGCACAAAGAAACTTAAGAAATGCTCAGTTTTCCATCAGAGCTGATCTATAAATAAAAATCATGCTATGGGAGATGTGCAGTTTGTGTGTATCAACATTTAAAAACGTGTATATTTCTGTATTTTGTCTGACATGATTATGATCTGCTTCAAAATTTGTTTTATATTACTATATACTTATACTATACATTGTTTGTAGATATACAAGATTAACATTATCAACAATATTATTTGGATTTGACATGAATGCCATATACACAACGTCGTACAAACACATTGAAAACAACATATATATGACTAAACTACCACATATAAAACAGTATACAGTATTGTACTCTATCATGTACTATTGTACTTATATGTCATATATAATTCTGTATGAAAGTGGCCGTGATACTGAAAAAATACACTTTTTATGTTCATATGTACAATTTTTTCAGTTGTGCATTTTCCAATACATTTAGGAAATGTAAATTTGTTTAGAAATTGTCTTCTTTTTTTTTTTTTTTTTTTTTTTAAATATTTAGGATACATTTTTAAAAAAAAAATACATTACTCTTATTAATTTTCATGTAAAGTGTTTGGATCTTTTGAAGAATGTTGTAAAAGAGTAGCCCCACTGTATTTCACTATACATTTTGTTTGAGTATAAAAATCTTTGAATGTGAAGTGATCAAACATATTTAACAACAAAAAAGACCAAACACAGTTAAATCATTTCACCTCCACCTGAGTAAAAGTCTCACATTAACATTGACAATATAATTCATTTACTTTTTAACCAACAACTTCCCGCGTCTAACATAAACTTTGGAATGCCAGATTCACTCAGTTATCCCTTTCCTCGTCAATTAGCCCAGATCAATTAGCGTGTGGAGATAATATCATGGCTGACGTGGGGGGTCCGCCTCTCCTAAGTCTGCGCAGGTGACCCCCACCCACTGGGCTGATGCCTCGGGGATCGTGTCCTGAGCCTGTTGTTATGCACCCATTAGCTGTAACAACAGGGAGGATAAACCTGCCACTCAGCTGCGGACTGAATTTAAACACATTCACACCAATTACAGTGGATTCTCCTGCACGGCCCCGAGGGAAATAAGTCTGTTTGGGTGAGAGGGAAGTAGGAGGATGTTAAAAACACCTTCCGCCCATTAGGCTTACTTGTCTAAAGTAAAAACACTCAGAAATGTATGCTTAAGTAAAAACAATCGTAGCTGTTTGGACACAAATAAGACAAAGTAATTATTTTTTTTAAAAGATTCAACAAGAGCTGACATCACTATTACGACCGTGGGAAGCAGAAGCAATATTTACCTTGAGGTCCGGCCTCTACTTCTCCTACATAAGGGAATATTTCAAAACATTCAGCATGAACAAAGCACATGAATATACACCTCTGGAACATGTTTCCTCTGAAGTGCTAAAAATGGATCGTGAGGTCAGGGTGATTGACCCCTCAGAGAAGAACCTCTTCCTTTTAAAATAGGAGAAGTCTCTATTTATAAAATGTGACTCTTTCTCCGCTATAAATACATTGAATTATCCTGTAGGTTTGGTTTTTATCTCTTAAAGATTTTTACCTGATAAATTTGATACGTGATGGAGTAACAGAGAGGCATTAGGATATATCCACCATGAGCCTTTTTAGCCATTCAATATACCCACAGAAATAAAACCTGATGTCATTGCTATACATTATTATGAAGCTGGAGGATGGGTATTGTATGTTCAGCTGTGAAAATACGCAAAATAAAGCGTCGCTATTGTTAAACAGAGGTGTAGTAACCACTGTGAATGTTAATGGCCTCGACCATTAATCAGAAAAGACTAAATCATTTACAGGCAGGATATCCGGAGCATAAACTGCGCCCCCATGCTGCGAAAACAAGGCGCCATGTGTAACTCAGACACTGAGATTACCTCCACGCTGTCCAGGCCAGGAAGCCGGGTCACAGCGGAGGGACCCGGCCCTGCTTCCAGGTGAGTGACTGGTGCTGCTGTGAGCCCATTTAGCTCCATGTGGAAGTGGAAAAAAACAAACAGAGATAGTGTGGTGTAATACAGAGCCAACATGGAGTGAATAGTAAAGAAAACTGAGTCTGTGCTCCAAAGTTTGTCACCTTTTTCATTATTTAATTACTGATCAATAAGTGGCGTCTGCTTCGAGATGTTTGCTGTTTGATTTAGAGAGTAAAATATGGCTGCAATATAAAGAGACAAAGCTTCATGTTTTCTGAGATTGAAAAGCATGTCAAATAATAAATACAAGAGAAGATGAGTATATTTGCAAACATTTATTTCTCAAAAGTGCAAAAGTATAAAAAAAAAACACCTTCAGTATATACACAGATTTTAAAATAGTGACTGTACAATATTTATTATCACAAAATGAATTCATATCCCTGCAAGAGAGAAAGTTAAAACCAGTGTTCATATGGCTTTTTAAAAACTGTTCTTACACAGATACAGTACAACAGTCTTCTTCAGAGCTGCTTTTTTAAATCTCATGGGCCTTCTGTTTCAGTAGTGATTAAGTAAAAAAAATAAAATAATAAAATACAAACATTTTTGTTCAAATTTAGCTACAGAGATTTGAGGTCAGATCAGGTGTCCTTGCAGCAGGGCAACAGGCGGGCAGGAGGTTAGGAGTTGTTGTAGCTACAGTAATACACAGCTGTGCTGGCGTCTGACAGCACCGATGATATGAGGCTTTCAGGTCCTTGCATGCCAGCCTCGTGTGGCCCGTACGGCAAACCTGTCATGTCCGCACGCGCTGAAGAGGAACTTAAATACTGCTCAAACTCGCTGCGGTCCACTTCAGCCAGCAGCTCAGAGTGGTGCATCTGCTCCATGCTGTCTGCTGCTGAGTGAGGGTGGGAGTCAGGCGGTGGGGAGAGCTGTCCTGCCCCACCAGGATGTCGTTTGGGGTGGCTGGTGCTGCAGTGCTGCGTGTAATACATAGCCAGAGGGTTGGGGCATCCCATGTAGGAAGGGGGAAGGGTGGCGGATTGAGGGGGCTGCTCTGGAGCTGAGGCTGGGTGTCGGTGCAGGATGGGGTTGCTGTGGTGGTTGGAGAGGTGGTCCTGGGGTTGGTACTCTGCTGCCTGGGAGTGGTAAGCGTAAGCAGGCATCATGTGGCAGTCCTCCTGTGAGTGTGGAGGGAAGAACATGGAGTCTGACTCTACAGCGTCCAGTGGAGAGGTGTCAGGCGTGGGGAGGCTGTAGGCCTCAGAAGAGGGGCCCCCAAGAGCCTGGACGTCACGGTAGTGGCTGAGAGGCTGCGGAGGAAGCTGGTAGCCGTGCTCGTGGTAGCCCAGGCCTAGACTCTCCACACACACTCGGCCGTCCCCGGCCATCGCCGAGGCCTGGTGATCGGACACGCCGTGGACCAGAAAGCCAGAGTCCAGCCTCTTAATCCTCTTCACCTGCTTCCGCCGCCGAGGCCGGTACTTGTAGTTGGGGTGATCCTGCATGTGCTGAACCCGCAGCCGCTCGGCCTCCTCCACAAAGGGCTGCTTTTCTGTGACAGGAAGGGCTTTCCATGATTTCCCTGCAGGTCAAGAGGAGAGTGCACATCAGCGATATGTCAGCAGATACTGTATGCAGTCTGGTGATGCACACAAAAATAGCTTGTTGCCATTTTAGGGGGCAGGGACAGGTTTTTGAGGTTACATCTGTCACTTAACTCATACACAGTCATTTGTAATAACACAGTAACATCACCTGGTGTTCAACAATCACTGCTTTCATTGTTTGAGTAAAATAAGAAAATCAATGTGCCATTAAAAGTTAAAACAAAATTACAACCACTTAATACTGAGAGATAGACAGAGATAAATTATGGAAAAATAATAATATGGTAATCACGAACATTATGATAACTTCTATGGAGACACATGCGATTGATTAGAGAAAAAAGTCTGTAATTACTTACCTAACATTTTGCTCAGCTCCGCGTTGTGCAGGTCCGGGTTTTGCTGCGCCAGTCTTTTGCGCTCATCCTTCGCCCAGACCATAAACGCGTTCATGGGCCGTCGGATCCGCGGTTCGCTCTTCCCGCGATTCTGGCCGCCGGAGCCGGACGCGCACGGCTCGTTTTTCACCTTGGTGTCCCCAAGAGGACTGAGAGGGTCGGCCCACTGGCAGTGTCCCATTCCAGGCATCATGACTGACATCGTACACCTTGCCTGGGTCTGATCGTCGCTGGCGTAACCCGCATCGGGACTACTCATCTCTGTCCAGCTGGGAGGTTTGGAGAGCCACCGGACAGCTCGCAGCTTAAACACACACTACAACTGATAACAGCCTGCGGATAGATAAAATAAGTTATCAGGACAAGTTCAAATGTTTCTGGCTTTCAGGCTGGGATTGAAAATAATTAGTCACATCCATTAGCCACTTCTAAGAGCCGCACGGACTGAAAGGTACCGACTACTCAGAGCTGAGTGTGAATGCTGGTGCTCTATAAACGCACAGGCAGCCAATCACCATTTGGTGGGAGTGCCCACTACTACAAAGGTGTAAAAAAGTTCAGAGTACCCCGCCTTCGACCCTTGTTTGGAGTAGTGAGACCCTCTGAGGACAGAGGAGATTTCAAATGATGCAAAACTCTAAGTGATAAGAATCTATGCTCCTGTGTACAAAATGTAGATTGCAACAAACTCCTCTATCAGCTTAAAAACATTAAATATATAAGACATACATCCACTTAAGGTTTTCAAAACAGGAATGTTGTTAATTAAAACCGAAGTTTTAGGGTGCAAGGGGGTGAAACTGCAATCTTCAATCCACAATAACGTTTATTTGGACAACCACAGCCCGCACACACTCGTCCAGTTTTAATTCTCACCCCTGTATTAGACTGTCTAAATGCTCAGACATCAATACAATCGATCACCAGTCTGTGTATTGGGCGCTTAAGTGTGTTAAAAATCTTGAATATCAGGTTTACGCGTTTAGTTAACGGCTCCCTCATTCGCAGCTTTACGCACGGTCGTCTGGATGGAGACTGTCTTTGATTGTGGCCTAATGAGAAGAGCTGGACAAAAGGCGTTAATTGAGGATTTGAACTTACAAAAGTGAAATCAACAAGAGTGTAGAAAGCTTAAATAAACACACCCATTCCAAAACTTTCTCGTCAGAGACAGATTAAGTCTCTGACAAGAAGACTTTTGTGATACTGATGCGCTTTTGTCTCAGGTTGTCTAATCAGTTTCTCCTAATGTGGATACACTGTCGGTCTGGGATGTTAATGAACCAAATAAACAGCTAACTGATTAAGTGAAGGAAGTAAAAACACTCTAAATTACATTTTTCTGACAACATTAATGCAAAAAAGCCCAAATATCTTTGTTTTACCTTTTTTTTTCAACATGAGTGGAATAATGATGTAAATAGTGGGAATAATGCTAAACCTACAGTACAAAACACACACACACACACACACACACACACACACACACACACACACAAACAAACAATAGAGTATGTAAAAGAATTATAATATAGTTAACATGTGTAGGATTTGATCCTCATGCTTTTAAAGCTCTTTAAACATGTGACTCAAAGCTTTAAGGAGTATTTCACCTAAAATATCTCTACATTTATGGCTTATACAGATTATTTTTTTATCTCATTTAATGCTCACTCACTTCATCAAATTCCTTATGATGCTTTAGTTTTGTTTAAAAAGTTTAAAACAAGGCCTTTCACTGTACAATGAATATTATTTTTTCTATTTTTACCCAAAAAATTGAGACTTGAGAAAATGCAATTTCACATTTAGCTTGAGGTGAAACCTTTGGAAAGATGAGCATTCACACGTTATAAACTATGTGTCCGCCAGATGACATCACCCAGTAGTAAAATATGAACTTTTATGACACACATGGAATGTTTCCTTGTTTTTGGAGCAGCTGTCACTATCAGAGATATGAGGGGAGAAAAAGGTTAAAGCAACCTGTTGCACCTATCTCTATTCTCAAAAATCCAAACTTAGTGTGTTTATGTAGGAGAGAATGAAGCCCCTGTTTGTGGTCAGAAAGCCAAACATCACCCACAGGCTGCAGGGGTTCTTATCAGTGCGGGCAGACCTCAACCTGTCAGCTCCGTCTTTTCTCGGACTATTCCCATCTCGTTGTGGTCTGCGGGTCCGATACAGCGCGTCAAGCCTTTCCTCTGACACGTCAAAAGGGGCTGACAGAAATATGAGAGATGCTTATGCAACCTTTGCGTGCCCTGTGCAGACACCAGCGGGGACTCCATAGCAAGCTGGGTGACCCTCCGGGGGTTAGTGGGAGGGTGTTTTGGATGGAGGTCCAGCTAAGCGCCGCATGGGACAGGATCTGGACTATAATACTGTCATCGTCTATTTTACCGCTGATGACCTGATAGGGTTTTCCCCCTCCGATCCTAAGAGAGAGAAGAGAAAGAGAGTCTCTATGTGTGTGTGTGTGTGTGTGTGTGTGTGTGTGTGTTTGTATGTCTCCGTGAATGTGTGTGTTGACATGGGCGTGGGTATGAGTGTGCCTCTGGCCGCCTCTCTCTCTCTCTCTCTCTCGCTGTGTGGGAGTGAAAAATCCTGGCTTTTGATGGGAGAAGTCATAAAGTCTGGAGTCGTAGCCACATTTCCTCTACAAGGTGAGGTTCAGAGTCAACCCAAAGGAGGGGAGGAGGTGGTGGGGGAGGTGACACGCCTTATAGCCAACCCCCCACCCCCGCTCTCGCCTCTCCATCCCTCCCCCTGTCCCTCCACCAAGTCCCCCACCCCGTGCCTGGGGAGTCTGGGGCTGGGTGGGGGCCAAGGCTCTCGACGCCAGCCTCTGGACTCTGCGCTCAGGGAGAGGTCACTTGGCTTGCTTACACAATGGCATTATCTCAGTTCCAGCCTCGGCTACTGCAGCGGTGAGCACTTCCTGTCCCTCTGCAAGCACTTCCTGTCCTTGGCGTAGCAGCACAAACTGTCCGCCTTCCAAGTGAGCTCTGTAACGCAGTTGAGCTGCTGGTCGCCAGTCTTGCTGTATAAATGTCTGTGGGTGGCTTTCTTGGGAATTGCACAATGTGTTTGCTGGCTCCTTTGTGCTGAGCAGCGAGGCAGTGGTGTTAGTTTAAATCACAGGGACGGAAGGTATATATATGTTAGCACTCTACGCTGATCCTGCTCGAGCTGCGAAGGCCTGAGCTGGACAAAGCCACAGAAAGTTCAAACATTACTGCCAATTATCAGTGAATGTTTTGAATATTCTGCTCTATTCTTAAAATCTTACACTTTACATCAAACAAGCACTGAACTTAGAGTAGATTAATGGATTAGTCAATTAATTAATTGGTAATAATTTTGATAAATGATTAATCATTTAAACAATTTATGAAGATTTGCTGCTTTTCTCTGTTTTATATAATTGTAAATCAAATATGTTTGGGTGTTGGACTGTTAGTCAGACAAAACAAGCAATTTGAAGATGTGACCTTGGACTCTGGGAAGTAAACAATTACACTATGTAGAAATTTCATAGACTGCCAGTATGAAAAGTTACATAAAATATGAACATGTAATAGATACAGTAGATTAGATACTGTCTTTTCAGCCATTGTGATCTTTTCGATCTTCAGCACATAAAGCGCAACATTAGCATTCAACTTAAGTCTTGTTTCAAATTTAATATTCAACTCTTGAGAGAATGATCTGTTTCTTTAGCTGCTAAATGCTCCACTACATTCACCACCTGGTTGCGAACTTTGTCTGCAGTTTGGTGCTGGGCTAGTAGTATACAATAGGTTTATCAGAGTTTTTTTATCTGAAAACAGCTTCATGTTGTGGCTACAAAATGAGGCTGATGAGAGCCATAAGAATGAATCAAAACAGTAAAGTTGCAGGTTGTAACAGTGAGTTCAGAAAGAACGCAAAGCAAATTTTAGACGCGACACGGTTACATACAAACCAAAGCAAAGAAGTAGACACAAATTCGCCCTGGTGGAGCGAATTGACGCAAATACACGCCACACAAGTTGAACATGTTTCAACAAGCCCGCAGTGGGTTGCCCACAGGAAACCCTCATGGTGACCCCAAAGGGCAAAACTGCTGTGGGCCCTGCATGGGCCATCCAACAATGGGGCCCATGTTGGATTTCTGTGGGTAAGCCCACAGTGGGTTTCCAACAGAAAACCATGATGGGGGCCCAAAAGGGCAAGACTGCTGTAGGCCCTGCATGGGCTATCCCACAGGGGGCCCATGTGGGTTTTCTGTGGGCAAGTCTAACTGTGGGCCCCGCATAGGCTTATGCACATGGGGTCCACGTGGGATTAGTGTGGTTTTGCCTTGCCCACACTTCCCCACAGTTAACCCACACATACCCACAGTGGGCCAGCATGGGCATGTTTGCTGGGTATAAAACCCCACAAAAAACAAGCTAAAAGACACTAAAGTACTCTGTAGAGTGGAAAGGAATTGCAAGTCAGGGGATAATTCTCTGTCACTACGAGCGACTTAAAAAAAGTGAAATCAGCAAAGACACTATTTGTATTTGTAAATATTGACAGGCATCTTTTATCGAGTGCAAATTCCCTTGTTAAGGCACTAACATTATCTTTACGGATTCTTTCATTACAGCTATTTTGTGATTGTCAGTTTGTGGACTTAAGTTTTTCTATGATCAGCTTACTGCTAACCAAGCTAGCTAGCTAGCTAGCTATCTTGAGCCAATGTTTTGCTAATGCAACAATCTATGTAACTGTTAAGTATTTTACTCTTTTTATGTTTACTCTCGTGTATATGTTTACTAAAGTAATTACAGTGCTGTACTTCCTATGAGGACCCAGCGACTTAATTAACATCTAGCTTACATCTGTGACTCCAGTTTCCTTACTGTGCTAATTCATTTTTACAATAACTTTAGTTTGACTGTTGTTTATGGTGTCTTTTTCTGATCTGTAATCACCTTCATTGATTTTGTTGTCTAATTCTGTTTTCACAGTTTCACAATTGCTTCCAGTAAAAACCTCAAAGGCAACCTGCTGTCGAACTTTATCGGAATAGTTATAGTGGCCGTTTTATGTTCCAAGTTCCTAGGTTTTCCACTGAATTAAATCCACTTTTGAATCCCAATGTGCTGACCAGTCCACAGGAGGCAGGGAAAAAATGAAAATGTATTTAAAGTCACATAAAGCCTGGTCCATCACCGAGTTGATGTTGTATTCCAAATTGTAATACATGTCATTACCCTCTATCTTGATGTACACATTAAACACGTTATACACGTTACACGTTGTACAAACACATTACACGTTGTGGACAACTATACACGGTCAAAAACATGTTTCGATCTAAACTTTTTTTGCAGATTCATCTACATCTACAAAAACATTTTTTTAGGGCATTATTGCATATGCACAATAAAACCATATGGCCCAGTCAACTGTGGTAAAAAACTAAAACATATGATCCTGCATTCTAGCACCCAAGAACTGAAAAATAGCAGGTATATACACCTATTGTCTCCTCTTCAAAATACACTTGAACTGTACATATATTGTGGATTAACTGTTGCATGAACCTAAATAATGTTAGTACATATGTCTTGTGATTATAACAGAAACAATTTACCAAAGATCAGTATGTGCCAAAGTGGCTCTTAGTTTGTTTAGCTCGCTGCATAGCTGTGCACCTAAATGCACAATGAGGGTAGAAATCACAAAGGTCTAACAATCAAAAATTTCTTTTAAAACAGGGCTTTTTGTCAAATGCACTGTATTGCAGCATTGTTAGAGAAACCTGGAAAATAAATTGGAAGCCACACAGTCTTGGACCCAACTGTAGAGACATCTGCCATTATCAGCAGTGAGATAGTGAATGTTTAGATTGTCTGATTAGACTATGACTTCCTCCAACACCTGCTCTGGAGAGCAGGAGGTGTTTCAGGATGGGGGGAAGGGGGCTCGTCAGGAGGAGAGAATGAGGAGGTTAAGGAGAGGAGCATATAACAGGTGTGCAGCAGAGAAAAGACGAGAGAAACATCTTTCCTGAGATTGATTCTGTAAATAGAAATCACACCTTTTCCTGAAGCTGGAACATTTCAAGTTTCAACACTAATAATGTCACTCAGGAATTTAAAATGAGTTTCTATTTTGCCGTCAGCTGTCAATCAAGCTCTTAAGAAGCCTGTTGAGGACCAGTATTGGGAATACGTCAAAGCTAAAGGAAAAGTGTATGTTTGATTTATTCAAAGATTGCTTTTTTTCGTGGTTGAGCTTTAGTAACCTGAAAATTTCCCCATAAGGGAGATTGCAGATATGAGAGATCATCCGCAGGTTAAGGTGGTTAAATTTTGTTCAGAAAAGGATGTGAGAGTCTACAGTAGGTCATGTTTTTTCCCCGACTCACGAGATTATTTGGTCACAGAAATTGGGGACTTGAAATTCTGGCAAATGAAAAAAAAAAAAGATAGAAACTGATCACGCTGTCTAAAACTTGCTCACATGCACACACAGATGTTTTTCATGTGTTATTGGTGGTATAGTTTTCCCCCTCCCTCAGGGGATTGCTGGGAAAGTTTCCTTGCCCGGGAGCACACACCCCAACCCTGCAGAAAGGGTAGCAATGGGATGTTGTCTGCCTCAGACAAGCGGGGACACAAAGGAAGCCGTCTCCACTCTTGTCTCATTGTTCTGGAGGCGTTAATCTGTCAGGAATCTGCTGGGAATCAGGTGGGAATCTGTTGTGTTTATTATATTGACTGCTTCATTCCACGTGGAGCAAAGAGGACATTCTGATATACTCGACCCGTACCCCCTCTGTAGCACCATCCTGCCTCCCGCCTCATGAAGATGCCCTGATGATAAAACTGCTTCTTGTTTGTCTCTGCCTCTCAGTTTGGAGATGAGCGCATCCGCCTTATCTTCTCGTCTCACCCTCATTCTCTGTCTGTTTTACTAAACCGAAGCCAAGTCCAAGACAAATCTTAAATATGCTTTAAGTCATGCTAACATGAGGATGTTTGGAAACTTTTTTGCCACAAGTTGTGGTGACCTCAGGGTTTGCACGTTGCCAAGGGTCAGCCAACAATAAAACGGAAGCAACAAGTAAAATAATCAAAGTCTCTTTCCTGAGAACATCCATAGTTCTGTAGTTTCACCCTGAGGATACAGAGATCCAAAATGATTATGTCAAGGATATCATATTAGGCTTTCAATCAGAGGCATCAAACAGGACTTTTGCCTGTTTCATATAGGAGAAAATGTCATTTCATGTACATCAAAAATCATCAAGGTTGATGATTTTTGGTGGCATATTTTTCTTACTGTCAACTTACTGTCTTTTCTTACTGTTAACAAATCCCATGAAAAGACCAAAATCATCAATGAATTGATCTTACTAAGTACTGCCTGTGTAGCCAAGCTTAATAGTTTGTACCATACAGTAACACTGTTGTCCAAAAACTATTCAAAACACAGGAGTGAGTCACACTACTGCACTGCGCAACATGTTCCTTCACTACCATGGGCACTGTAGCTTAGATTTCAATCCCACATACATCATCCTGCTGCCATAAATACTCACATCAGTGTAAGTAGTTTCTATGAAGATCTGGCAATTTCTTTGGCAGGAAACTGGGTGCAGTCTGATGATCCCTAACAATAACCAAGTGGTAATTATCGTAACCTTGATGCCAAAGATTCCCTAAACTTAATGAAGTAGTAATTGTAACCCAAACCTTGATGTTTCCCTGAGATAAGAAAACACTTATATGTGTCATTTTGGAGGGCGATAACAAACAACGTATTAAATAGTTTATTGTAGGGGACCTGTTGGATCCCTGATATCTTAGACTTATTCTTTAACTCAAATGTACTCTTGTATTAAGCCACCCTTGGCTCTTACGGTGAATTGAACTCCTAGTTCTTTTATCCCAACACCACAAGGAGGAAAAAATCTATAAATAGAACTTGTTGATTGATTGATGAATCACCCTTAGTAAGTGGGGAAAGGGAAAACCCAAGTTTCCTCAGTGAAATGAACAGGGAGGTCAGCCACACGGGAGACCAGACTCTTTCATCTCTTCACTTTTACTGGCCCGACCCTAATCCTCCCCACCGGCGACCAGCACATTGTCTTGGCTGAGGCTAATTGAGACCCGTGTTTATCATTTTTATGACTTTATCCATGAAGACAGAGGTACGGTGGGCTTCCTGTTCTCCAGGTTCCTTGACAGACCAATCGCATTATTAGGGTCAACCTCAGCTGCCATCTTGCCATGGCATTGTTTCCACTGGTGCAATGACCATTCCCAAACTGATAAGACTTGTCTATTTTGGGTCTTTCTTTTTTTTGCACAGAGTGATTTGTCCTTGACTCATAAGTATGAGCCTGAAATAACTTTTTTTTAGTCTTTTAAAAGAGAAAACACGCTTACGGATACATGCAAATATCAAAAAAGGATACCAGAGAGTGAGCTGCAGCTACATAATAAACCACTTTTTTTGGTTTTTAATCATCAAAGGGATGAAATTATACTGAGAAAGACTCCAAAACAATAACTAGTCCATTTCTGTGCCAACAATACTTTTGGCCGGCCAAAGAGATAAACACCAAAGTCATTTTTCTCATTTTCAGTGCTCACACAATCCCTGCACTTATTGTACGCTTTGTATGACAACATAAGGAACTGCTTCATGAGTATTGGTGAGAAAATAAATGATAGATTATGTCTAAGAGGCATTATTGTTTTCCTGACAACCACCAGTCACATAAATACCACTCGTCACAACTTGACCTGCATTTGACCCCTCCACCCAAAGAAGTCCCTCAATCCATCTAATCTGTTTTGCAGCGGCATGATGATGCAGGTTGAAGAGATTGCACTTTCATTTCCTGGTGCACAAGTAAAGAGGAAATCAAAACCACATCGAGAACTAGAGTTTTAAATCAGTGTTTGATGGATTAGTGAGTTAATTACTAATTAGACTATCCTGACTAGGTTTTTTTGGAAACAAGGGGAGAGACAGTGAGGCCTTTGTATATGACAATCAGGGTGTGAATTGATTCCTCTGCCGCTCAAACACTCCGAATCCTTTCATGTGTGGCCTTTGCCTTGTCGAGGCGCTAAAGCGTCACAGCAGAACAAAACGCCAATACCCCCAATGGTGCTAACAGGACGCAACGTCGGCCCAGGGGTGACCAATGTCGATCAATAGCGTGTGTGATCAGTGGCATCGCACCTAGCAAGAATCTGGATCAATAGAAGTAGGTGAGGGAGCAGCAGAGACAGAAGATAAGAGAAACGCAGCATCTAGAGTCTGACTTCGCTTACGCTGAGGTGTGGTCGAAATAAAATCATACGACTATGGTAAATTTGGGACTTTTTATAAATTTTTTTCACCCATCGTGAAGTAATGCACATGTCATTTCTGGAGATTACAGAACAAATACTCTAAAAATATTTTCTAGAACTTCCTCATAGACGCAGCAACTTCTCCTTTAACGGACTGTTGTCAAATACTCCTTAAAATGGTTTTCCCACACCAACTTTTATCTTTACACTGCCTCTTAATGATGTAGAACTTTTATGTGATCATGCCGTCACTGCAAAAGTAAGTGTTCACATCTGACGAGCAGAAACATGAGTCTTTATTCTTGTCTGTTTTAGTACATTAGAGGCTACAGTGCTCTGCAGAGCCTTTACTGTGTTGAAGTAAGAGAAATGGCTGAGGAATGTACCGCGTGTTGTTTTCACACAGCTGTGGTTTTATGGAGGAAATGCACTGTGTGTGTGAGTGCTTCCTCCCTGCGTTGTTCCCTTTACACTAAAGCTGTATAGAAACAAGTATCACTAATAGGAAGAACTGACCCACTGCAAATCTGATTCACACGTATTTTCTGTCAAAACGTTTCTTTGGAATGACAGAACAAACTCCAACCCCCCCCAATTTCCCCAATGAAGGCTCTCTTTAATTTTATTCCCTTTCAAATGAACTAACTCATGAAGCAGATGGATTGGTGTCAAGTCAACAATGGTATGGGGTGGAATAAAAATCTATCTCAGGTGTGAAAATTTAGCTTTCACCTTTGTCAAAATTTCCTTTTCGAGAGCAAAGTGTGGGCTGATATTCACATGTTCCTAAAGTACATCATTAATATAAAATCTGTCTGTTTTGTCTGCCTTTAGGCTTGTCACAGTGAAATGCACATTATTTTATCAATACATTATCTCACATATCTGGCCTATCTTAAACTTCAAGGAGTTCCTGTGTTTGACTAAACCTCTCTGTGTATGAGTTCACCTGATCGAGATTATCTCCTCAGTTCATTTGCACACAATGGTCAGGATCATCAATATCTGCTCACCACCTACCCCAGGTTATGCACCAAAGTCTGCCCTGTAGCCTCAGTTTAAAGTAATTAGTAAATACGCTTTTTTTGCTTTCTTGCCAAGAGTTTGATGAAGTTTGATACCACTCTAATGTGTTTAAAATGAAGCTAAATGAAATATATCATGTTAGGTAGTGAACTTTAGAGGTGCTGGTGTTACCTTTAGGCAGAGCCAGGCTAGCTGTTTCCCTCAGTTTCTAGTCATTATACTAAGCTAAGCTAACTGGCTGCATGTAGCATTTACATATGAGTGTTATTCTCATCTAATTCTCAGAAAGCAATTATTATTAGGTACAGGTATGCTATCACTTAGCCTAGCTTGGCTAGAAGACTGGAAAGACAAAGGGAAACTGCTAGCCTTTTTGCCCTGTCAAAAAATACACCTAACATTTCTTAAGCTTAGCAATGAATAAGTTGTATCTTGTTTGTTTAATATGGCAAGTTGTGGTTTGTCAAGCTCACCAAGAAATACTTCTACTATGTAATTGTTGACAAACTGTTGTTTTTACAATTTCTATTTTGCATGGATTAAACAGAGTTATAACTTGTTAATTACTGAGCTTAAATAGAGTTGATAGGTGTGTTTTTTCACTTTGGACAGAGCCAGGCTAGCTGTTTTCCCCTGCTTCCAGACATTATGCTAACCTAAGCTTTATGCTAAGCTAGCACTTAGCGCCTAGTGGCTCAAGCTTCATGCTCAGCACACAGGCATGAGAGTGGTATCCATTGTCTGGTCCAACTCTTGGCAAGAAAGCAATTAAGGTAATTTCCCTAAATGTCAAACCATTTGTTTAACCACTGAGTTAGAGCCACTTGTCATTTAGCCTAGCTTAGCATAAAAACTGTAAGCAGGGGGAAACAGCTAGCCTTCTGGCCTTGTCCAAAAATACGCTATCTAACAAACATTAGTAATTAATGTTTTATTTTGTTTATTTAATTTCACAAGTTGTGGTTTTGCTAGCTTTTTGGTATGAAGGCTAAGTGACAATAAACTTACAAATTGTGATTTTTACAATTTCTGTTTTTGTATGGAATAAACAAATGAGTTATAACATGTTTTTTTTATTATATTAAGAGGACTGGATAGATGCGCTGAGCCAGGCTAGCTGTTTCCTCCTGTTTCCAGAGTAGATGCTAACCTTTATGCTAAACCTGGGTCTGGCTTTATACTTTATCTTCTCATGAAACTCTCGGCGAGAAAGCAAAATAACATATTTCCCAAAATTTCAAACAATTTGTCTAAAGCATATGTCGGCCTATGTTGAGAATACTAAATTTCTCATGCTTACAAACATGCAAAGATAGCCTGCACTTAGATCAAACAAATATCTGCATTAAAGTCTTTTGGTGACTTTTTGAGCTACCATTCACAATTCAGTAATCAATTCCAGCTGATTAGCACCCCTTCTGTGATAACATGGGAAAAGCTCACAGGAAGCTTGGGGAAAGTCCCCTCTGATATCATTACAAACTGCACTGAAACAAAAGCTCACTACCTATGCTGACATGCTGCAGTGTGAGAAACAATGGAGACCCAAGAGGACGTGATCTGCAGCTGAAAAATGGCATCTAGATATTCTGATCAATGCCCGTAGAGTGGACTTTGAACTTTGCAATAATTGCTGCATTCTGTGCAGTGGCAGGTTCAGCTTTTCTGGCTCAATACCATCCAAAACATGTGTTATCGCTGCAGGCTGTGGAGCATGTGGCCTTATCAGATGGCCTTGTGGCCTTACAATAACACGGGCTCTATCATGCCTTAGCAGACCCGTATCTGGCAGCGGTGTCATAGAACAACAATAAATACGGCTTATAAGCCATGCACATAATGTTACTCAAGATGCTCCTATAAGCTAGGATGAGCCTTTATTAAATCTGAATGTATATGTAGGTAAAATACATGTAATAATGTGCAAAGAAGTAATAGTGACAATTTATTATCACTGTATGATTAAAAAAAACAAAGAATTTTCTTTATTTGTTAAAGATCTTCATGAAGAAAGTCAAGATTACATCAGCTCGGGCATGATTCTGCACATTTTGCCACAAACCAGACTGCACAGCCTTGACCTCGTGCAGTCTCCTGTCTCTGTATTATAAGGCACAGATTTACAGAGTAAATCAAAGCAGACGATTTCCTCAGCTCAGAGGAAAACCCCTCGGAGGAGAATGAGTTGATAATGTCCCAATGTGCCCACGGCTTCCTCTCAGATAAATAAATACATAAATAAAAACACGCCTGGCCACTTCAGATTTATTGTTCCTCTGTAGGCTGTGAAGTAGAGGCTATATTGTTTATAATAAATAAGTCCATTAACAGATTTGGCCCAGGTGGGTGAAAAGAGCTCTCCTCCCCCACACCTCCCGCAGGCACCTAGACCCCAGAGGGGCCAGAATACTTCCATTTAAGGCAGTGATGGCCAGGGAAAAGGGGGACTACAGAGGTTAGTGTTGGTTTGACTGGGCTGAGACCGTGTCACGTTTTCTGGAGTGATAAGAGCCGGAGCAGGAAGCTGTGAGAGGGCAGGAAGGAAGAGAGCTTAGGTCTGGAAGGAGAGAGGGGAGCTGTGGAGACATAAAGAGATGTAGGAGAGCAGAGTGGAGCAACAAAAACAAAAAAATTAAAAAAAATCTAAAAGCAAATCTTGAATATGAAGTTATTGCAGGTTTACTCTTTGTTGAGGTCTGTTGTGTTTCATGCGGGCAGGTGGAAGGGAGGGCCGAGCTCTGCTGGGAAACGCAGAGGGAACCTGGGGTCCAGGGGGGAAGTGAGTTGATGACTAAATTTGGTCACAGTAACATACACCTGCTTCCAGCAATCAAACAGACCACACAATGATGACGATATCAAGCATCAGACTTTTGTCTGTTAGCACCAGACCTTGTGGTAAAGAGCAAGAAGAAAATGAACTACTGCTGCTTTCACTAAAGTCTGCATCAAACTGTTCTGGTTCATAATGAAAGGGAAGTGGAGCCTCTGACACTACACTGTGCATGACCATGAAAAACAAATGTGGTGTTGTGCGTCTTGTGTCTATTTCTTGTTGCTGTTGTTTTGTTGTTTCATTTATCATTTTAGTGGTGGAACGTAATAGATGGATAGATAGATGCTTTATTGTCAATGCGTGTTAAACACAACAAAACTTTGACAGCAATCAACTTAGCAGCATATATAAGTTTCTAAAAATACAAGTACTGTACTTAAGTATAATTTTGAGGTACTTTTATGTGTCCTCTTGCCACAGTGAGGTCACCAGTGGAGACTCCAGGAAGTTACTGTGCCCAGTTAATAAATGGTCCACTACTTAACGTCGCTAAAAAACTATAACTTGTCGTTTTTTACACTTCAGTTTTTGGATAGATTAAACAAATGTGATATATATTAATTAGTGACCTTTAGGTGCTGGTAGGCAGTTTTTGTCACCTTTGGACAGAACCAGGCTAGCTGTTTCCCCCTGTTTCCAGTCTTTGTGCTAAGCAAGGCTAACCGGCTGCTGCCTGTAGCTTCATATTTAGCGTTTGGACAGTAGAATGGTATCAAACTTCTAATCTGATTAAGAAGACGAATTAGCATACTTCCCAAAATATCAAACTATTGCTAAGATCTGAATACTTCTTCCACCTCTTATCTCTTCTACATTTTTATTATGTAAATACTAAAAACTAAATACAACCATGCAGATGAAATTACGAAAAAAAGGGCTTCTGAAACATCCCATCCATGTTCAGGGCATAATTCATGAAAAATACAGAGAAAAGAGAAATCAGACTCATCAAAGGTGTCACTAAAAAAGAGGAAAAGAAAAAGCATTTTCCCTAAATAGGAAGTCAACTGTATGCATCAACAGTCTGACTTGAAGCGGTAGTTAAAGTGAGGTTTGAACTGAGTTTTGACTGAGCTCCAAGTTGACTTTCACCATGTGAGAACTCCCAGGTAAGAATATCAGCAGCTGAGTTCCACCACACACTCATCTTTCCCCCTTTTTAATCAATCTGTTCATCTAAAAAGGATTTCTCTATTTTGAGATTTTAATCCAGCGTCTGAGTTAATCTCTGAGACTCGGGGATTGGAGGAGGGGACGGACGGGGCATCAAAGCCACTCAACTTCAGCCCTGCTCTCACAATTACACCCACAAGGCATCAAGGCAACCAATAAATCACGCGCTCATAATGCCTCTCAGAAAATTAATTTTTTGAGGCTCGGTCATGTAGGTCAGAGAGTCGGCGCTGGTTCGGTCGATTTCCAGGCATTTTTCAGTCAGATTAGAACATGAAAGGAAACAAGTGAGAATGATGGTCAGGATGTGTGTAAAAACAAAAGATCAGCAGGATAAAAACTGTGAGGTTTGACCTTTTGTATACATGCACAGAAGGATTCATTCTGTATGATGAGTTTGAAGGGGAACACAGTCTGTCTGACATTACAGAATATATGTAAATGCAGCACAGCAGCTTTGCTTTACTGTGTTTTACAGATGGTTTATGACCTCTGTATTTGGACACTCGTTATAACAGAGGGAGCCCTCCACTGGAGCTCACAGGCATTGCACTTTATCACAGCAACTTATCTTGGTGGCTCATAATGATACAATATGCAGCCATCAGCTATTAGCACTGGATGAATCTCCTCATATGTAGCTATAGAGACGGAGAGTGTTTCAAACAGGGAATCAAAAGTGTGTTTATCACATTTCAAAGATGCAGAATTAAATGGGAACTGTGTTAAAAGTAGAAAACAAAACAAGAATATTTTACACTGCAAATGATTATAGCAGAAATGGATATTTTTAACCTTTTTTTTTTTTTTAAAAGAATATGTATCAAGAGAAGTTTGTTAAATATTTGAGGCAGTATTATCATTTGCAAACAGAAAGCCTCATCATTGTATGTGTGTAAATCCTGATATCACTGAAACAGCAACTACTTATTTTGTGACAGGAGTGCGTACAAAACAAAAAAAAAATCACACTTTTATCATGTTTGTGCCACTGTAGATTTGTCACATTATCACTTAGACTAATTCTAACTTTATGACAGTAAACTCAAAAGATTTCCCTTTCAGAAGAGCAGGATCAAATGGAAAAAGATGTTTTGATATCCAACAATGAAGGTAGCCGCTGCCTTTAAGGTAATAGGGTTTTTCCCCCTTAGCAAACAGCAAACGCCAGTTTTGATGCTGTCAGATGTACGAGATACTCTCTTTTTAGATAATGATAATGTAAGCAGATAGTCATTATTAACAAGTGGAAAAGCTGTGAAAAGGCAATATTTTTACCTAATTATTATTAGGTAATGTTATCATTCTTAGCACTTTTAAAAGTTGAAGAGACTAGTTGGCATTCTCAAACCCAAAATGTCCCAATGCAACTAAAGTATGAGTTTATATGAGAGTTAAATAAGCTCCTGTATATGACTATATTTATAGCTTTTAACTCTTTTTACTCAATGCTCACAATACTGGATCAATGGATAATGCTGTTTTACTGTAGTCAAAGATAAGACTTTGCAGATTATGTTGCTTAAAATTCATAATTATTACACAATAATCAAAGATTTTAAGTCTTCACGTCTTCTTAACAGATTCGGTATTTTGTTAGTTGAAGTGACATATTGAAATACCTTCGCCAAAGACAGAGCCAGAGAGTCTAGCCTCTACTTGCCCTCTGAGGTCTTTATTAGAGGTCTATTACTGTAAAGCTGCTATCAGCTATTAGGGGGTTCTCCCTGGCTGCCACTAAGCAGTAAATAAATATGAGCCTATTGTATTCTTGTAGCCTCACTGTCCTTGCTCTCCCATGCTGAGTAAACGCACACATACAATGGGAGGCCGGACTGCCTTGTCATTCCTGATCCCCCTAGATTGCTCTTCTAGGTCCTCTGCCTGGGAAAGTGGCGGTGGAGGAAAGAGGAAGCAATGAAAAGGGGATCTGACATTAGAATATTTTACAATGTTGCATTACAGAAGTGCGTCTGATCTGAAAGTGCTTTTCAACGTTTCTCCGCAGCATCGAAAATAAACTGGTCTGATCAGTACTATGATCTAAAAGCGTTTACTTGTTCTGGTTGATAGCAGAAGTAGAGGGTAACTGAACACATTTACTCAAGTACTGTACTTCAGGACAAGGTAGTTGTGCTTTACTTTACCTTGTGCTTTACAATTTTCTGGTATTTTATACTTCTACTTCACTACATTTCATAGTTTTTACTCCACTACATTTGCCTGACACCTGGAGTTACTGGTTACGTTAAAGAGAGTGATTTTATATGCTACATAAAATGCAAAAATCTCCATTTGACCAAGTCATTTATGGACATTATTGAGTCTGAAATGTCTCTTTTTCCCCTCAAACAAGTGTAAAAATCTGCAATTGCAGTCTATTTTGTGTAATTTTCATTTAATTTTTCTCTTAATTCTTCTTTATTCTGTCTTCTTTCAAGATTTCTACAATAATTTATGAAACATTCTTGAAACAAGTTGATTTCTGTAGAACACAGGTTGAAATAATATGTCTTGACTTGCAGATTTTTCACTTATTGTAAGAAATAAAGACTTATAGGACTCAGTAAGTGATTAATTATTACTTTGTATGATGGATTTGACCAGCTACAACGTTAAAATGTTGTTTGGAGGTGAATTCATCTATCCCAGTGATACTTGTTTACTTTACTGTAAGTAAGATTTTTAATGCACTACTATAATGGAGTAATTTAACAGTGTGGTGTTACTAAAGAATGTGAATACTTCTTCCACAACTTGTTTATAGTTTACATACAGCAGGCGGTTGCAGACTCTGCAGATAAAAGACAGAAATTGAAAGTTGTGGAGGTTTCTGGCCACCTCAGGCTGCCTGGTGGAGCTTCCTCTCCAGTTTCTCCACAGGAAGAGTGCTGACAGGGCTGCGTGGACTCACAGAGTTCCTTGCATGGAAGCAAAAAGAGGCCTTGAGTGAGTGAGGAGGGGTGCGCAGCGTCGTCCCCATGGGACTGCATTATTCAGGCCTGCCCCTGCCCCGCGGGGCCCGGGCATGAGGCTGCCAATACCAAGCGCAGGCGGGCGCTGCCGTCCCGTAATCACCGATGACATACATGAAGTAGTTTTCCAGATAGGTTTTCCTGTCCTTCCAGCTGCGAGTGGGGCAAACAGCACAGGAAGAATAACACAAGTCGCAGCCAGGCTCAGGGAATGTGGCCTTTACAAACACAGCACAAATAAAAAAGTTAAAAGGCACACTGCTCTCCTCCTGAGAGCCTCTGAGCGAGGGAAGTGAGGCTACGTCCTGAGAGAAGGTCCAACCTTCCTCAACACCCCCACAGACTCAACAATAACCTGCCAATCAAACCAAATATTGTTTATTCTGAGCTACCTGCCAGTGCAAGATCCCGAAAATGAAGACCAGTTTTCTGACATGTCGAGCTTGACTCGGATTTATTTTTATCTCTGTCACCTCTGGGTGTGAAATTAGCTTTTTCCTGCAAATCTAAATGCTTATTAAGAAACTTTAACATCTCCCTCTCAAACCTGTAAAGATTAGTCAAAATCTCTTAGTTGGAAGATGGAGTGTAGGACAGAAGATGCTTACTTTTATATTATGTTTAAAGCATATTTTGGTTGTGATCTTCACTTCATTTGCTCTGGTCTTAATCTCTTCACTTTATTTCAAACACCTTTGACTAGAACTCACCTGGAGCTGGTTTTATATTTTAAACTTGATTTAAGTAACCTTGACCTGAGCCCAAACACCCACCCAGAGTTCTGACACCCCTTTAAACAAATCTATCTCCACTTGTCACCTTCGTCACCAGTTTCATATGCCTACTGGTTGAGACCAGTTGTTTTATTTGAATAATGTTTACAGGCTAGAACAGGTAAAATTTTATAGTTATTCATGAGAAAAAACAAAGTTTAGGGGCAATTCTTGAAATAAAAAACATAATTTTGTGCTGATTTCCCTTTATGTTAAGTGACCTCCAGGCTGGGAACCATTGACCTACTCCTCAGTGAAGACAAGGTGTTAAAAAATACGTTTTTTTTTTCACTGTCAGCACAATATCAGACCATTATAACCAAAGTGAATTTACAGCCGCAGCTTAGCACACAATGCGCTGCCTTCAGGTGCCACCAGCCTGCTGCATGCACACAGTGCACTACCTGCTGAGGGGCCCCCATGAGCTGTTAGGCTTTTCTGCTAAGTCAATCAGCAGAGGTGTTAAAGACGCCACGTCAACACAAACTAACAGGTGCCCAGTGACAAGACTGAGGGAGGTAGTGGAGGAGACTGAGAGGATGGATGGCACTGATACGGAGCCACTGCTGCTGTCATTGTATGGAAATGCTACTGTATGTAGTCACACACACACAAACACACACATACAGTCGCTTTACATAAAGAAATTGAAACAGCTGCATTAAAGCCATTGTATTTTGTTGCATTAATAAAGAGCAGATTCCTATTTTCAGCTCTTTACTGATCCTGTGCAACCTCTTTGCACACACGCACACACACACAATGCACTATGAATATACAGTATGATAACAAACTACAGATACATTCAACAGCTGTGGGAACTTTACCGGATATTTCATCGTAAAATAAATGTTGTTTTATTCCAGTGAAAAGCGTGGTCAAATATCGGTAATGAAAACAATAAAGGAAATGCACTTGGACGGAATATTAAAATGCAATTATGTCCTGAAATAGCTCAGATAGGTGCGTCTCAGCCAGGTGGACGTGCACAGTTTGATTTGTTTCCGTTCTGTGTGCACACTGTATCTGGAATGATCATTTAATCATACACACACACATACACACACACACACACACACATTGCAGACAACCTCATGGACATACTCATAGACTGAGTCATAAAGCAACAGGAGACACTGAGGAAGAAGGTGTGACGTTATTTCCACACAAAATTATGTGGTAGGAATGACGTTAAACAAACACGCCACATTTCAATCTGATGATCTGATGTTAAAATACCAACATGTATCATTATGAATCATCATATGTATAAATATCATAACAGATTGTATATTTCACAAACACACACACTTCTGGCCAGGTTGAGGATTGTGTTAATCATCCTCTAAGTGTTTGTTGACAGGCGTGTGTTTGTTGACAGAGTACTGAATCTGCCCAGCAGGTCACAGGGCCACACCCAGCTGCTCTATTCTATTCAGCATGTCTGTCGGACGCTGTTACAGTAATCGTCTGTCTGGCGGTCAGCGACTGTCCCATGTCTGGAAAACGTGACTGAGGTCATATTTTAACTACAGACAGTTGTTTTCTTGTCGCTTTCTTGACATTAGAGTGAAACCTCCTCCTTCTCTGTTGGCATTTAAGTTAAGACAGCAGAAGAAATAAAGTCATTAAAGGGTCAGTTCACCACAAATTACAAAAAAACCCCCATTTCTCACTTCCAACCTCCAGCCATGCAGATGGTTTTATGTGTTTAGGTGAGTATTGCTCACCAGTGGTGGAACGTAACTAAATGCATTTACTCATGTATATGCTACTAAGGTATGTTTTTGAGTTACTTGTGCTTTACTTGAATATTTCCATCTTATGCAACTTTATGCTTCTACCCTACTTCATTTCAGAGGGAAATGTACTTTTTACTCCACTACATTTACCTGAAAGTTGGAGTTACTGTCCAATTTGAAGATTAAGATTTAACATACAGAACATACTGCAAAAATCTCCATTTTACCAAGTAAATTTTGTCCATTATTGAGTCCTAAAAGTGTAATTTTCTTTTTATTTCATTGCATTTATTCGGCAGCTATAGTTACTTACATTGCAGTTGAGGATTTTACACTCAAAAACATAACTATCTTAAAGAACATGTTACATTTTATTATACATGAAACCAGCCAGCAGTGTATAAAGCAGTTACAATGAGCTCCACCTTGACTAGCTATAACATTAGAATACTGTTTACATGTTAATGCAACAATTATATATATATATATCTTGAAAGGGGTCATTCTGCATAATGAGTGCTTCTACTTTTGATACTTAAAATATATTTTGCTACTACTTGTGTACTTTTACTTCAGTAAAATTCTGAATGCAGAACTTTTTCTTGTAACTGAGTAGTTTTACTTTGCTGTATGACTTGAACTTGTGCTCACAGCAATTAAATATTACACTTTAAAAGTTCAACAGCATTTCAGTTCAAAATGTATTTCCAGAAACAAAGTCCTGGTTACTGTGGATTGACAAATGTGACAGTAAACACCTTTTGAGGGAACTATTTCTTCTGTAAGTTGAAGTTATAATGAAAACTGATCATAGAAATAGATGCAGATTATCCGGAGTAGCCAGTAAAGAGGAACTGCTGTTACATTTTTGAACATTTAGAGAGCAGTATCTCAAAATGTGGAAAAATAAAATCAAAACTAGTCACCACTTGAGGTAACTGAAAAGTTATGTTCACATTTGGGTGAACTGACCCTTTAATAGTCTGTGTGAACACCAGTCTGGTTCCTATTTAGGGTAACACAGCTGCTGAGGATGCAAACCTGTGAGACATAAAGCTGCTGAACCTCCGAAGCAGGACTGATGAAGTTACAGTAATCTGATAGGCCCAATTAGTGCTTGATTAGGGTTTGAGCAGACTGACACATTTGATTCAACCAGAAATCCTTCCTTTTATAAGCCCTCACTCACCTAAAAATGATAGAAATATATGTCCCAGTTGCAGTGAGGGAAACAATGCAACCTTCTCTTTAGCTCATCGTTTCTTTAGGATAAGAAACTGTCGAGTATCTCACTTCAGGGCTCTTCCTGTTTGAGTTTCCTCCTCTGCTCCAGACAGGGCAGACGTTCCCGCAGGATAATACTCGGATGAGCATTATCTGCAGACAGCAGCCCCAAATTTACCCAAACTGCACTCAGCACAGGAAACTATCGATGACCTTCACGTAGGAGGTAAGACAAGAGAAATCTAATTATGGCTCACAAAATCTCAAGAATGCTACAAGTAGATGAACCCAAACCTATTTTTAGTTAGAATGTAAACTCCAGCAAGGTTCATGTCAATATTGGACACACTGAGTTGGCATATTTACATATTTAATCTATAACGAGGAAAGTATTTTATGGTTGAAGAATGTTTGATGTTGAGATTCCTCACATTCTTAACTGGCGATAAGCTCAAACATGTGAGCTTTCCAGCAGATTTCTGATATAAGGGTCAGTTCTTGGAATACTTGCAAAAATAACTCTGGAAATAGATTACATAATCCACACAAATCACACAAGAAAGACATATTATAGTGCATTTATTCAACTTAGAATAGCACAACCTGATAATATGTAGTTCTGTATGTAGATAATGGGAAATATGGGGGAAATGGAGTCAGTAGTAATGCTAAATTAGAAGTTGTTAAAAGAGGAAATCCTGACATATTTCATAGGTTTTAACTTCACCTAATTAAATCACAACATAACAAAAAGTCAACTCTTAAATAAGGAAATAATCCGCTCATCATCTTGCCTCTTCTGCTTTCACTTTCAGTTGTTTTTATATCATTTAATAAACCAGAAGTCTGTTAAAACACAGCCTTGTAAATATTTGAAAAAGCCTGAGTCTCATAAACGTAACAAAGATATCTGGTTCGTCCAGCTGCCGTTTCCACTGCTGTTTATTGTTGATCATATTTTCACCTGAAGCGCTGATATCATCCAGTTGTTTTTCCTTCAGGAAGTTCCTGCAACTGGCCATTAATTGTTGCTGAGGGGCCTGAAGTTTGAGAAAAACAACTTGAACTAAAAGTTTTCTGTTCAGCTCACTAAAAAAGATAAAATACCAGCTGAGAGTCGATGAATCAGATATGTTTTCGTATTGTTTCACAATTAATGTTTTGCACCGCAGCACATTTCTGCGTTTCACATCGCAGTGTTTTGCAATATCGTCTTGGGAATTGAACTGACGTCAGATTTCTTCCGCTCATTCAGGTAGTGTTGGATTGCAGCAGGTCTTCACTTTCCTAATCAGCTCTTCTGCTCTCTCCTCCAAGCAAGGTCATCCTTCCTTCAGCCTCTGTGCTAATCCATTTCCTACCAACACTTTAAGATCTGATTTCCATCACTGATTCAGAATGTTTCCCACGTGCAGACTCATTTCCCCGGGATGTAGGGTGACTTCTCTACTGTTTGGAAGAGCACATTTTTAAGTTGGGATATGTTGTTGTACTTAACTCCACCTGCTCGAGTATCTCTGGCACTCGGTCGAAGTATGTTAGGCTCTAAAAAATCCCCAAGAGAACAATAAAGACATTTACAAAAAGACATTTTCAGGAAGATTACAGGAAAAATCACTTTCGACATGTGGCCTGTTTGTGACGAGGTGTTCAAAGGGAATCATATTTTTTTTAACATGAACAGAGTGATGTAAATGTAATAGTTTTTGGAAAATAAACTCAATTAATCTGTCAAGAAGCTCATTAATGAATAGTATTGTTAGAGAAATTTTACAAAAGCTGAACATTGTAATGCAATACAAAGTTTCTGATGTTACTCCGTTGTGTATTTGTTAAATGAATAGTTTTCAATGGAAAATTTAGGCACAACAATAGCAACAAATGTTGACACCGATCACTTTTCATTCTGATCACTGGGGGCGCTGCAACTCCACATTGAAGTGAATAAGAAATACTCAGCAAATGTTTGAATAAAACCACAAGAAAAGCATCCATCACCCTAAAAAATGTTGTGCATTTGCACCAAAAACTATGTAGTTTTACAAACATTAGAGTGCATATTATATATTATATAGTGTTTTGTTATTTTTATTTGGCCATTAGTTGATTGTTATTTTATTTATGTCTTTTTGCACTCATATCTGTAAAATGGTTTATGTATTAGGTTTTAGACATTGCTCTTGTTCATAAAAAGAGATCCTTTAATTAAAAAAAACTTTTATTTCACTTTAATGAAGACAGATTATGCAGATTTTTATACTTTTGATGTAAATGGCCATCTAAACCATTTGGTAGAAGCTCAAAATGTTATAAAAAAAATAGTTTTTTTGTTTTTGGTGTCCAAAAGAACTAAGAAATGCAAAGAGAAGAAAAAAAACATTAAAAGGGGTTTATTCCTTACAGCACCTGACATGAGTTGGAGGGCTTCAGTCTTATATCTGTCCAGGACAGAGTTCAACCTCGAGGCTCTGACACAGAAAATATGGGGCAGGGAAGTAAACATTCTCCTAAATGGGTAAACATTTGGCAGCCAAAGTCAAATGAGTTTGGAGATATGTCGATTTTTGGGCATATTTTTAGAGCCTTTGTGAAATGTTTTAAAATGAAACAGGAAGTTGGGAAGTTTATGCCCCTGGCGCCCACCCTATTTCCCTCTGTCAGCCAAGAAAGACGTGGGGATGGAGATAAAAACAGTGTGTCAACAGTTTGGCTTCTGCCAAAGGGTGGGTAATATAACTCCAACATTGTTTAATGTGACAGATATTTAAAATTGTTAACTGGAACGTATGTTTATAATAAAATAATGTGGGTTTTTTAGTCGTTTAGTCTGTAAATCTCACAGTTTTTGGGTTTTTTTTGTCATTTTTAAAGACGCAAATGAGGACATGAACTTTGTAAGTTGAGTTAGAGTTATTTATTGATGCATTATAATTACATTAAACAGTCATTTAAGAACAAAATTTGTCAAAAACAAAATTAACAATATACACGAATGAACAATATTGCACTTGTGTTTGTGATACACTGAAAATAATTTAAATAAATACATCATTTTAACTGTTTTATGACAGCGAGCGTCCCTCTCTGTGGCTGCTCTGCTGATGGTAGCTGCTGAGATCCACTGACTCAGGCCTGTGAGGGCTCGGACCCAGGTACTGTTCGAACTCGCTGCGGTCCAGATCGTACAGCATGTCCAGCTGGACCTGCTCCAGGTAAAACTCCAGGGAGGGCCCAGCAGGGCACAGTGGGCCCCCGAAAAACCTGGACTCCCCCTGCTCCACATGTGGAGCTGCAGAACTGGAGAACCCGTACTGCATGTGCCCGTGCTGACCCCCAAAATACAGATGAGGCTCTGCAGGGTACGCAGGCGGGTTTGAGTACATCACAGGCTTATTTGAGAAAGCGTCTGCTGCTGCTGTGTCTGGGAAAACGGGAGTGTTTGGGTAGCCGCTGTGCAAAGGGGCAAAGTTAGCTGGCGAGTTTGGGAAAGCAGGTGTGTTTGGGAAGGTGTGCTGCTGGTTTTGGAGCAGGTGGGTGAGGTTGTAGGGCACCGTGAAGCCCGAGCTGCAGAGTGAAGAGAGAGCTGCCGGAGCCTCTGCACCCTGGGGTTTGGAGCTCTTCTTTAACTGCTTCCTCCTGCGGGGCCTGTACTTGTAGTTTGGATAGTCGATGGTGTGCTGGACCCTCAGGCGCTCGGCCTCCTGCATGTATGGACGCTTTTCAGCCAGGGACATGGCCTTCCAGGTCTTTCCTGCAGGGACACAGTAGGGTTAATTATCTGCATACACGTTGGTTTAGTAAAAATTTAAATGTGAACCATATTCAGCAATTTTATGCCACTGTTGACCCTGCTATATGAGAACTATAAACATTTAACATTTCTTATTTTGTTACAACTTAAGCAACCACGTATTAATAACATTTCAAGTCTTACCGAGTATTTTGCTCAGGTCTGTGTTCTCCAGGTCTGGGTTGAGCTGCGCCAGGCGCCTGCGCTCCTCTTTGGTCCAGATGATGAAGGCGTTCAGGGGCCTCCTGACCCTCTGCTGCGTCGAGGCGGACCTGGCCTCGGGGCTGGTGCAACTGGAGTCCGAGTTCACGGACAGCGGGCTGGAGGGCCCTGAACTCGGGGAGCGCACCTCGGTCATCTGCTCCCCGTCGACGGAGCTCGAGTCTTCGCTCTCGAACATGGCGCCGTTTGCGCAAAGCTGGAAAGCAGCGGGCTGGTGGTTGAAACGCATGGCTACAGATGGTGATGGTGATGTTTCGGCTCTGCTGCAGGCCGCAGTCATCCTCCTGGTGATGCAGAGTGACGGATATATGCGGCAGCTCCGCCAATAGGAGGCCAGGAGGAGTGGATTTAAGGTGTGAATTCCAGGTGTTTTCTCGGGTCGGTGATAGGCCCATCTGACGCCCCAATCAACGACCTCACGAAA
This sequence comes from Thunnus thynnus, assembly GCF_963924715.1. NCBI lineage: Eukaryota > Metazoa > Chordata > Actinopteri > Scombriformes > Scombridae > Thunnus > Thunnus thynnus. The sequence continues at coordinate 9,713,564 of NC_089537.1, forward strand.
CTTCAGTCTAATAAACCTCACAACTAGATTCTTATAGCCTACACAGCCAATAAAAACGCATCAGTTAATCTCCACATTACATAAACCCCTTGAGATCAGATTTATCCATTAAGGATGTGATGTTGAGTAAACCCAAAGTCAGTGTTTTTACATGTTTTCCTATTTATGGTGATATAAATATAAAACACAAATACAGCTGATTCATATTAAGTAAAAAGATGAAAGTAACATCTTATAATATATTTATGTGAACGTTTTATATCTTGTGTTTGTTTGCAACATATCAAGATCATATTTTACCTCATTTATTATTTCAGAAAACCTCTTTTTGACAGCTTATATATTGAATATCGTGTATTAGGCTATACTGCAGTCTAAATCTGGTTTCCCTCTTGATTCTCTTATTAAAACCATATTAGGAAAATCAAATTACAACTTTAAGACAGAGATGGAATCTAATCAATAGGTCTTGAAAGGCAGGGTATTGATAGGTGAACATCAAAGTTTCCAGGAGGCAGGGCTGGTTACTAATTACATTGTGGGTCTCGGCTCTTATCGGCCATCCACTGTCTCTATCAAAGTGCATTTTACAGGACTGAAACAAACATGATCAAGGCGTGTTTATTACACGATTACGGCGCACAAATATTTGCCCGACACAAAACTGATAGATCTGTGCAAAGCTGGGCGTGATGAGCTCACTTAAGGACATCAAAAAACAAAAAAAAAGTTAACTTTTCTTTCTTGTATGCACCAATTTGGATTTTAAAAATGAGGAAAAATTCACCAACGAACCAAAAAGGAAACAGCAGAGCAGACTTTGGCGTTAAATCAAAGAGACAAAAGTGTATTGAGGTCAGAGATACAGACTCGCAGAAACTATCTGCGAGGATTCCTGCAGTCCTGCTCTCATTAAGACTATGATTTATATCTCTTGAGCACTTCTCTTTATTACTTTTTCCACATTGCATGTCTTATCTGAAAATAATTCAACACATTATCCAGAGTAAAGATTATCATAAATAAATTAAAGCATATTATGACTCATTATTGAGCACGTAGAGCAATTAGTTATTTTAAAGGAATGTGTTAGTTCTAGGAAGTTTTTAAAAAATGGCATGCAGTGCAAAAATATCACCTCTGAGCACTAAATCACCTGTTTATGAGAGATTATGGGATTATTAAACAGATAGAGACGATAGAGTCGCCCTGTAATGACATTATAATGAAGCTGAAAGTAAAATAACATCACAGATCTGGAGTTAAAACGTATTAAAATGAAGAATTATACGTAATATTCACTTCTCTTCAGGCATCACTTTAACAGGTGTTCGCCTCCTCTGTATGGTTTCAATGAATATCTTTCTTTGGCGCTGACAACAAACATTAAACAAACAATAGACGTCATTATGTTGACAGCGGCAACGTTGAGTCTGCAATACACGGACTGACCGGCCTATAATACCTGCACCTGCACTGCTTTGTCCCGGCAGACGAGTCACTTATGCAACCTCTTTAAATTGTAAATACTGTGTATTAAAGCAGAGAGTGATAATACAGGAGGGAAGCTGGTGCATAAATCATTGTTTTAAGACCATAAAGTCACTTGAAAGTCATTAAAACTCATGCACATTTTAGTATTAGGAGAATATTCTTGCTTCAGGGAGATTTGGACTTAAAGTAAATAAAGGAATAAGATAAGAAATAAGTAAATCAGGCCTAATGGAGCTTTAATCAAAAAAAGCTGCATCAATACTGTGTCACTGGCAAATTCAGTAACAGAAGTGATTAGAGCATGTTCTTTAAACTGTGGCCCTCATCTCCCTTTGACATCTAAACCCTTCAGCAGTCCAGGTGGACACTGATAAAGCGTCCTGTGGCTGCGAGAGGAAGATAACATTTAAAAGAGTAAGAAAAAAAAAATCAATCAAGTCTTAAGAAGTTGAGATTTTTTTTAGAGAATATTATAAGCAGAATTATTCATCCAAATAAATTTGTTAGTATTTGGTTGGGGAGTGGAGGGAGGGGGGTTGTTTGTCCTGTGTTTTCTCACAGGTTGTCAGAATTAGAGGTTGAATCCACATCCGCGGTGTTAATCGGGACGCACGCTCCAATGCGCTGTGGAAAAGCGCTAATGGATTTAATCAATTAGCTTGAACGGCGCAGCGTGAATACAATAACGTTAGTTTCGGCTGACCTTCTCTGTGAATTGAGTCGGCTAAATATTAGACAATGTCGGGGAAAGGGGGGGGGGGGGGGGGTCGATATCTTGAATGTAAAGTGTGAATATTGTATTGTTAACCATGACATTAACCTTTTTGCGCATAAAATCACCAAGTATACATTAGCTGTGTTATTTTTTATTTCAAAAAAGTGTCATTTGTCCTTTATTCTGCCTCTATTAATGAATCCTAATCTGTGAGGTGACAGTAGGGTATCATTACATTGTCTCATCGCCAAACAAGCAGCAGCTGAATGGGCACTATGCTTTCTGAATAGGGATTGTTCTCAGTGGCTTTCTGATCACAATGTGCCATTGTATTGGACAGAACTCATATATGGGACACTCCTCTCCTTCCTGCCTTTTGGATCAGTGATGACCAAGCTGGCACAGGTAGAGCAAGGAGCACCTCGTGAAGAGACAACCTGAGTGGATTTACTGAAGGCTGTGGATTCTGGAGGATGTCTGGGGTTTGGATGTGGGATGAAATCGGAGCTTCTATTCATGGTCTGATACGTTATGTAGATGCAAAGGATGGTTTGCAGTTGTGATGGAACACCTGAGACAGAAGCTGCCAGTTTCTAGGTGCGGATTGGAAGATGTCGCTCACAAAAACTACTGGACACACTGCTTCTTCTCTTCTGGATATTTGGATATTCGATGCAGGACTTTCTCCTTTGGGGGGAAAAGATGAAGAAAACTACAGGAGTGCAAAAGAAGGAGGCCCGTGTCTGGACCCCTGGTAATGAAGCACTGTATTCCAGCTGCTGCAGTGCCATCCCACTGACTTTCCTTACAGTGACTCATTCATAAACAGCTGCATTGTTTCATAGCTGAAGGTGTGAAGGGGATATAATACTGTTGTCTCAGGTGACCATGATCTCTGCAGCAAGGGACTATATTGCATTGTGTTGTATTGTATGGGCACAGCAGGCCAGCACCAAGATACACTCTGTCAGGACTCAGACACCATTCTATGCAGGGGTCTGTGACCTCCTTGCACCCCCCCGCCTCCCCGCACCTCCTCCTCCTCCACATTTAATCACATGTTTGAGCAGATTCAACTGTAGACTTTAGGCTCGGGGTCCTGAGTGCTAGCCTCCACACTCCCCGTGTAAACAGCGCCCTGCCCGGCCCTACGTCAGGCCAGCTGAGAGGATTACATGCCCCCTGGTGTAGACAGGCTTAATGTAGCCTCATTAGCAGAACACAATAATGCCCCCACCTCAGAGCAGAGATAACACTGCAGGCTCAGCCAGACTTCAAACACAGCTCAAACTAAAAGTTAAGGTGGGACACTATACACGATGCAGCACAGGAGCAGCTGAAACAGTCTGTCGATTAGTCGATTGACAGAAAATTAATAGCAGCTTTCACAATTAATGAATCATTTGAGTCATTTAGTGAGCAAAAATGCCAAATTTGCTATTTCTGGCTTCTGAAAATGTGATGATTTGATCAATTTCTCTGTTTTAAATAATCATCAATTGGATATTTGTGTCTTTTGGATTGTTAGTTGGACCAAAGAAGTACTGTACAGACACGACAGAACTATTAAACTTTATTTATTGAATACAAAAGTTCAAACAGGCATCTTGACATTTAGTTAATTACAGTACAACTGAGAACACGACTACCAAAAATGCAGATAACGTCAATTAATTGAATGAAGAAGTTAAAAAAAATGACAGAAGTCAAGTCATTTTAATGGCTTTTCACTATTATTATGTCTGAAGGACTTTAGAAAGACGGCCAACTTTTAATCGTTTTAATCGTAAAAACAATCGACAAATTAATCAGTAATGAAAATAATTATTAGTTGCAGCCCTGCATCATTTTACAGTGTTATTTAAATTATTAGTATGTCAATGAATTGTGACAATTGTGCACTACACAGCCAATACCTCTACACTCCCTTTTCCTGTAAGTGTAATCACGCTGCTTTCTAATTGTATTTCATTCGTCTATCATGCAGACTTGCTCAGACTGAGACTGGCTAATGAGACAAAGCTCCACTCATGCTGAAGAACAGCACTATTCTTTGTAAATTAGGAATTGTATTCTGCTGCTGATAAGACTCTTATCTGCAGAATTGAATAAGTCTTTTATTGTCCACACAGTTGAGCTTTGGATGTTGGTGGCTTGCTGCCACAGCAGGCCTCTTATTCCTTTTATTCCAGTTCTGTTTTTGGTCCCAAATTGTCTTCAAGTTCCCCGACAGTTTATTTGTAAATCTGACCTTGATCCCACACCTCTGCCACACATCGACTCCTCAGCAGACAGGGGAGAAGGAGGCCCGCATTTAGCTGTAATTAGCCCTAATTATTAACTGGAACTAGACTGAGACCTGTGAGACACCATGATATCTGTGTCTGTCCTAAACGGCTCATTCAAGGCGGCAGATAACCAAAACAATCTGCCCTGCGTGGTCAACTCCAGCAACAACGCTTGAATGTTTAATTAAATAGTGTGAACTGGTTAGACTCAGACATTAGATTATTTGGAGCAGAAACTGAGGTAAATTGCTTGATTTAAACAGACTGACAAATCTTTTTAGCCAAAGTGAATGAGTGTTTTCTTAATTGTAATTGATAGAGAAAATACTTGATTCAATTTCTTTTAAACTTTCTGCAACCATCAGAGTGACTGTATGAGTGTTGAGATGTGCTTGTCTATAAACTGTTAGCTCACTGGTGCTCTTTTGCTCGTCTGAGACCTGATACAAATTCAAAAGGATCTGCTGCTTTGAAGATAAGCGCTGTAGTTCTGCCATAAACAATGATTGTGCTATTTCTTTCCTGTGGCGTGATTTATTTAAAGTATTATGCTGTAAGGATTTGGGCTGGTTTTCCTGGCAGGGCCAGCTGTGTATGTATCCACTACTTGTGTGGTTTATTGGATACTTGAGATCCAGGAAAACGCTCACAGAACCGCAAGCAAACTCATCAAAGTGAAACCTTTGCCTCACGTAGTAACAAATTATGAAACTCACAAAAAAACTGTCAGAAATTTGTTCTATTTTTGAAAGTGCAAGCTGACTAAATAAAAGCTATTCACGGTTTGACGCATCATTTCTTCTTGCCACATTTTTTTTTTCTACCACTGCATAATTGAGACCTGCCTTACAGTCACTTACATGGCAAAGAGGACTTTGTATAGAAACACAATGCTCGTGGTCTTATGCACACACACACAAACATATGCTTCCTTTGATAAAGTGTTTTTATACCAGCAGAAATTCTATGGCAGCGTCCCTTAAGACAATATCTGTGTAAAATACCAAGTTATTTATAGTGACTGTGCCATTTTGACTTCGAAAAATAAACATGAGCGTAATGGAGAGTTCAAATACGAGGGAACCTTCATCTGAAGTGAGCCAGAAACTTTGGAGACTTTATTTTGGAGCGCTTTTTGAATCACCAGCCACTGTTGATAGTTATATCTCCAAAATCATAGCTGAGATTCTACATTATAACGGCATGTTCAGATATGATACGGCTTTCATTTCATTTTCAAACCAGAAACTGAACTAAAACACAAGCAATAATGTTTTAATTCAAAGTGAGAGAAGTCTTTAAGCGATACACACATTTAGAAAAGTGTAAATTATGCTAATTCTGTTACTTATCAAAACATCAATATTTCTTCATGGCATTTTTATGTCTGTAAAACGTACCCGGGCAATGTTGTATATATGTGTTTGCCTCTTATTGTATTCCAAGAGGGGGGGAGTGGGATCTTTTGAACGTCCAGACCAGGATACAGCTGCCTATGACTAATTTCAAACTCCCCTTCTAGGGCCTAGGCAACCCATTTCACAAGTAACACACATCACCAGGCATCTGTTTCCTGTTTTCATTCTTTGAGTTATCTTATTTTCCTTATTTCCCCCTCACCTGTTACAGTTCACGTTCCTTCCATCATGCTACACGGGCCAGTTGTGCCTGGACACGAGGCCGTCGGACGTTAGCCACTCAAATCCAAAGAAATACTCATGAATGTGGAAAAAAACACTTCATAAAAATACTGTATAACAGTGAAAATTATGACTACATCAATATATCTGAAAATGTAGTTTTTTCAAGATGTTTAATGACAACACTTCATTCTTTAACACAGAAAAATGTTTTTATACATTTTTATATAAAATGAAAATATGTTCAAGACGTTTTCACTGGTTTTTTTTAACATGCAAAACTCAGTATTTCTCTGATTTTTGCCATGAGATAATGTACATTTTTTTTAAGAATTGTAATATTTAAGAAGTTTCTCATCAGTGGGTTTCAGAATTTTCTTCTCTGGCATATTAACGACCCAGCCTGGAGCAAGTCCAAAGAAGATCTGCCGAACATCCTTCCTCATGCAGAGCATGCGATACAGTTCATCTTTTGAAATGTCTGGCAAAATATATCCATACTTCTGCGCCAGGGCTAACCGGGCCTGCTGGACTTTCTCCGGGTCTGCCAAATAACCCCGGTTTTCAGCATCTGTGTAATACGGGACCATGTCCTCCCCTGGTAGCATTCGCTTTGGAATGGGCTGCCCACGCATAAAGAACGGGACGGGCTTGATGAGGATCCCTGCAAAGAGGAGAATTTGTTATTTATTGTTTAAAATACACAAGATGATGAGGTGGATGATGAAGCGCATGAGACCAGACATTCATTTATTACCAAGACTTAGAGGGTCGTAGAAACTGGTAGTGATGATCCCTCCATTCCTCTCAATAGCAGCTATGGCTCCTTCAGAAGCTCTCTGAACCTCGATGTTGATTTTTGCAGCAAAAATGTCACTACCCTGGACCAGAACAAACAGATGAAAGGTGAACTTGTGGCAGAGCCGAATGAGAAAACAAAGGTCAACAACAACATTTTGATCTGTGTCTGTCAGAGTGACAACATTGTTATGTGGTGCCATCTACTGGCACAAAACCAAAAGCATGTAAAACCTACACTTACAGCCTCTTTCTCACCTTGTACTGAAACAAGTTTCTATTGTGAATTGTAATCAGATGATGAAATAGCCTGTTTTTCTACACAGCATTAAAACAAAACTCCAGTGTCCACCCTGAAATGAAGTTTCCTCACAATATCCATTTTTATTGTTAGCATTATATCTTCTCCTAGTAAAGTAAAAGCTATTTAAATTATATCTTTAGAGTAATAATGCAAACAGGCAGCTATACTGGTCTTTTTCAGTTTGTAAAACCATGTTGCATTTTCTTCTAATGTTTTCTTTAGTTCAGCTACATTTTGAGATAACATTTGATGAATCCCAGTCCAGGATGTTTTCTGAGCTGATCAAATGTGGAAATCCATCCTTCAAATGTCTTTTAAAATTAAACGTGGCACAGGAAGGACACTAAGCCTCCAGTAAATGCATGTAATGTGGTCTAATTTGACAACAAAGACAGAAGGCAGAAGCCGGAGTTGTTATGATTCAGTCAGTTTGAGTAGGATCACAGTCAACAGCAACATTTACCTCATCGACCAGCTGGACTCCGTAGTCCCTCTTCAGAGGCTGGATTGTCACTCCTCTGGCATTGACAAGCTGCGTCAGGTCGATGGGCTGAGTCGGATCCACTCGTCCCAGATCAATCAGGTACTGCAGTCGTTTCAAAGACAGGGGCTGGTACTGAGGACGGCGACTGAGGAAGAGCAGACAAACATGTTGTTAAACAGCGATCTGCGAACCAAAAATGGCCACAGCATCAACTGGGAAGGAGTCAAAGTCATCGACAGGGAGTCAGTGGACAGACAGAGTAAGATCAGGAGGGCCATTCACATGAGAAGATGAGGTTGAAATGGTGTAAACTGTTAAAATTATTTGTGCCAGACTGTGGAAACACACACATCTGACGAAACACCAATAACTGTATATGTGAACTGCTAAAAACCACTGCATTACTGTGATTTACATACGGCTCATTTATTATCTCAAAGTGGTGAAGAAAATGAGTATGGAGGTGAATGGTCATTGGTTTTTTGCTACCAAGGACTGCAGTACCATCATGTGTAGGACCTGATAGTATAGGTGGATTACTAGCAGATACATTATGTCAAATACACAGAGATGAGGCTGACATTCATTGAAATAAAGTGGTGGTACTAAACTCTTTTCACCACTCCGGAGCCATGAAATGCAAATTTAAAATCCCCCTCAGGGAAAATATGTGTTTTTCTTCTTTTTCCTTCAGTTGGATGTTCAAGCTTCACTGTGCAGAATGATGTATGTGCAGAGTTTGACACTAGAAGACTGTTTTCACATTCATCTGCTGAAGGTGGAAAGTTTCTCTGTGATCACTGAATATCAGAGTTTAAAAGGTGCAATGTGTAAGAATTATATAAGAATTTCAGTTTAAAACATTCAAAAATGAACTAAAATTATCAAGAGAATGTGAAGAAATAATAAATGAGACTGTTCCCGACTTTCTCGGTCGCATCTCAGTAGTTTAACTGCTGGACACAACATGTCTCCTATTTCACTGCATAGTCCATTCTCGGTGTTTGTGCACTGGAGGCTTCAAGTTTCCACATCACACTTGAGTAAGTTGAATATTAGACTTCTAGTGTCAAACTCTGCACATACATAACTCTGCACAGAGAAGCTCAAACATTCAACTGTAGGAACAAAAAGAGGAACATATTTTTGAGTGGAGGGGGACTTTAAGGAAATGGTTACTCTCTCCGGTTGTGATTGCTTGTGTGCACTCGACAGATATGTGCCTGCTTGACTGATGACTGCCTTTACTTACAGTAGGGAATTATAGAAAACAGGATACTTTCTGAACGCATTTCAAAGACAACATGAAATCTATGATCTATTTGATGACGCTGAAGTTAGCTTCCAATTTGGGGTTAAGGGAAAAGTTAAGGGAAACATTAATTATGATATTTAGTTTATTCTCTGTTTTTTCACCACTTACACTTGTGAATAAGTGTGAGACATCATAGCATAAAGTCTTAATGCTGTTTACACCCATTTTCAGATTTGAGAAACCTTTATTTTGCTTATGAAAACAGAAAAAAGGGGCAACACATTAGACCAGGTCCAGACCAAAACCCACTATACTTAGACTTGTAAAATCTGGACTTGATTAACAAAGAGACTCCATAGACTCATTAAAACACAGTTTCAGATTTGTGAAATCTTTATTCTATTTGTGAAAACTGATAAAAGGGCGATTTCACTGCTTTTTCCCCATCCAGGCCACATTAGACCAGATCAAAAACCACTATATTTAGACTTGTTAAATCTTAATAATAGATTTGACAAGTCTAAATATAGTGGCTTTTGATCTGGTCTTATGTGTTCTGGATGGGGGAAAAAGACAGTGAAATCATCTTTCTTCCCCCTGTTTTCATATGCAAAATAAAGGTTTCACAAATCTGAAAGTGGGTTTAAACAGTGTTACGGCTTTTTGCTAATATGTCTGACACCTTTTGACAAGTAAAGGCAGCGTGAACAGTGACCAGCTTTTTACCTGTGTCCTTCATTATAGCCATATTTTGGGATGGCCAGATAAAACGGTGTCTGACCGCCCTCAAACCCCAGCCGAGGCCGGGTGCCTCTCTGCCGCTCTCCTTTGTGTCCTCGGCCGCTCCGGTTGCCACCATGCTGCCCTCTGCCCCGGTGTTTGTCCTAAACAGAGACATTAAAGGAATTTCAACCTGGACGCAGGCTTAGCATTTGTCTCCATTGGGTAACATTGGAAAGACAGGCTAACTAGCTAAGCTAAGCTAGAATCGAGACGTTTATTCAAAAACTTACGTGCTTTCTGGCTCCTGGTTCAGGTCGTAAGTTTGCTAAAGATATCCGCGGCAGAGTCTGCAAAACATCCAACGCTTTACCACCAGGTTTTTTAGGGAAAGACATGTTGTTTCTGGCTGCTCACATGTCAAACACAACCATCCAAGGGCACACGCGGGTCACGTGACAGAGGTTAGCGGAAGTGCTTCTTGTGTCGCTCTCGGTCGCTCAGCAGCGTTTATAATAATAATAATAATAAATTAACTATGTACCGCTCTTTTCATTCGTAGTGAATCTCAAAGTGCTACAGCATTAAAAAACCTACAAAACACAGAATAAAGAGAAAAAAATAAGAATTAAGATGAAAAAGTCTTCCTGAATAGAAAGGTTTTTAGGCCTTTTCGTTAAAAAAGAGAATCTAATAATGTACACCACATAAAACGTTGTGATATGAAATATTTTAGCTCGAATTGTTATTCATTTGCCTGAAGGATATTAAATATTAGTCTCCTAAAGGTAGAAAAGCGAATATAACGACTTATTTAAAGTTCAATCGGAAAACAGAACAAATAAGAAAAAAAATGAAGGCGTTGAAGATCTGTGTCAAAAGTCAGGACATGTTTAATACATATGAATTATTTTTACTTTGTTATTTGATAGTTGTATATTATATTGTCCTTGCTTCAGCGGTGCTTTGCTGTCATTGTTGAGGATTTAGCCGTTAGCGCTGATTGACAGTTCAGTGATCCAATCGCTGCTTTGTTTTTGTAAAGGACCTCTACTAATAGCCAATCATGTAGCGGTGGAGGCGGGACTTCTGAGCGTGTCGTTGGTGCGCGTGAACTGATAGCGCTTAGTGTGTATTATTTTCCACAAAATTCAACTTCCGAAAGAGAAATCCGCGGCTGCAAGCGTTACTACGAGGCGGTGATTGCTTGACCTACATCCTCGGTCGACATTTGTCCTTCAACTGTTTCGCATTTGATAGCCGGAGTCAGACAAAGACCGAAAACAGATTGACAGTTGTGGGCTAACAGGAGCTAACTTCTCCCTGCATACCAGCTGCCTCAGCGCTGTATGTGCGGCAATAACATGTCAGCGCCTTTACCTGCCATTGTGCCTGCTGCCAGGAAAGCCACTGCGGCGGTGAGTTAGCCAGATAACACTAGTTTAACTCGGACCTAAAACAGCTGCTGGTTCCAGTGATAACAACTACCAAACACTGACACGTATCAGCCTGCACCTGCCTCTGCAATGATGTGTTTTTGTTGTTTACAGGTGATATTCCTGCATGGCCTTGGCGATACTGGGTACGTGAAGACAGCTTTATTTCTCCGCTGGTGCTTATAGTTATTAGACAATAGTGGAAAGTAACTGTACTCAAGTACAGTTTTGAGGAACTTTACCCGAGTGTTCTTTATCCTACTTTATACTTCCACATTTCAGAGGGAAGTATTGTACTTCCTACTCCACTACATTTATTTGACAGATTTAGTCACTTTTCAGATGAAGAGTTTACACAATGGATAATGCAAGCTTTTAAAATACAACACATTGTCAAAGACTAAACCAGTGGTTTCCAACCTTTTTGGCTTTTGACATCTTACAAAAAGCAGTGTGTAGTTGGGTTCACATTTCAGATGTCTATGAGTTGTTAACAACTCCACCAAATAGTGATTTTTTCCCTCTAAACTTCTCACAAGGTTGCATTTAAATAATCAATCCAATATGTCACCAAAAATCAAAGATTAGAGAAAAAGTCCAAAGACTGAAAACGGATTTGTGTATCAGAACTTTGTTTTTTCTTCTTTCCTCTCCCATTAATCATCTCACAACCCCTCAGATTTATCTGGTGACCCTTTGGAGGGTACTGACCCCTAGATTGGGAACCACTAGACTAAACTAACTAACTGTACATAAAGTAGTTGAAACTAGCTCCACCTCCAGCAGCTACAACATTAACATGCTGCTCTAACACTGATGCTTCAGTATTAATAATCTAATGATGTCATATATAATAATATATCAGTCAGAGGGACGAAACCAATACTTTTACTGAGATACTTTAACTACATCAAGCTGCTAATACTTATTTTTCACGCAGGACTTTTACTTATAATGGAGTATTTTTACATTATTCCATTGGTTCAATTGAGGCAAATTGACTTTATTTAAACTGGTATAATTTTGTCCAATATGACATGACAGACATGGCTGGGCAGAGGCGTTTGCAGGCATCAGGATACCACATGTGAAGTACATCTGTCCACATGCGTAAGTATTCTCACCAACTTTAACTTTGCAGAGGGTGTCTGCAAGTCTTGGAAAAAGTCTTATAAACTATGAAGATACCTAATTTCAAGACCTTTTATATAGTTTGTAATGTTTTTTTCCACTAAACTTGGTATTTAAGAGTGTTAAAATCTTGCTGGAGCTTCTTGTCACCATGTTTGTCTTGTATAGTTATGCTGAATTGTGATTTTACTTTTCTTCAATGTTTGCAGTCCCACCATGCCTGTTTCCTTAAACATGAGAATGTCCATGCCTTCGTGGTAAGTGTCAAAGTCTGTGAGTATGCTTGAATCGACCGTGTGGGATTGTCACATTCACACTGAGTCCCACATTTGTTCTCTCATCTCTAGGTTTGACATCTACGGGTTGAGCCCAGACGCAGATGAAGATGAGATGGGTATTAAAAGAGCATCGGAGAACAGTACGTCTCAACGAGTTATTAAAACTTTGTACTTATGTTAGGAATTTGCAGCTGTTTTGTTCCAGTTGCATAAATATCTTGTTTACTTGTAAATCAGACTCGACTGTGAGTGTTTGATTTCTCCACAGTTAAAGCCTTGATAGACCAAGAAGTGAAGAATGGAATACCTTCCCACAGAATTATCCTGGGTGGATTTTCACAGGTTGGTGTGGCATGTACGCAGATGATGTGTTACATAACACTGTTTTTACTGTGATTCACCGCTCTTGTACATAATGTATTTAAATAGCCAAATGCACAAGATACACACACACATGCACACATAAGCACTTACGAAAATATATATATATATGCATAAAATATATATGCATACATTTAGGAAGCAGGACTTGCTGAGGTAATTAAATGCAGAACATAGATTAACTATGGCATTCATTATTGAAACAGATACTTAAGTCATTTTAAAGGGATTACAGTGTTTTATACTGATGAATAATGAGGAGGGTGAGTATTCGTGAGCATAATATTATATTAACTTCTATTACAAAACTATTTAGGTCATATCGTCTATAAATAGTCAGCACCCAAATCAGCAAGAAATGTGTTTTAGGCAGTTGAAGGAAGGACAAAGCCTTTCATTCAGGAGCCAAAAATGAGTTAATTCAGTTCACACCCCATTTAAATTGTTTAAATTAAAGCACATGAATCAAACACAATTTAATAAGTGGAATTACAAAGGGAGGCAGCGATGGCATTTAAGATTCAATACACTGTAGATCATAAGATCAATACTAATATGAGCACTTGAGATATTTATGATTGAACAAATCAGTTGGCAGCACTGCTTAGTGAATTTCCAGCTCCTTTGTTTACACACACAATGCACTGTATTTCAGTACAATAAAGCTGTATATAAGCATCACATAAATTATGCAAAAGGTTAAATCACAAATTAGTGAAGGGTTGTTCAGTCAACAAACAAAAACATGTTTTTTTTCATGCTATATGGATCTGATATTACCTTTGATCTTTGCTGTTATGCTGCTGATTCTTTCCATGGTTGTTGTCTCTGTTAATAATAGCTATAGTTCATGTGACAAGGATTATTTTTATAAGCGTTAGTTTGTTCTTTCCAGGGTGGAGCGTTGTCGCTCTACACGGCTCTGACAACCCAGCAGAAGCTTGCTGGAGTGGTCGCTCTAAGCTGCTGGCTTCCTCTCCGCAACTCCTTCCCGCAGGTAAAAAAAAAAAAGGAAATGAGGGAGACCAATCTGCACCCGCACTGTTCAGATTTTTAGTGTCTTAAATGCAAATACCTGAGTTGTTCTGACTTGCATATCATTTGAAACTTCATGATGTTCCTGGACGACCAAACCCACATTATTTAACTGCTGAAAAACACTATACTACATTTCTTAAATGTCATTACGTTCTGAAGTATTTTAATTGAATTATGGTTTAGGAATATCTCACAGCTAAATCATAATCGTTCATAATCTAATAATAAGTATAATCCTAATCTCTTCTATTCTCAGGCATCTGCCATGAGTGCTAACAAGGACACTCATGTCCTACAGTGCCACGGGGATGCCGACCCCCTGGTGCCCTTTATATTTGGCAGCCAGACAGCAGAGAAGATGAAAAGTCTCATCAGTCCTGCCAACATCACCTTCAAGTCGTATCGGGGTCTACCTCACAGCGCTTGTCCAGAGGTCAGCGTGGAAAAAGTTATGTTTGAACTGGATCTCCGGTTGTTCTGTTTTTTTCAAAATATATTTTTGCTTTATGTTGTATCTCTGCAGGAAATGGTGGACGTCAAACGTTTCATAGAGAAGCAGCTTCCTCCCATCAGTGACGAATGAACTCGGGAACGGCCGCACACCCGCAAAACACCATCTGAGTCCTGTGGGCTTGACCCCCAGTGAGACTCTGTGGACTCGAGGAACCACTGACTTACTTGACAATAAAACCACGCTGCTACTCATAGAGCCAGACAGGACTGGGGCTACTACATGTCAGCCCTTAAGAGGCATGACTGAAACAATGCTGCATCCTGACCTGGAGCCACTCACGACCCTCAGTGTTACAGTAGAGTAACATTAGTTGCTTGATTGTAAAGCTGTTTGCCATTGAGAGAAGCCATTTCCTACAGGAAACGTATGTATCGGAATAACTAGGGCTATATTTTATGATTTAATACCTATTATCTCACAATAAATGGCCTGTTGTTAAATGTTTTCTATTAATGTAGCCTATCTATAGTAGTGTTGAAACAAGTTTATTAGTTGATTAATCAACTCGATTTATTGAGGTATTTATCAAGCAAAAAAAACGCCAAACTTTTGCTGCTTCCAGCATCTCAAATGTGAAGATTTTCTGCTTTTCTCTGTTTTATATCTTGTTAGACAAAAAAGCAATTTAAACTCCTTATCTGGGGCTTTAGGAACTTCTGATTTTCGTTATTTTTGACATCCTATAAACTGTACCATTAATTGAAATTGAATCAGCATCATCATAATGGCTATTTGCAGCCTTAATATTTGATTATTTATGCAAATGTTAAGATAAGCATTTGCAAACAAAGCACAAAAATGCAATTAAATGTATGATATTAGCAGCTCAATGTACCATTCACATGTGAAGCATTTTTAATAATGTATGGTACCATAAGAAAGAATATTCTGTGAATGTCAACAACACACAACAGCAAAAACAACTTATGATTGTGCTTTATTTAATCTGTGAGAATTCAAATAGCTATTTAACACAAATTCCTTTTTAAATACACAAATATATCAGTGGTCAAGGTCATGTTTTCAGTTTTATTTTTCCCTGTTTTGTTTAAATTAAATATAATATGACTCATATCACAGTATTGAAACACGCAGACAAGATCTATTTTCAGGTATCAGCTCATCGAGTTGTAAAAACTTATCTTTGAGAAGAGCTGAAAGCACCAACATATGAAGTCAATGTCGCACCATTCATGTTAGACCAAAGGTGCTAGTGTAGAAGATCTTATTCCAAGGCACTTTCCTTTGTCTGAAGTTACCGTTAAATAAAACTTACTAGTTTCTACAAGAACTGGATATGCATTAAGGCTCACAGTATACCTAAATACAAATGCAGTGCTCATAGATACATGCTTTCCCTCATTAAACAAGGTAGAAAAGTGCAATGTCAAGCGCTAGGGAATATATAAAAATATAGATATGTTTTTGAACAAGTAACTGATGCTGGACCTAGCATTTGTTCTTGCTTGCTCCAAGGATTTTGGTGAGCTAATTGTGGGTAAATAAACAGCAATTAGAGCTGGATAAAGACCGGTTTTAAGTAGTGTTCATTTTCCTGTCTGTCTTTTTTCTAGATAGCAGGACGCCAACAGGAACACAAAACTCCTTCGGGTGGGACGCATGCGCCATTTTTTTTTTTTTTTTTTTTTTTTTAAAAGCTAGAAGTGTGTGGCAGTGGTGAGTCTATGGCTCAGGGGGCGGCTCCTCCAGGCTCTTCAGCAGATCTGTGTATGCAGATGAGTTTATGAAGCGCGGGTACGAGTCTCTCTGCATCAGTGTGTAGATCTGCTGCTGAGCATCGTCAAACGTGTGTGAGGTCGGCTCCAGCATGTTGCGGTTGATCACATCACGGACGCGTGAATCCAAACTAACCTGGAGAACAAGAGCAGATAAGAGTGAAGCCCCATTAATTGTAAATACATCATGTAGGACTAAACTGATAAATTAACACAAAACAAATGTTAATTGCCAACATTGATTTTAAGTTATTTCTCAAGGAAAGAGGCCAAATATCCACTGGTTCCTGCTGTTTATGTGAGGATTTGTTACTGTTGTCGAGCTGATATCGATCAGCCACAACATTAAAACCACCTGCCTAATATTGTGCAGGTCACCTGACAGCTCTGACCTGTCCAGGCATGGACTCCGAAAGACCTCTGAAGGTCCTCTGGTATCTGGCACCAAGATCCTTCAGGTCCTGTAAGTTGCGAGGCGGGGCCTTGTTTTCAAAGCGCATCCCACAGATGCCCAGTCAGATTGGGATCTGGGGAATTTGGAGGCCAAGGCAACACCTTGAACACTTTGTCATGTTCCTGAACAATTTTTGCAGCGTGACAGGGTGCATTATTCTGCTAAAAGAGGCCACTGCCATCAGGGAAACACTGTCATGAAGGGGTGTACTTTGCAACAATGTTTAGATAGGTGGTACGTGTCAAAGTGACATCCACATGAATCCAGACCCAAGGTTTCCCAGCAGAACATTGCCCAGAGCATCATCTTCCCATAGTGCGTCCTGGTGCCATCTTTTCCCCAGGTAAACGACACACATACCTGGCTGTCCACACAATGTAAAAGAAAACAATTCATCAGACCAGGCCCCTTCTTCCATTGCTCCATGGTCCAGTTCTGATGCTCACATGCCATTGTAGGTGCTTTTGGCAGTGGACGGGGGTCAACATGGGCACTTTGATCAGTCTGCAGCTACGCAGCAAGTTGCGATGCACTTTGTGTTCTGACACCTGTCTATCACAGCCAGCGTGAACTTTTTCAGCAATTTGTGCTATAGTAGCTCTTCTGTGGGATTGGACTAGATGGGCTAGCCTTCACTCCCCATGCGCATCAATGAGCCTTGGGCACCCATGACCCTGTTGCCAGTTCACCGGTTGTCCTTCCTTGGACCACTTTTGGTAGGTACTGACCACTGCATATTGGGAACACACCACCTTTTGGAGATGCTCTGACCCAGTCGTCTAGCCATCACAATTTGGCCCTTGTCAAAGTTGCTCAGATCCTTTCGCTTGCCCATTTTTCCTGCTTCCAACACATCAACTTCAAGAACTGACTGTTCACTTGCTGCCTAATATATCCCACCCCTTGGCAGGTGCCATTGTAACGAGATAATCAACATTATTCACTTCACCTGTTGATGGTTTTCATATTGTGGCCCAGATTAGTGTGTATGACTTAAACTTGCATTAACTGATATTTTTGTCCACTTGGGGGCAGCAGAAACAAGTTGTGAACACATCACTGACAGACCCTTTTAAGTTATGGCAAACTTTTCAAGCAAAAAGTTGCTTATTTACACATCCAGCAGTTACGGAGCAACATTATCATTCATTTAGAGTTGTGTTTCTGTCCACCTGGTGAATATAAGTCCAATATTCACTCTCCCTTAGCTCTGTCTTTGCTCTCTATCAACTCCTGAGGGAAATATCTGGCTCTTTAGCTGCTAAATGCTCCATTATGTTCACCTGTCACACGCTAACTGTGTCTGTTAGCTGTTTGGTGCTGAACAGGTAGTGTACAGTGGGTTTTCAGAGCTTTTTCACTAAAAACAGCTGCCTGCTGTGGCTGAAAATGACACTATGAGAGCACTAAGAGTGAACCAAAACAGTAAAGTTGCAGCTAAACAATGAGCTGAAACTTGCTATAAAGCCTTTTAAAGCTGAGGGGAGAGCTGCAGAATTGGGTTGGTTCATCACTATGAGTGATATTTGAGACGATGTTTGATACATCGTTTTTATAAAAAAAAAAAAAGTACATTATACCCAGAAATATTTTGACATTTTGGGAAATGTGCTCATTCACTTTCTTGCCAATAGTTAAATGAAAAGATTGATACAATACTCAGATCTGTCAGTTAAACATGAAGCTATAGCCAGCAGCACATTAGCTTAGCTAAGCAGAAAGACTGGCTCTGTCTTAAGTTCAAAAGCATGTCTACCAGTACCTCAAAAAGCTCACTAATTAACATGATATATGTTGTTTTTTTTTAAATCCGACTAACATACATAAATAAGTAGAAAATTTCATTTTGGTTTGACAGGGAGTCAGGTGCTGTTACTATTTAGCTGTAGAGGTGCTGGCTAGCTGTTTCCCCTGCTTCCTGCTTTTTTATGCTAAACTAAGCTAAGCTAATCAACTCCTGGATCCAGCTTCATACTGAGCACACAGACATGAAAGTGGTATCAATCTTCTCCAACTTCAGGCAAGAAGGTGAATATTATAAGCTTATTTCCCACAATGTCAAACCTTTAATTGAATATTTTTGTGTTTTGGATCATTGGTTGGACAAAACAATGACGTTCCATTGTTCTATGGGAAATTATGATGGGCATATTTGACAGTTTTCTAACATTTTATAGACAGAACAATTGGTTAATCAAGAAATTGTTAATCAAATTAATTCACAGTGAAAATAATAGTAATTTTTTTGATTATTTGTATAGTCTATAAGATGTCAGATAATACCAGAAAATTCCCATCACAATTTCCCAAGTCTGAGCAACAGTCCAAACCCAAAGATATTCTGTTAACAGTGATATAAAACAAAGAAAAGCAGCAAATCCTCATATTTGAGAATCTGGAACCAAGAGAGCATTTGGCATTAGTTGACTACTAATTTTCTCTGTCAATTGACAATTCGATCAATTTGGTTATAAATGCTGCCGTCCTTTGCAGCAAATAGCCTTGGTGTCTCACCTCTTTAGGGGAAAGGATTGAGATGAAGTCCTCATATATTTGACGAACTTTCTCTTCCACCACAGTCTTGTTTGTCTCTTTTTTAAGCTCCTCGCAGGCCAGCCAGAACATCATGTTCTCCTCGCTGAACTCTGTCCGCAGGAACTGCCTGAAGCAGCTACGCCCGGCTGCACTTTTCATCACCTTTTCAAATGAAATTGTCCAGGACCGTGCGTCTTCCAGAGTGGGCTTGGGGCTTCAAGAAAGGAGTACAGACCTTAGTTGATTTATTGGTTGTGTCTTTTTTTTTTTACAGTAATTCTCTCAATAATGCCACAACATATGAAAGGTGGTGTCTTGGTGAGGATTTACAGTAGCCATTACCTTTCTTCACAATTAGTGGTTCCCTCTGTCCTGCGCTCAAAAGTGGACCTCTGTATTGTTTCGTCCTCACTCCTAACAGTCAAACTGGAAGAAAAAAACATACATTGTGTTTGTCAGGTTATTTAAAGTAGCTTGTCATCCAGGTTTGATTTTTCCACCAGCATAGTGCAGTGGAACATTTAAAATAGTTCTACAGTCCTTTTATGTCAAGCTTTTGTTCTAAATATAATGTTTGTAGTTGGTTGGAACGTGAAATCACACCTACAAAACTGCATACTGCATGGCCAAAAGTATGTGGACAGCCCAACATTACATCCAAATGTGATTGTTGAACATTTAATTCCATAACTGTAGGTATTAATCTGCTGTTATAACAGCCTCTACTCTTTTAGGAAGGATTTCTGCAAGAATCTGGAACCTGGCTGCCCCCATTCAGCCACAAGCTCATTAATGAGGTTTGTGCTGAAGTTGGATGATAAGACCTGGTTTGCAGGCGGTTCCGGTTCATCCCAAAAATATTGGAAACTTTCTTTATGGGCCTTGCCTCGTGCACAAGGGCATTGCCTTGTTGAAAAAAGTCCATCCCCAAACTGTTGAAAGCAAAAGTTGGAAGCACACTGTCTAGAACAGTGACCCTGGTTGGGAGTCCCGAAGTGGGTCACAAAACAAATCTGACGGGTCACAAGATGATAAAAGGAAATTAAAGAAATAAAAAATATACCGTATATCTCTGTAAACTGGGATATTTATTGTTTTTCTAATTTTTGCTTTTTTTTGGAAAATCTGGATGTTTTCACCACTGAAGGCCTCTATTGATCCTCCAGTTGAGACAATCAGAGAAGGAAAAATCACTCTTTGGTTGAACGCCTAATAACTTATGTGCACACTAAGGCCATACCCTCTGATATTTGGGTCACAAGTAGATGTTGCCTTATTTTAAGTGGTTAGAAACCAAAAGGTTGGAACTGCTAATATAAAATATAATTGCATGATGTAGCATGAAGATTTCCTCAATTGGAACCAAAGAGCCTGACCCAGACCATAAAAGCAGCCCCAGACAGCACAACAGGGGTGTCCACACACTTTTGGACATGTAGTTATTGGAAAAATAACTACATGGCCAAATTAAGATCGTTACATTGCATTTATCTCATATCAACAGTTGATCACACTCATTTTTTTTCATTGTTATTTTCCATATTTCAAATAACAGAACACCTCCAGCAAATTCAGATGATATACTGGGAACACTGGGAACGTTTGCGTCAATAGCTGAAAGTGTCAACTGTCCACATCATCCTGGTCGGATCAACTGTGCATAATTAAAATGTTCCCAACACCTGATGTAGCAGCTGGCTGTAGACTAATTGGCTCAGGTGAGGGTCCATTGTGAGCCATCCCATCTGGGAATGTGGCTGTTGTAGCAGTGCAACAATTAGAAAGAATTGATAAAGATGTAGAGACAAAATGTATTACTCATCCCCGATGGAGTGAATTAACATGTTCTGCTCACAGCAGGTTGGCTGTCCTTAGAGGAAACACAAGTAAACGGTTGATAATTCCAAAACAGATTAACATCCCCTGAGGCCTCCATCCAATGAGATCCGGTGTAGTTTACAGGACCAGAGTGCTTCTGTTTTTCTGGGATGATGGTGTGGGCTGGGCTGTGGTGTTGTAGAGAGGGTGGCAGGATGGAAGCAAAAGAAAGTCTCACGTCTACTTAAAGTGCTACTACCCAACGGGGACAAGAACAGAGCAGCATGACGCTGCATGCTGCTCTGTCACTTTACATTTTGTTGAGTAAAGTCTGATTTTCAACTGGCTTTTCTTGAAATGGCTGTACAGAGAGATTACAAATGTGTATCTAAGAAGAATGCCTGCTTTTGAATTCCTGTGATTTTCAATCAGTGAAAATTTCAATGTGATAAAAATGTTTATGAGCTAAAACCCTTGCTAGTGCCAAACATTTTCCAAACCTTACATGTGAGACTTGAGAGTCTGCTGTCTTGCATTCATGAAAATACAATAATAAAATAAAATAAAAATACAAATTTAGCAACTTTTTGCATCAGTCATGCTTGCAGCTCTGTGAGACTCTGAGCTAAATGCAAACATCAGCATGCTAACATGCTAACAATGAGAATGCAAACATGCTAATGCTAAGCAAGCACAATGTTTACCATGTTCACCATCTTAGTTTGGCATGTTAGCATGCTGACAGCTGCTAATTCACACTAAACATTAAATACAACTGAGACAGATTAGAATGTAATTTTAAAGGTATCTGGTCATAAACCAACGTATCGGATAAATTGAAATGTTGGAGGAAAAGTGACGGGATCACCAAATCAAACCTGAGAGGGAGATAAATATCTGTATCAAATTTAATGGCAATCAATGCTAATGCTGTTGAGACATTTCACTCAAAGCCACAAACATGGACCTCATGGTGACGCTAGAGGAAAAGTCAGGGGATCTAAAGTCAGTAAGATTCATTATGATTCATCATCTGGGAACCACAAATGTCTGTACAAGATTTAATCCAATAGTTGTTTAGATATTTCAGTTCGGACCAAAGAGGTGAACCGACTGACAGACTAGAGACACAC
This sequence comes from Thunnus thynnus, assembly GCF_963924715.1. Classification (NCBI taxonomy): domain Eukaryota; kingdom Metazoa; phylum Chordata; class Actinopteri; order Scombriformes; family Scombridae; genus Thunnus; species Thunnus thynnus. The sequence continues at coordinate 9,735,716 of NC_089537.1, forward strand.
TGCTTGGATGGCTGAAAATATGTTATTGTTCTACAACAGCAGACTGAAGTCTCAGATATTGGATGTTAACAGTGGTACATGAACGCACCACACAGTCTAACTGCACATAGATGTGAGATAAGGTTAAAGTCTCTGTCAGCTGATCATCGAAGGTCAGAAAAACATGTTTAGTAGTGTAGGATATTTGAATAGTATACAGTCATAGTAAATTAATTAAATGAAAAACAACTGGTTCTTAAAAACATTAAAATGTACCAGCAGCTGTAGGGAAAGCATGATAGAAATAGTTGTGTAAAATTAGTTTAGTTTTTTGTAATGACAATTTAAGATTTGGATTTTAATTGAGGAAGGAGCAGGACAAATATTTTACCATTGTACAATAATGCTATTATGCAAGATTTGTAATATGGATTTCCATTAGCCATCAAAAATAAGAAAGAGACAGTGTTGTCAAGTGTATGATGAAAATATGTTTGATATCTGCAATGTTTATGACATCAAAATCTGCATATTTATTATTGTTATTATTTATTATATATTCCAGTCCAGTCATATAGGTACTGGCACTGACCTCTATTATATTCATTGTTAATTAATCTACAAATGATTTGATCTATTTATCATTTTCTCTATAAAATATCAGGAAATAGTGAAAAGAAAAGCTGCAAATATTCACATTTGAGATGCCATATATGCTTAAAAATGACTTAAATTGTTGCAGATTAATTTCCTGTATATGGACTAATCAATTAATCGACTAATTGTTTCAGCTCTACTCTGGACTTAAATGTCTTTTGTGTTTTTATTTTACACTGCTCAGGGTTTCAAACAGGTCTTACACTTTCTCAGAAATATGATATGACAGCAACTGTGTAATCGGAGATAAATCAGAGGAAGTATCTTTGTATGAGTGCCTCCTAAAGATGCTGTGGGCAACGTACAATATGAAGGTTAAGTGAGTAATGGATGACAGCAAATTAGCACCCAAAACCATAATTTCAACCTAGAATGCAGTAAATCTGAATAAGGAGACATTCAGAAAGCTATTAAAGACAGTAAACAGGCCCTTCGTCCCCCCTGTGTGCCTCAGACCACATATTTCCTATCACCAGCCCTGCTCTGCATGTGTGGGAGGCAGTGGAGTGTTATTACCAGGAGCAGCTACAGCAGCAGCACCAGCAGAAGCAGCAGGCGTTTGAGGCGTTGGTGGGGGTGTTTCCCATAGTGTGGCGCGCTTGGAGGACACTGGCAGCTGCTTCCTGATGAACCTGCATCTGTCTCTTACGCATCTCCACCCGCTCCGAGCCCATGGACTGCAGGAGAAGACACAGTGTGAGTTGGCTGGGGAAGATTACTGACGCATCACACACACACACACACACACACACACACACACACACAGATCACAGTCCAAGAAATCACAAGAGATTAAAGATCCAACAGGAGCAAGGAGGCCCGCATACGCGTCACTAGAGGAGATTGGATCAAACTTGATTGGCAAAGCAATAAAACCTCGATCAGTCTGATCCTATGCATTATTTACCAAATTTAAGCTACAGTATCTGAGAAGAGGAAACTATATTTTGCGGAAGGGACGACCACCTCATGATCATGACGCGCGGGGTCAACTTCTGTGCCATGCAATCTCAATAATCCATATTTCTGATCAAGATGATCAAGGGAAAAAAAGGCCTTACTGTGCCTTAAAGCTTCATATATCTCAATACAAACAACCCCGAGGAGGAAATCGGAAATGTCCTACCGGTTTGTTGGATCAGTCTGACTGTAACAAAACCAAAATGTGATCAGCAACAACCCCCCTCCTCTTCTCTCCTCCTCTCTCCTCCTCATCTCTCTCTCTCTCTCTCTCTCTCTCTCTCTCTCTCTCTCTCTCTCTCTCTCTCTCTCTCTCTCTCTCTCTCTCTCTCTCTCTCTCTGATATGAGGGATGAGCAGTAATGACAGCGACTAGGCGTCTCTTGGACCGCAGCAATCGCATCCATCAGTCACATCCTCGGGAGGATGAACCCACATGATGGTCGATTTGAGAAAGCAAACAAGCCTGAAGCAAGCAGCAGGCTGTGCAGCTATTTATAGAAATATAATGAAATTATTTGATCAGAAAAGCTGATAATTTACATGATAATGGGGTCTTTTTTTCCCTCTCAAGGCAGAAAGCAGCAGATCTGCACATATTTACACTGTTCATCATCGATATTATATTATCAGTGCTAATAACAGCATGCACGAATTAACCGAGATGAATCCTCATATTTTTCGTTGCTGGAATATCCAAATAAAGATGCTGAATTTTATCCGACTCATTTCCCTCCAAAGAGAAGCACAAACAAAGGATGATATGATCTTTTCCTGCATGCGGCCTACACCGGTTTAATAAAAATCAAATATAAACGTGTACTCACTGTGTCACCATGAATGCCAGAATACAGGTGATTTTTTTTTTCTTTTGGGGCTCGATCACATCCGTCCGCCTCGACTTGACACAAACCAGTTGGTTTCCTCTGCGCGCATGCGTCTCCTGCAAGTGTGAAAAGATTTTTCTGCGCCCATGCACTGACGGCCAGGACACAGTGTGCGCTTTTTTTAATTTTTTATTTCTATTTTTTTTACAGCACTGCGCTTCTTCAGGACACACTGAGGCTGGCAGAGGATTGCATGACACAGATTTCAATTAATAATACGTTAATTTTTATTCTTCATCATTCATTATTAGGTCTGGTAGGTTTGGAAATAAACCTCTGCTGATGTGGGCTGTTATCTTTAAACTGTATGGCATGTGGATCATCTCTCAGTTATTATGAAATTAACTATATTGTCTTTTTTTTGTTTGTTTCCCACTCAAACCCCAGCACTCATAGAGCAGCATGAATATGTAAGAAGTAATCTGTAACACTGTCAAGCTGCTGTTTTAGAAATGACGCATCCCCTCTAAGCACGGGTAGATGTGAAGAAGCTCTGAATAATTCAATCAAACATCTGGAAACCCCCAATTCCCGCATCTGCAGATTCACCTCCCCTGATAACGCCACAGAGGCCCAGTGCAGTCCGCGTCCACCAGAGGGCAGTAGTGGTCCGTTCAAGTACACCAAGGCTGCTATTGGACCACAAAGGATGTGGAGGCCAGTGGAGAAGCAAGTCAAGACAGTTAAAACTTGATTAACCAAAGAGAGATTCCTCAAATTGAATTATAAGCAGAAACCTGAGTAGCTTCTCTCTCGCCCACAAGACTCTGTGTGTAGAGATGAACCAGTGTGGTCTCAGAGCTGCAGGATTTTACTGGTGTAGTTCCACCCCTCTTAGAAATTTCCTGATTATTATTTTTAACATTTAAATGGCTTCTCCAGTGATTTATCATTGCAGTCTCCTACAGTTGGGGGTCACACAAAAAGACAGTAAAACAGAAAAAGAATGGTTGAAGGATTTTCAAGTCTGTCTTAAAACATGAGTCAGGTATCCATATGAATAATGAAAGAGATTTTGCTTGCTGTAATAATTCCTCCTGTTCATACTGATCATTATAAGATCCCTTCTTAATGTGCTTTCAATGCAAGCGATGAGGGACAAGATTCACAGCTCACCAACCTATGCAAAAATGTATTCCAAAGTTTATCTAAAGCAAATTTTAGGCTTCATTTGCCCGAGTTAGTCAAATCAAGTGGATATCTTCCAAACTTACAGTCTAAAAAGGCTGTATAAATAAATAATTGTGCTTGTCTGGAGAGTGTTGAGCTGCAGCACAGGGATAGTAACAAAAAGAGGGAATTTGGCACTAAAAAGACTGTAACTTGATTTGTCTAACTTGGATGGCTTCATAATCCAGTTTTGTACAGGAGGAGGCTTGTTTATTTTGACTTCCATCACTTACATTGAAAAGCACATTATGAAGGATCTTCTGTGGTCAGTATGAACAGGAGGAATGATTACAGCAAGAAAAACATCTGTCAATGTTCATATAAGCACCTGACTGTTGTTTTAACACAGACATCCTTCAAAATCAATGCAGGACAAGTCCAATTATCCTGACTTTAAGTTTCTGGTATTCTAAGGGTCAACCTCCATAGATGCTGGATCCTACATTTCCCATAATGCAACCCTTTCATCAGACCCCATTCGCTTCCTAAAACTCCTCTTCTTTCAAACATCACACCTCCAGGTTGCAAAGCATGTTTTCAGCTTAAAATCTGAAGTCTAAATCCTAAACCGAGATAACCCCAATGACATCATAATGACATCACCAGGGTTATTTTTTTCAGATTTAGAAGAGCTTCCTTCAAAAACACAGAAAACATCATCCAACTGTTCCCGCGGGGACTTATAAGGCCACTCCTCATGACGAGTCAACTAAACTTCATGTGTAAAATTGCCCCTTTAATGATTTATTTAAACATTCAGTTATATTTTATCAAGCCTACACAATGGTCTAAACATTGTTTCAAAGCCTTTTCCATGCTTGAATGAGCATAATTCTGTTGGAAAAATACAAAATCCCTTTATTTTATTTACTGCCAGACAGTCAGAATTTAGATTTTAGTCTAAAAGATATAAGCATGACCATTAAATAGCCCATCATGCATAATTTAGATCTATTTCTACATGTCAAACTCTTCCTCAGGTCATCAAAACCCACAAATTCCCAGAGAGAGTACAGAGGACATGACCTCACTGTCTTCAGTGGTATCTGCAACCTTATTTGACCTTTTCTACATGTCTTGGACACCAGTTAAGTTTGTTAGTAGTGAGGCAGCAGCTGTTGTTTCATGAATGTGCCCTGAAACTTTCAAGCACTGTATAATCTGACTAAAACAGACCTTCTTATGGTATATCTCACTGGACCAATGCATCTCCCAAACAAACAGAGGAAAACTAATCAAGTTGAATACATTTTCATATTCCCGCCTTCTGATTTCATTGCACAGCACATATTGTTGGATAAGATTATTCACTGCAGCTGAAGTTGCAAATATGACAGGGGAAATATGCTAAATGGTGATTGCAGTAGAGGAGGAATATCCATCCTCTTCCACTTGGTACGGGTGACACAGCTATAAAACAAATCCAATATATAGAAGTCTCTCTGTCTAAGCTTTATAATAAATCATACATCTTGTAGCTGTAGTAATCTTAAAGAGGAATAGCTTCTTAAATGGAAGCTGCTCTCCGGTGAGATAACTGGTTACTGTGATCTACAGCTGGAACATATAAGCACATGTGTGTATCATTTCATCTTTTCACATGGGTGTAATCACCTATTGCTGTCAGCAAATCTAGCTATACTGTATGTGTATCATTTCTAAATTCAATATGGTGTCAATTTCAGAGGTTGCAGCCTTGTACAAAAAAAAAAAAAAAAGATTCAGCCCTCCAAAATACGTCCAGTAAATCACCTCCTCTGGATCTCTACTGATGCAGTTTCCAGCAGAGTGGAACGCACAATGTGTGCCGTTATATTCACACTGGTTATTATGTTTCCCATTTTCACAGGCTGGAGCTCGATTCATTACAAGTCATCATTTGTGCATTGGCAGTGAGTAAAAATCTTTTAATGGGTCAAGGCTCAAAACTAATTGTTTTTCACCCATTTTTTTGCCCTGTGATTTAAAGTAGAGTTAGGCAGTGGGAAGCTCTCCAGAGTTTATCTCAGAGACACAGAGGTTTCCGCTGTAATGACTCTTCTTCTTTTTTTTTTTTATCTGGCTAATTAAGTACCTTTGTTACACAGCTGCACAGCTTGGTTTTGCGATGCTGAACTGTTGCATATCTTAGCGAGAGGGGGAGGCAGAAAGGGCCCACAATCTGCTGCAGGGCTCTACTGCACAACAGGAGTTTTAGAGGACGAGGATACCTGGATGTGTAAATCTCATCCACTGCTGACAGATTTGACTTGATTTAGTGTTTTTTTTTTTTTCTTCTCCTCACCGGTTTCATCAGTCTAACTCAGAGGATGCAGGTCATCAACCATCTGAAGAAAAGGTTATAGTCATGGTAAGAGATGATGGAAAATTGGCAACATTTAAACCCTTCTGTGTAGTAAACAATAGGTGACTGGTTTATAACACAAAACACTGTAGAAATAAGGACATTTTAGGTGTTTATAATATATTTGTGAAGCATCTGTTTATAAACAGATAATGAATGAACACAGTTGAATTGATACTATTAATACTATTGATACTACTATATTGTATTGAAGTCTTTATACTTATATTTATATGACACATTATAAGTATTTATTTATTAATGCTATTAATTCTGATTCTGATTAATTCTGATAAGTTATAATTTCCCATCACCATGAGTCTAACTTTTCTCAAACACATCTTCCATGTTTCTTTTTTTTTCTGTGGGTCAGTTTCTCCATAAGTTTAAGTCTTTAAATTGTTCTTTTCCATTCTTATTAAATCTGGTGGTGTGATCTTTACAATAAGGTCTAATAAGTGCAGTTTTTGTCAAACTACTATTTTTAATGTCAAGAATAAACCTTCAACATGTCTTCATGAGTTTTGAAACACACTGCAGGGATCTTTAAACATGATTCCAGCTATGTTATACTATGTTATCAATTATTTATTATCTGTTTATACACCAGTTACAGATGTTTAGCACTTAAAAATATCCTTATCTCTGCTCATAACATCATAGTGAATGTAAAGTATTCAGTATTCAGAGTTTATATGCTGCTTATATAAAGAGTTAAACTACAGTGTCTGTTTTTGTTGTTGTCGATGTAAGACACTGCATGTTCAATCTTTCTCTCCGTGTCAAAAGGTCAAACAAACCTCAGATAAAAACTGCACTCAGCATTTGATTGGCTCAAGCTTTATATGCAGTGATTTCAGAAACTATCTCATCACAATCATTTATTGATCGGAGACAGTTATTTTTCCAATTTTAAACTTCAATGCACATACAGTATAGGAACAGTTTTGCCACTGTTAATGAATTGCAAAGCTTTCATACTGGAGGAATTGGGTTTGCATGGTTTTAAGGCGCATGCAGGAGGCCATAAGGACTGTCATTTGCCTGCAGGCGAGAGCAACAACGGTGAGAAACAGATAGGAACAGACGACCTCCGACTGCACATAGCTCCAGCGAGAGTCATCATCACTCAGCTTAATTCTCACACTTTCACTCTGATAAAATGAGGACTTCATAAATGTTACAATTTGTTTTCCCTCAGGCCCTTCATAGCTGTCTAAAGTTTTAGTTACAGCTGTCATTTCCAGAGAGTTGTTTGTTTGTCGTGAAAAAGCATTATGCAGCGACAGGCACTCGGAGGGAACATCATCCATACGATTCTTTGCAGGGTGGTGGAATCATGATGATGTACTATATTACCTTTCGAGGATTTGCAGCAGAGCATTAAACTGTTATTTTTTATTCAGGACTTGAATTAAAAATGTATGTTTCCCGACTTCCATCCCGCACAATGTGTGCTCTTTCTGCCCGCGTGGTGAATAATGCTCCATAGAATTACCAGATCTGTGTGGGCGCTGTATTCCTGCATGCATACTGCATATACTGTACATGAAGGTTGGTAGTGCACAAACATAGAATACTGTATTCTTACTTTGCTGAGCTTGATTTGACTTTGCAAATTTGATAGTTTGTATTAGAGTTGTATATCAGATTTTATTAATTGTTCTGATATTTCATTTGGTTTTGTAGATTATCAAGATACGCTACATGGCCTAAAAGAATGCGGACACGTGAACATTACAGCCAAATATGATTGAATCTCATTCCAAAACAAAGGGCATTAATCTGCAGATCTCACAGCCTTCATCCTTCTGAGAAGGGTATCTACAAGATTTTGAAGCCAGTTTTGCAGGGAATTGCTCTCATTCAGCCACCAGAGCATTAATGAGGTCGGCCACTGATGTTGCCCCAACATTGGTCACAAGGTTAATCTAATGGGTCAGAGGATGATTAAAGGAATAAGGAAAGAAAACATTTTTTTTTTTATGTTTGTTTTGTCTAACTTTTATTAGATTTTTCTTTGCTTTATTGTGTTCAGTACTGGTTGCTTTTATGTCTCCAGGCCTCAAAAAATCCTTCAAATGAAACAATCCAAGAAGGAAAAAACTTAATTTCAAGTTACAAACCAAAAAGGTTGAGAAACACTGGTCTATAATGTCATCGTATGCTGTGAGGGGTCTAGCCTAAACCATTAAAAACAACCACATTCTATCCACATTTTGATGATTCTGAATCAGGCAATCTTGCAAAAATATTGCACAAAATAAGTGACTATACAGTATTTTATACAGTATCCATAAACCCAGTGTTAAGATAAATGGTAAGAATAAGGCAAGATTTCCTGGGGCTGTATAGACGAGGCAAGGCAACTTTTTTTGTATAGCACATTTCAGAAAGGCAATTCAAAGTGCTTTACATAAAACATAAAAGGCATCAAGACAATATATACAAGAGACACAATACATTATAAAAAGACACATTTAAATAAAATAAAAAATAGTGAGATAGAAAATTAAGACAGATAAAACAGGAGAATAAAAGTGACAGTGCAGTTATGAATAAGAAGCCCCAAATTTGATTAAATAAAAGGCAAACAGAAAAGTCTTCAGCCTTCATTTAAAACAACTGAGAGTTGCAGCAAACCTCAGGTTTTCTGGGAGTTTGTTCCGGATGTGTGGAGCATAAAAACTGAACGCTGCTTAACGATGTTTAGTTTTGTCTCCGGGGACAGAAAGCAGACCTGTCGCAGTCGACCTGAGAGGTCTAGACGGTTTATTTATTCAGGAAATCTCATTGAGATCAAGATCTTGTTTGCAAGTTAATAAATTTGCAGCAAATCAGAAATGTATTTTCGCCCTACTTTAATGACATATACTGTACATCCAACAGATTATAAACATATGATTTTAAACGCTCTGTGCGTTACTTTATGCTTTCAGTATTTCTAAGTTCTATTAGCTGATATATACATGCAAGGGTGAACAATAATAAAAATACCTGACAGCAGCATAATGCCATCAAGTACAATAGCCCTGCAGTCAGAGTGCTTGTGATTCCTGCTCTCCCGGGGGAAATGGCTGTAATGAGAGGCACTGCAGAGAGCAGGTAATGGAGTGACGAGGATGGAGGTACTTCATATTCACACCTCATTCACTGCCAAGCAGAAACAGTGTCCACAGAAAGTCTAAAAGAAACATTTTCAGCCCTGATTGTTTAATATGTTTTTCCACTTGAGAAACTAGAATCATCTGGTATGTCAGGCTCCGGTTACTGACGGAGGCTGACTGATAATACTGATATGTCATCCAGTAGTCATAGATAAACTAAAGGTCTACATCCTCCTCCTACTCTCTGTCTATGAGTGCTCATATACATCCTGTACACACCATACATCTCAGTCTTTTCAGCGCAGCCAATCAGCCATCTGGAAGCTCGCTAAGGTTTAATGTTCTGCCACCTCCATTATTCTGTTTCAAGGCTTAACTTGTCTCCTCTGGACAGCAACGTGGGAAATATGGCAGCTAATTAGATATCTCTCAGGAATAAAATGATGTTTGGGAGAAAAGGAAGATGTTCCTGCAAAATAATTGGACAGACACAGTGATGGCTTTCTGATATACACCGAGGTGGTTAAAAAAAAAAAAAAAAAAAGAGCCTATAGTGTGTCCTTCCACCTCTCCGTCATGCCAGTTGGGCTCGTATTTTAGGATTTGTCAAGGATCCATCTTATTCGCTCATTACTGGAGACAGATATACTGTAGATGTAAAGCAGCCTTCTACATTATCAGCAGCTGCCCATGTTAAGTGTTACTTTAATTTCCCCAGCATTTTATGCCATGTTGGGCTGATTATTTTGCCAATAAATCATTGTCATAGACTCTACAAGATGTCTAAAAACTTATGGGATGCACGTGCAATATCTACAGACTTGCATCTTTCTAGTCCATTTTAGCTTTACCAGCATAGTTCATGAATGTTTCTCTGTGTTTCTAGGTGTCTGTCTGTCCATCAGCTATTAATATTTGTATTTACATCAATAAAGTAATGTAATATGTGATTTAGAGTTAACATAATCATGATATGTTGCATGAATTCCACTGGAGTCAAAGCTGAAATGGGAGTTAATGTTACTTTTACTCTGCTAAGCTAGTTAGCTTTAGCAGGAGTTAGCATATTTTGTTTTTTCATCCATCATGAAAGAAGCTCTTGCCTTGTTTAGTTATGTGGAATAAACTGAATAACCAAGATTGTGGTTCATCAAAGTGTGTATTTTCTATTAAAGATAACAGCTAAATCAACAAGTGATTTTAGCTTTAGCTATAGCTGAGGCTAGCTGTGGTTTATAACATCACCAGCAAGTTAATACCTGATAACTCTCTTGCTTTAGCTGTCCAGTTAGCTATATCTAACAGTGGCCTCAAGAGTCCATGTAGTTTTTTTTTGTTTTTGTTTTTTTTGGTTCTGTTTTTGCTAATAAATCCTCCAAATTGAACAACCAAATACACCACAGAATGACACAGTGGAGCATTTTCTAATCTATCGCCTCTATCCATCTATTTTTTAAAATTGTCCCAACTTGCAATTGGAAATGTGACATTCGTGGTCAGAAACAGGAAATGAACAGCGGTCTCTCCTGTGGCAAACTCCACTGTTGGGTCCACCTCACCTCCTCCAAATAAGGACAATTTTAACTTTTATATACGTCATCTGAACTGCACTATTGCTCCGGGTCATAATTACTACATCCGCTAGATAGCATCTGTCATGCAAATGTTTTTGGGTGACTTACATTATGACCTACAGTATTGTGTCATTTTTCTTGGGAGGAGAGTCTCATTTTTGCAGTTACTGCAAATTAAACATGCTGTGTTCAATTACATTATACAACTATTAAAACTGATGTCATAAAGTTAACCAAATATGTAGCGTTACTCATTGTTTTTGCCTAGCAGGAGCAGTACAGTGTGTACCTTTCTGACTCCTTTTCATGCATTTTCTTCTAAAATACTGGAAGCAAAAGCCAGTCTCTCCTGCACTCGAATGCTCTGTGATCCTTTATTCTCCACCTGGGGAGCTGACTTGTTGCATCATCACGAGAGCCCGCAGCACAGTGGGTAATTCACAGCTAACACCGTTGGCATTTTGCTTTTATTTTCAGCAGTTTGTTTATGACAAAAGGAGCAGAAGGACTCTCGGCGGCAGATACATGCCCACACACATGCAACGGGTCATTACTCCTCGACGGGCCATCCCTTCATACATCACAACAGCGACAAATGGCTCTAATGATAGAAATGCAGCTTTTATAAATATATTATTTATCTAACACTATTATATTTTCTTCCCTCTCTGCTGCTTTATGAATCTGCAAACCTCTCAATGTATAAATTAATAGTTTTCTGTCAGAAATAACATGAATGGATGAAATTATTTGTCAAATATAGAGCTCCCCAAAGAGAAGTCGGCTCTCTGCTGTTGTTCGAATCGATTCTCCTCCTTTACTTGACTCAAAGGGTTGAAGAGGTCAGTTATAACAGTTAGGTGGCTGGAGTGGAAAATAAGTGATTAAAGTTAGTAGTGTTGTAGCGTTTTATGTTGGCCCAGTAATGTGGCTTACTGGTTAACTTCACAGCTGTTTTTGCTGCTCAGAAGAAAGAGAGTCATTCTATGTAGGGATGAAAAATCTGGATTCAGTAATGTTTTTTTGCCAACAGTGGTTTAGTGTCATGATTGTTTAAGATGTTTGTTGTAGCTTTCACCCTCCACAGTGAGTCATGCTGATTCATATTCAATGTGAAGGCCCTTTTTTGATTTTTGATTTTAATTGCAGAAATGGGTTGTTTATTTCTTGAGGCATAGCTTTACTTTAAGACTTAAATGTCATTCAAGATCTCTGTTTTTATTACGATTAATTGCTATTTTAGAATTTCCATATTTTAATTTACTGTCTGCATACCAACTAATTTCAGTTGTAGAGATGAAGTTTTTTCACTGTTAACATGATGAAAAGATCTGAAATTGGCTAAATCATCTCTGGAGATAAAAATATGATTTAATTAGGAACACCTGTGCAATCTAATGAAATCCAATATACGAAATAAGAAGCTTAGACATTTTCAATTTTTGTTGACATTGTCAGAAAGGTGATAATTGTACTTTATGTTTATTACTGAGGTCGTAGTGGATGCTGGTGGCGTACTGGAGTGCATTATCTTGAAAAGTGTTCCTGATATTTTGCCTCAATAATGAACATAAAGTAGAATTATCACCTTTCTGACAATGTCAACAAAAAGTGAAAATGTATAAGCTTCATAAAACTAGAATTTATGGCAGAGCTGTTATTTGATTGCATTAGATTACACAGGTGTTTCTGATGAAGTGCTCGGTGAGTGTATATCACAACAATATTAAGTCACACAAAGTAGTCATCTCACACACACACACACACACACACACACACATACTAATTAAATAATTTACAAGTACTATCAAAGCAATATCAATCAGTAGAGTGTCTGTAGCTTCATTCCAGTAGTACCAGAAACTTGTCATCCCCAGTTCAGAGTTGCTATGACAAATTTCGATAGCGAGGCTTTATAAATGAAAACACAGGTATGCTGATGTAATGTCTTTCCACCCTCTTCATATTACTCACCGTGATGACTTAGCTGTCTGCAGTAATTAATTGAATGGCGCTGCGGTAGATGGCACCTGAGTGGTTTAAAGCTGATTTAAAGGTACAGTAGTGGCAGCAGCATGAACATTTATCTTTACAATCCAGTGTAGATAGTACAGTGGACTGTACACTTTCTTTATGTTTTGATCAAAGAAACAAGCTCTGTTCCTGTATAAGAATCCAATCTGAATTTTTCATTTTTTAGCAATGTGTTTAACCAGATCCATAAATACCCGTGTTGTATTTATTAGATTTCCACTGAGTCTGGATCGGAGTAGAAACACCAAAGCTCGGGTTTCTTGTGAAGTTCATACATTTAGTGTTTTTGGACAAACTTTAAACTAATAAAAGATTGACAGGCTGTAACCTGGAGAAAGCCTGGTTTGCAGTAAAGCCAGTGGCATACAAGATGGTACAACAGTGGGTGGCTGAGAGTACATGTAAATGTTTGCATTGTGGTTTGTGAGGTCCTAGACACACTGATGACTTTTGTCCCTCAGAGGTTTGTAGGGGTGGGTTACTGTTTCTGTTTTCTCCTGTTTATTCTAGTTAGGGAAGCAAGTGATTGTAATTTGGTTTCTTTGATTTTGTTATTCATCACCTTCCCAGTTAGATTTATTGTTGCTTATGTTGGCCTTTGCCCACCCTGAAGTCTGTACCTAACTCCATCTATTCAAACACATGTTGTAAATAAACACATCAGTCACTGAAAATCAGCAATCTGTTTCTTTGGCAGCTTGGAACTTGGGGAAGACGAGTCTTTTTCATGTTGTGTCTCTATGTAACGAAATGGACACCACAAAATTAGAAAAGAAATATTATTTACATATAAAGTAAATAGCACAGGACCTATTATTGATCCTTGTGGGACATGTTTATTAAGTATCTGGTGACTTGATTTGAAATCGACAGCAACAAAATAGCCTGAACTCTATTAGAAAGATCTGATTTGAATGATCAAAAACCATGGAATATAGTTTATCTAAAAATGAGCATCATCAGAAGCCTTTGAGGGAGCAGCACAGAGTTGCTTTTTATCAAGTGAGTTAACAACGTCATCCTTGACAGCAGTTGTAGCTATAACAAGGTCTAAAGCCTGACATGGCTGAAAGACATTATTATCCTCCAGAAAGGCACGTAATTGTAAGATGAACAGTGATTCTAGGAATTTAGAAAGACAGGAAAGCTTTGATATATTCTGATAATATTATAGGTCAGAAGTGTCCCCATATCTGTGTAATAGAACAACCTGATTTGGACAAGATCGTGCTGCAGCCGAGGGCTCCTCCTCTGGTCAAGTTGACATGATTCACCTTGAAAATCAAATAGTGTGATCTTTAAGCTCGGATAAGAGGATTTAAGACAACCCTTTTGTTAACATTGTTTGAGAGGTTAATGCAAGGTAGCACTCACATCATATGACTGCTGCGGCTGAGGAAGATCTTTTTTTTTTTTTTTTAAATTGTCTCGCTGCTCGGTCTCTGCTCGGTTGAATAACCCTCTGATTGAGAGAGTGAGTGAGAGCTTGGGCAGCCTTGTGTTCACTGAAGTGATTCATGCATGGTGGCCACTACTATTAGAGGGTATTATCTTTGTATCTCTTTGTCATTTTGAGATACCTCAGGAATATCTGTTAAATCATTTTATTCTCAGAAAACCAGAAAAGTAAAAAAAAATCGTATGTTTTATTTAAAAATGATGATATAATTTACATTTGAATAGTTTTATTAAACAGCAAAAACATATGTTCTTTGGACCTATATTGTGTTCCACTGAATCACTTTTTATACCATTGATACATGCAGACAGATACATAACTCCTTCAAAATGAAATGTATTGGGGGGAAAAAAGGTATTGGCATGATTTTTATTAGTAAAAACAAAACAAAAAAAAATTACTTTGTGATGTAATAATTCATGCATGAAAGGGGGGAATCAATGACCTGGAGATGAGTTAAGAAATAAGTGGGGAGGGAAGTCAAATGAATTGGTTCAAGTAGACACTTAGAAGTAGATACAAACTTTTTGTTTTTGTTTTAGAGGGTTAAGAAGGTCAATAATCCGTCTTGGCCTTGGTTCTTCCAATTAGTTCCATTCAAAGCTGTCAAATGAATATGAAATTCATCGTGACCCTGTGTGTCATATCTATAGTTTGCATAAATGCAGAAACCCTTGTAGCAGCCTGCCTGTCTATTATTAAAAGGTGTGAAGAAGAGATGACAGTTACACAAGTTTGCTTTTAGATAGGATGTTTTTTTCATGTTCAAACGCAACGAGTGTATATGTGAACATTGATGTAACAGAGAGCGAGAGGTCAAAGGACTCGAGTGTATTGTGTTGGTTCGACAACAAACTTGCAAGCGCTACTTGATGTTTAATTAGCAAAGGCAAGATAAGCTAAAGAAACAAAGGAGACCTATTAATGTCAAAGTAAGCTCATTCTGAAACAGAGGAGGTGGATATTTTTCATGTCAAAGCAGCCAAGATCTCTGCCTACAGAATGTCTGTTTCAAAGTCGTTTCTCTGGTTTATTACACAATGTGGCTAAAGCTGAGACGTTTTGCTCAGCGAAACGCCACAACCATGTCCAAAAATATGTGCCTACTGCAACCCAAATCACTGAAAACAGCAGACACATTAAGTTTCCTCTGAGATGCCATTTTGAGGCTTTTTTTTTTCTCACAGCAAGAAACAACAAGTGAAATGATTCTCTCATCCTATCAGAAT
Source organism: Thunnus thynnus (assembly GCF_963924715.1). Classification (NCBI taxonomy): domain Eukaryota; kingdom Metazoa; phylum Chordata; class Actinopteri; order Scombriformes; family Scombridae; genus Thunnus; species Thunnus thynnus. The sequence continues at coordinate 9,751,115 of NC_089537.1, forward strand.
GTAGGTTTTTAGAAAAGACAATGGACTATACATAAAGAGATTTTTGAATTTTGTTACAATATAAGCTTGATGGTTCAATCACTGGACCCAGATTCATATTCAGTAATCTTCCCTCCTCACTCCATTATATGCTCTCAGTGCCTCTGTGTCTCTCTAGAGTCTTCACATACATGTTTAATAACCATTATTCAGGGAAGGACAATGCAAAGCATATATTGCAATAGAGAATTCTAGTCTAATATAGCCTATATATCACTGCTCTGTACAACATACCATATATCACCATGGTTTAGTGATTTATATGTTGTTGAAAGACTATATTTCTTGCTAAGGCTTGAGAGACTATTTTATGATTATTCTTACATTTGTAAATGTCTCAGAAACAGATCTGGATAAACTAACAAGCCCTGCATGCATGCAACCCTGCATGCATGCAACCCTGTTCACCATCTTAACCTAAGCTGTGTCTCAAATCACATACTTCTGTTAGTACACTTTCATGTAGTACACTGTGTACACTATGTACTTACTGGTGTAGTGCATGAATTTCTACAGGGTAGTGTTGTCTCAAATCAAACACGGCCGTTGTGCACTTACCGGAAATGACAATTGCAAATTAGCATTAGCTAGCTTTAGCATTCGCATTATCGTTTGCGCTACCAAATCATTACAAACTGCTAAATTAACCAAAAACCATACTGATGGCTTATATCCGACAACAGTATAGTGGTACTTAGTGCTAAAAAACACATGTATAACTTACATTTGTATAATGTGGCGATGTTCACCGTAGTTACAACGTACCCGGCCACCATTTCCAGTTTGAAAAGCTACCGAGCCAAGATGGCGACCATTGAGGGCGAGAAGTGTCCATAGTTCCTCACTCAACTTTTTGACCATTTTGAGTGCACTATCCGGGTACTCACAGTGCACTGCATTTTTCCATACTTCTCAGTGTGAACGCACTTATGCACTCAAAATGTTAAGTGTAAGTACAGAAGTATGCGATTTGAGACACAGCACTAATGTTTTAGCATGTGGACATTTGCTAATTAGCATGAAACACTGTGCATCAAAGGCTGATGAAAATGTTATTTCAGTATTTTCTCGTAAATCGAAGCACTGGACGAATTGCAATTTTCCCCTGGTGGGTGTCGCTAGATAAGAAGTGAAGGCATCACTATCATTATTTCAATTCATCTTGAGTGGTGCATGAATATCTGAACCAAATTTCATGGCAATGCATCAAATAGTTGTTGAGACATTTCACCCAAAACTTCATATGTCATATGGTGCTGGAGGAAAAGTCAAGAGTCTCTCTCCAAAGTCAATGTCTATGAAAACTATTATCTGTACACAGTTTGTGCCAATTTATCAAGTAGATGTTGACATATTTCACAGGTTAAGTGAAAACTCTGTCTCGCCGGTGGCATGCCAGAGGAAAAGTCAGGAGATCACCATCAGATCAAGATCAAGTTATTAGGATTGTTCCTGTGGGCACCATGGATGTCTGTATCAAATTTAATGGCAATTTATCTAATAGTTGAAATATTTCAGTGTTGGACACTAACATTGCCATCCCTAGACCCATGAGGCTAAAAACATAGGAAAGGAAAGCTGCTTTTCTGCTGCTAAAAATATAACAGTTTGATGTAAAAGGTTTTCACATCACAATATGCGTCCTTCAATTTACAAACACCTGAGGCAGAATGACAATATCATCACCTGGAAACACATATGATGGCTTTTATATAATAACTATAATTCATATTTTTGTGTGTCTCAGTTGTTCAGTATTTCAACATACAGTATGATTCTGTTTAACATAATCAGGGCAAAATGGCACTAGAAAAAGGGGGCAACAAATATTTTAATTTGAATTGAGACGCTAAAATGTTTACCTTGATATAACGGGCATGCAGTCAACTTCCTGATATCTGTAACAAATGAAGCTTAGTGAAAGTTCAGTCAGGAGTCAGGATCTTTTGCACACTCAGGTCTGTAGTATTATTTCTCAAACCAACTGTCATTCCCATCCCTCATGCATGCTCACTTATATTTTCCTTGACAGTCATTCCCTTGGGCATCAATTAAGACGTCATCTGGTCATATCTAACCAATAGCACGGTGATACACCCTCATTATCAGCCTATCATATTGCAGCTGTCTTTTTAAACATGTTCAAACACGTGTGCTCTTATGGTGCCGTTTGTGCGCCCCATCACCTCCCAATCAGCACCCGGTCTTCACAGATTCATCAGTGCATTACTTCCTTAGCAGAAGTCATCAGCACCACCACCAGTGTCTGGACTCCATGGAGGGTTTTATCTTGCTGCTACTGCTCAGGACTGATGTCCCTCAATTCAAAATCTTCCTGTAGAATCTAAGCGCCAAAGACTTTTGACAACACTTAATCATCAATATCATCTGTATAATTAAACACTTCTTTTTGCTTCATTCACTTGACTCTCCTGATTAAAATGAGAGTTATGAGCCAAACCTCCCTGCAATAAACACAACACACCTGGGAGCATTAAAAAGCTGTTACAGCAGATCTAATGAGATGACTGTCAAATCTGTTTTACTGTACACCTGTTAGGACCATGTGCACACTGTCTAAAACAGCCAGGGGCAATTTAAGTGTTTGACTGCACAAATTATTCTATCCACTCACTGATTTTACTGCTCTTGGTTTAGTGTGAGCTATAAAAAAAGAATTAACTGCCTTAATGAGATTCTCATAACTATAAAGCACCAAGCGATTTTATTTAACATTCTTGGAGAAATCTCACGACTATTATCAAATCTGCTTGTGTGTGTGTGTGTGTGTGTGTGTATTGTCTTGGAACTTGATTGATATGATTGACTGTGTGTGTGAGAGAGAGATTGGAAACCTTGAGGGATTTTCAGGAGCAAAAACCATTCAGTTGCATTTGTAGACGTTTTCGTTGTTATGACAAAAAACTGGAAATTGAAAATTGGAAAAATGCCATGAAATGTAAAAACAGATAGAAGGAAAAATGCCAAAGCAGCATATTAAAGAAACATTCATCATTCATATTGACAAAGTGTCAATTAAAACAGTCTTTTCATGTGTCTCAGTCAAGATATCCTGTGAAAGTAGAGCCTGAAGGAGCAGAGTGGAAATAGTATTAACTCTGGTCATTTATCATTAGGCAAAATCCTATTGGGACTACCTTCATGTTCCAACTGAATATTGTGTAAGGGGCGAAGTACAATATGAAAACATCCATCAAAACAAGCCAAAGAAAGAAACACAGAGAGAAAATGTAAAATGAGCAAATACAGTATAGAAGTTGGGTTTGTTCCAGGTTGAAACTGAATAGAGTTTTGAGGATAGTTTTGTGTAAATTGCAAAAAAAAGAAGAAGTTTTGTATTCATAAACTTCTCCTGATGTCACACAGGCTGAGAGAAAGAAGAGAGACAGTGGATGTTTTTGCGCTTTTAGCTACGCTAGAGGTGCAGCTCTATGGATGGTTATGACGGTCGCTCCACCACTTCAGTCCAAACTGAGATATCTCATCAACTATGGTAAATAAATATTATTATATTAAAATGTTTAAGAGAATTTATTTTATATTAAAAGGGATATATTATGCTTTTTGTGATTTTCTGCCATGTTTATACTATTTTGATGTCAGATGTCTATGTTAAACATGGTCAAACGTCCAAAACTTGTGGTGAATGTATATAAAAATGCTCCCTGCCAGTCAAAAGCCTGCTCTGAACGCTTTGTTTGCAAAATTACCTCTGCTTCCTCCTTATGATGACATCAGATTTTTTGTGTACGCCCACAAATAGCTGACTGTTATGTAGCCTTTGTTGTTGTTAAGGTTGTTCAGGTTTCCACTTGTATATTTCGTATTGGATTTGGGCTCAAACATGTACAGACGTATTTGAGAAATTTATATTTTGAGTAAAGAACAAGAAAAAGAAGTTGAAATGCTATCCACTAATGTTTGTTTATGTGTTGGTTTATGTAGCCTCGAGATCCACTGGATGTCAGCCGAAATGCACCTTCCTGAAGCTAACCAATCAGAACAGAGTGGGCTCACTGGGAGGGCGGCCTTAAAGAGACAGGAGCTAAAACGACCTGTTTCAGACAGAGGCTGAACTGAGGGGCTGCATAAAAAGCCAGTATAAGATAAATAAGGAGTTTTTTTAACTGTAAATCATGCAAAGATATTCCAGTAGAGGCCCAGAATATAAATATAGACCTGATATGTCCCCTTTAAATGGATCCATGGACTCTTAACTTATGGTTCAAAACTTGAGATTGACGTGGGACTCGAGTGAAGAAGACACTCTAAATCTTATCTTTGATATCTTAAACCTGTAATCAGGGTCTCTTTGATCTTCTGTCTTTGTGATTCAGAGTCCTTTCTGTCAGTTGAATTCGTTTGATGAGCTGCACTTTGATGAGCTATATCAGGCATCTCTGCTGAGTTTTGTCCCTAATCATTTCCAGGCGGTGAGTCACATCAAAATGATCAATATGCTCCTCCAGTCTCTACCTATATGCATGCTCTGTTTGTAATTTAAATCACTATTACTGCCTTGTCTTTCTGTCAAGTCAAACATGCAGGCAGACCTGTCTGGGACAATTTACATCAAAGTATAAAAATAATTTCTGCCATGTTTGGATTACATCTTTGAAAGTAATAACATAAATGGTGGAAATTGCAGGATATAGACAGTGGAGTACAAAAGACCATATCACCATTGTTGTATTATAAACAACAAGACAACAAGACATTGTTAGCTGACCTCTGAAACAGCTAAACATCATCATGGCTGTGTGTGGAAACTGTTGCAAGACGACATCAGACTTCTGAAATTGGATCTTAAGAACGAGGATGAGCTTATCTGTTGCCTCTGCCCAAGCCCAACATCCCTCCGCACTGGGCTCCTCTTGCTGCATTATAGTTGGTGACTTTAACATTCATATTGACAATCATTTTAACTCATTTGCCACAGATTTTTAAACATTTTCAAACCTTTTAACCTTGTGCAACATGTTTCTGGCTCCACAAATAACCACAGACACATCCTTGACTTAATTTTTATTCTGGACATGTCTCTTAATTCCCTGAATAAGATTGACCATAACTGTACTACCTTTGATGTATCGTTTGCTACCTACTACTATAACTCAGAAAAGTATAATCCACTCTCGCATCTTTAATGAGCAGCCCACAGCCACGTTCTCCAGCTACTTTTCTAGTCTGGCCAGGTGCCCTCCTCACTTCGCCAATATTAATGACCTGGTTAGTTGGTTTAATGAACTGTGTACATCAGCCCTGGACTTTTCTGCTCCATACACTTCCAGGGCTGTCCCAGTTATTAATATAACTCCTTGGATCAATGACAACATCAGACAACAAAGAAGGGACTATAGGAAGGCTAAATGTAGATGGAAAAAATCCAAACTGAGGTTCACCACCTCCATATGAAGGAGTTATTGTTTAAACTGAACCAAATTATTAAAGCTGTGTGAGCTGCCTACTTTTCTGGCTTGATTAATAGTAAGAGACATAACCCAAGGTTTCTGTTTAGTACTACCAGCCAGCTTATAAATCACTCTCTTCCTGCTATTCCCGCCTCATCTTCTAATGACTGTGAAAACTTCTTATCTTTTTTTGTTGGTAAGATTGATGGTCTGAGGTCCAATTTTCTCCTGACTGTTTTATCCTCTGCCCCACTCAGCCGTCCTATTTTACTGTCTGAATTTGCTCCTATTTCCCTGCAGTTCCTTTTAAAAACTGTATCTCATAAGCGGCCCTCCTCCAATCCATGTGACACAGTTCCCACAAAAATTTCTAAAATCCGTCCTTCTTTAGGGCCCAGCCTGCTCTCTATTATCAATTACTCTCTCATATCCGTACCTGACTTTTTAAAAATTGCCAGTGTTCAGCCACTCCCTAAAAAAACTCTCTTGCAACCCAGACCAGTTAGTGAATTGTAGACCAATGTCCAAGCTACTTTTTTAATTCAAAAATAATAATGTTTATAGTCTGCAAGCAATGTGTCTAGAACTCCAAGAATGAGTTGTGTTGAGCTGCAGTGTTATGTGGGAGAGCAGGCAAGTTAAGAGAGTTTTGGGAGATATACATATAAAGTCTTACCATATATTTGCCTCAGTGTCTCTCCAAGCGAGCACAGAGGCAATGGAGGGGAGACGGAGCAGAGGAAAGTGTGAGAAAATGGGCTGCGAGGGGGAGAAGCCCGTAAAATATTTACCACCTTGGCAAAACAGTTACCTAATTTATTTAGCCTGAATTCTAATCTAAAATGTGATTTAAAGGCGGATGCATTATTTTTTGAGGTATTTATATCATTCTCTTCCCAGTAGTGTTCCATATTTTGATTAAAGTATGCCATTTTCCCAATCCCTTCTAAAAACATTCTCCCACATGACTTGACATAAGTTTCTGCATGAAGATGTTGCTACATGTAAATCAATATAAATGCCCTAGCCTGCCTCGCCAGTAGCCACAGAGATGGACTGAGCACTCACTGCTGCTGCTGCTGCTGCTGCTGCTCAAAGTTTAAAAAATAAACTGTGAGCTCTCCTCCTGTCAGTAAACGGCTCAGGATCAGAGCAGAATCCAGTGTGACTCGTGGGTGTTATTTGTCCCGAAGCTCCAGCTCTGCTCCCGGCTCTCTCCTCCAGAGCTCCCAGCACTCAGCAGTTATCAAATTACCAATAACCAATTGAGTCTGTGAGCTTTGGGTCCCTGGAGGCATATGTCATGCAAATGAGTGACTTTTGCCAACTGCTGACACACATGAATGACAGGAAAATAATGTCTTGACCTGGATTTTGGTGAACTTTGATAAAATAGAAAAAACATTTGTAACATGTGCACTTAAACAACATAACAGCTGAAGAGAACTTACATTTACATTAAGTCATTTGGCAGTCTGTCACTTTGACTGTCTGTCCTTTGAATGAGATCCTGAATGTGTGTACATTTCCATGTTTTGGCGAGGTTTATAAGTGTATTCTCATTTGCTGCCACCAGTGCAAAAGCTATATTTCCTGGAGTCCAAAAAAAGAATAAAGTAATACAGCAGTTTCACTGAAAACAAATATGTAAAACATTTTTTAAGAAGGGCGCAAAATGCATTTTGAACATTTGTAAACCAAATATTCAGTTCCCTCGAGACTTCCTGGATAAATAAAGGAAAGTTTCCACAGTTGATGGTGAGTGGACAGCCCTTTTATTTGTATTTTTGATTCTGTGAGCCTAACATGCCCTCCAGCAAGTTAACCATGCAGCACAGACCACCACAGTTACCAATCCTGCCTAAAGGAGAGCAGCTCTTTGTGAGTCCAGAAAGCTCAAATTTATTCGGCTAAACCAAGCAGGTCTGAAAGGTGAAACCAATGCTGAAGTGCCTTAAACCTGCATTCTTTTTAACGGCCAGCAGGAGGCAACTCCGCTGACTCCAAAAAGAAGTCCGTTTGTATTGAAGTCTATGAGAAAATGACCCTACTTGATTTATTACCTCAGTAAACACTTTCCCAATGGTCTATGGTTTATGGTCTCAATCACTAGTTTCAAGTGTTCTTCAATACAGCATGATGTTCATTTGACAAATTATGGTCCCATTTAATGTAAATTTGACGATAAAGCAGCGTATGTTTTAGAGCATGGATACATTGTGATTTACAAGTTGCTACCACAACGACAACAATGGTTAGGTAACATAACCATGTTGTAAGTCCAGATTCACAGAGTATAGGCATAGCTGTAGCATGTGCTATTTCACAGTATGTTTTCAGTTCATGAAAGTTAATTGTAACATTTTGGTCACCAAAAAAAGTCGTGCTCAGTGTTTGGTTGTACTAAAAGACCCTCTAAGGAGTCTTTCCAGTAAGTATATTTTGTTTTAATGGTGTTAAACCTGTTTTCTTAGCATTAGCACAGTTTACCATAGTGCCAGGGTCAACTGCACCCTCTTGTTCAAATATGGTCACCTCCGGCTCCAAAAATCAAAGATGGAGACGGTCAAATCTAAGATGGTGACAGTCAAATCACCAAACTCAAGGCTTCAAAATGACACAAACCAATGAGTAATGTCACAATAACTATGTCCATATTGTTTTTACTGTCTTACCCCTTTGTGTGAAAAACCCTCAAAGAGCTGTTTGAATGTGGACAAAGCAAAGATAAGTTGTCCATGGTTGAAACATCTTGCAGTTAACTTCTTGGCATGACTATATTTTAAGTTTTCTAGCTTTTATTCAACAGATTCCATCAGTATATATCTTTACATTCAGTCAGTTTTAAAACATTTTTAAAAAGGAGTAGCTGCCATAAAAGATTTTAACATTATCTGATGTATTAAGTGATAATGATCAAAGTGTCTGTTTTAAAAGGCAGTTAAGACAAAAAAGGTTCTAATTAACCTTTGTGAAGCCACTCCTGATGTCCCATCAGAGATAAGGTCTATTGAAGTGACCTCAGCCTCTTTGCCGTCAAGTGTGGTTATCTGATTTGTGTAAAACCTTCCTCTTTCATCCTGCACTGTGGCAGCAGTTTGCTTTTCTTCTCTGCTGTGCAAAGGAAAGGGCAATTGGTGCAGCACACCTAGGATGTCAGCTTCAATCACTTCCAACTGAGATGACATGACATGACGGACAGTAGTTGACGTTGATCCTACGGAGCCTGAGGCAGGCCAGGATGGATATGATATAATTAAACTGGGGGAGAGAAAGAGCCAGAACACAGCTTATTGATCTGATCTAAACCATTTTCACTTGTTGTGCTGTGGAGCAATGGCTGCAGTTCTGCAGAGGGATTTCCTAAAAGGTAGATTCTAGATGGTTGTCCCTTCCTGTATCTTGAAAGTGGTAACCAATTACCTGGTAAATTGTAGACCCTTCTTCCAGAGCACACTCAGGCCTTGAGGGATAACATAAGTGAGTAGGAAAAGTAAACAGTGAACAGGATTTTTCTGTTTGCAAGGATAAAAGAACAGTATCACACTGTGTAGAAAAAAAATGCAATTTTCAGTATAACTGCAAATCAGCTAGTGAAGATTGTGCATCTTTGACAACACCTGATGAGTTTCTCAGCAGAAACCAACAGCTTTTGATTGAGATATTTTTCTGGTGAATCCATTTACAATCAGAGCAGCAGCAAGCAAATCATCCAGGCTTTGAATAATTCAGACTTTTGTAAATTTGAATAATTAATTTTTCTTATTTTTGCACTGGCCACTCTTCAAAAGACAGAAAATCCATCAGACGCTAACGGCTTGATTTGAAGAACGGAGGTGGTTTAGCCATGAAACTCTCCACAAACATGTACACACAAGCTGCAATTTAGATGGTGGAATGTAATATTTTTATGACTGTTTTCACACTATTACAGAGAGACACATATTGTTCTTTACATATACAGTATTTTGACCACACAAATCTACATACGTTCATTCTATGTTGTGAAGCAGTCTGTCAATGATTGAGACTGTAATCAATGCCCACACAGCAGACATCAGAGCCTACTATAAGCCCAAAGGCCTGAATTTAGCGATTGGGACCATAACGAAATTGGTTTAGTAGTTCTAGAGAGAAGTTGACGCATTTTGAATGGCAGTAAATTGGATCCAGTGATTTTTTTGGAGCTGGCATCAGTGGCATTGCACTTTATGATACTTCTGTATTGGCTTCAGCCTCAATTCTTGGTAGTTGCTGCTTAGTTGGTGCTGAAGTTATACACCAGATAATACTGTAGCTGCAGGCTGGGTGGCAAATATGGGTTGGGTAGGATTATGATATAGTGGAAGGTAAATGCATGTGAATGTGTTTTATCAAACTTGGGATCATTTGTTTTGTCCTCCAGTGAATAACAGCATCCTCAGGTGAACACAGAGCAGCAATCAGTCCACCACTTCCAGAAAAGACCATATAATATATCAAAACATTGTTTGGAGATTTGAAACACAAACATCATTGTATCATTTAACTGCTCACCTCCCACTTTCGGGACAGATAGTCACACCCGTGTTATTGATTGTGGCTTGTGATTGATGGTATCATTTAAAAAAGAGTGATTAATGTTGTAGAGCGGTGGCGCAACATTATTCAAGAGTCTGAAGAAGAAGCCTGGAGCTGCAATATGACCAAAGTCACTTTCATGGAGTCAGTTGGGATTCAGTCTGAGACTCCGGTTTCTCTATTCACACAATGATATGAGAATACAAATGAGAATTCAGTTCAGCCTCTGAGAATGTGAGAAAACAAACAATTACTTCAAATTGGATTTGATTAAAAGTTCAGATGAAAACTTAATAACAACTTCTGATGCAACTTTAATATTTTAACGCCTATCAAAGACATATTTGATTATTCAAGCTGATGCTAGAGATTTATTAACATCACAGGCACTTCAATCAAACAGAGGCGGCTTCCTCTGACCACTGAACAGCTGCTCAGTCCTTTGAAGTATATAATTTTTGTGTTACTTGAAACACAAATGTTTATTCAAGGGGTCATATTGCCATTAGGAAACTCTGCACCTCCAGTGCAGTTAGATTAATAAAGATGTTTTTTCAGGCTTATCTAAACCTAAATATGACTATACTGCATCTTCCTGAGGTGCTAAAGTGTATTTATAAGTGATAAGTGTTTTGGTAATGGTAATAGTCCTATAATTGCTTCAGGCATGTAGTTTAGAGTATGTAAGGTCAGTCGGGTATCTGGACGAAGGATAAAGCCCCCATTAGCAGCCGCCTGTCAAGCTGATGACCATTAGTTCGATGGCACTTGCAGGTTGTCACTTCCATTAGCCTAAAGACCATCTGGGGAGCCTCTGGCCCAAAAGGTCTGAAAGCAATATGAAACCGGTTGATGGTGTATAATAGCCTTGATACTCATAAATTATTTATAGCTTGAGCCATCGCACAAATCTTCATGTGTTCATCCCTCAAATAAAATAAAGAAACTACTGGTGGTCTCGGGATGCAAAACTCAGCAGTTTCCACTTGTGGTTTGAATATAGATGAATGCATTTATAGATCCAATCTGTGAAGCATGTATGAGCAACAAGGATATTAGCATCATTATTGATTTTTTTTTTACTCACAAGACACTATGTTTTGCCCATCTATCTTATCCTGACTGCATCTTGGATGGATTATTTGCACAATTATTGTTGTTTTCTGACAGCAGGTGATCTGCATGAATTCCCATCTGAATGGAGTCTCAAATTGATGTTTACAACTCAATATCTTTTAAAATGTCAGCCATCCACATCACACAAACAGCAACACCTGGTATTCATTGAAGTGCTTCACAGGTGCTGTATATATATATATAAACATAATTCAGAGTACAATTATCACACAAGTGTATTTCTTTGCTTTTGTATGAGTCCTTTTTTGCAACCAAATATTTATTGAAATGAAAACACACAATTTACAACTAAAAGCATGACTTGTTTGAGTTTAACAACAATAATAGAAGAACATACTTGAAAAATAAATAATCAAAATAAAATAAATTATTACAAATTACAAACAATATTATAAATTACATACACAAAATCCACAAGGAACCAAATGTACTCAATCAATGCGATCAGAGAAATTGTACGTCCCTAGCAAACATCCACACACCCACACACACACACACACACACACACACACAGAGGGAAATATAGAGACTCTATAAAATCACTTTGAAAGGCACCAAGTAATGGAAGGATTCACTCTAAAAGATCCTTTAATAAGTCAGCTGCAGTGCGCCAATTGTTTGAATTAGTCTCTCTAGCCCCATTAATTTTGACATCTCTATATAAATAACATCCAAAAATGTAAGCACCCAGTGTCTGGTGGTGAGGCAGTGAAAAGGTTTCCATCGCAACACAGTCATCTTTTTAGTAGCTGTCAGGGCAGCTCGTACAATGCGCCTTTTAAGCTTGGTGATATTCAGCTATTTAACAACAAGGCGGGTACAGTCACTTGGATGATCACATGATACTAAGTCAGACAGCCTGGCTGCCACTTTGGCCCAGAACCATGAAACTGGTGGACAGTCCGACATCATGTGAAGGAAAATACCGCGGGCTTCATAGTGCATAAACTACACAAGGGATTGTTTATGGTTCTCATGCAGTGGAGTTTACGCTAGGTTAGATATGTTCTGTGTACATAGTTAGAAGGAATCTGTTGGCGGTCAGGGTCGCGGGAGGCCTCCTTAATGGTTTCCCAAACATGCTTCCAGTCGAAGTCAGGGTCCAGGCCTGGGCAGCCATGTCTCCATAGTCTGTCTAGTGGTAGGCTATCATAGGAAGCCTCCACAAAGAAATGATACAGTGTGGACACCATAACCCCTGTGTTTTCCTTGTGTAGCAAATGATTTATAAAGTGAGTGAATGGGCAAAGGCTGTTGACATGGGACATCATATGTCTGGAGAGCTGATCTGAGCTGCAATAAAAGCAATAAAAGAAAAACGAGGAACCTGGCAAATTGAAAGCATTTCTGACATCTTGAAAGGAGCTCAAACCCACCTCGTTATAAATGTCACTCAGGTATGTTACTGTTATTCCAGTGAGAGGCTGAGAGAGTGTGAAAGTCTTGAGAGACAGGTGTGTCGGAAAAGCTAAAATGATGATGAAAAAATTGTTCACAAATGTTCAAAATGATAAAAATGTCAGACAAGCTGTTATTTGTCAGGCGTCTTTGAGTGTGGAGAACCAACATCTCCATATCAAAAGACAACAGTCACAGACATTTCATGTGATCCTCAATGACCTGCAAACGCTTCAGTTTCTTTCATTTTCATCTCATGGTGATGGTTTGGTTTGATGTTTGAAATTTAAATTTAAAACACAGAATTCTTAATGAAAGGGATGTTGGAAGATTCACACAATCAATCAATCAATCAATCAATCAAACTTTATTTATATAGCACCTTTCAAACAAATCAAACACAATTCACATTTACAAGCGATGTCAAACATGGATTTACAGACTAATGCACACCAAAACAACTAAAAAGCAAAAAAAAGTAATTGAATGAGACTATGAAACTAAATCTAAATAGCAACAAAAATAAGATTATAAAATACTACACAAAATAAATAGATTATAGTAAAACAGTAAAATGTTAATAAAATAGAATAAAATAAATAATGATGATAATAAATCAAATAAGTGTAAATAATAAAACCATAAAATTATAAACCACTACATGAAAGCCAGACTAAATAGATGGTTTTTAGTTTACGTTAAAAAATATCAATATTTTCAGCTTCTCTCAGATCCTCTGGAGGCAGTGTAACGGCTGAAAAGAGCATCACCAAATATTTTTGTTCTGCATTGTGGAACAGCTAAAAGAGGAGAAACAGAGGATCTGAGGAGCCTTCCTGGTTCATACACCAAAAGTATTTCTGAGAGATAGTCTGGTGCAAGACCATGTAGTGCCTGATAAAAGAATTCACTAACAGGTAACCAGTGTAAAGACTTTAAAATAGGCATAATGTGTGCTCTCCTTCTGGTCTTAGTCAGCACTCGTGCAGCAGAATTTTGATTTAATTATACCTGATTGATTGTATTCTTCAGTAGACCAGAAAGGAGAGCATTACAACAGTCTAGCCTGCTAGTTATAAAAACCTGCATTGGTGTCTCAGTGTTGCTCAGAGAGAGAAATGGCCTCACTTTGGAGATGTTCTTCAAATGATAAAATGCTGTTTTTGTGACAACCCGCACATGAGCCTTGACATTAAAATCAGAATCAAAAACACTCTTAGATTTGAGTCCTAGTGTGTTTAGTTTGGAGGACGGTTTCTCCCTCTGAGCCTTTGAACCAATGATCAGTACTTCTGTTATATCCTGGTTAAGCTGCAAATCTGTGACATCCAGGCTTTTATATCTAAAATACAGTTAAAATGTGAGTCAATCAGCTCAGTGTCATCAGGAGACACAGCCACATAGAGCTGAGTGTCATCAGCATAGTTGCGGAGAGAGATACCGTGCCTCTTTTTAGTTCCATGGTTTGACTATTTTTCCATGGGGAAACCTTTTTTGTAGTTATTTTCCTGGTTTTAATTGATTTGACTTGTTTGAGCAACTCTGCCAAGCACTGTTTTCATTTTATAGTTAAAATCATTTACTAAGTCTTCACAGGATGATGGTATGATGTTATTTTTTGATTGCAATATGTGATGTGAGAGTTGTGGCTATGCAGCGTTTTTTGACAATATGTTCTGTGGTACTAGGCAGAGTATGATCAAAACTGTTAAAAAAAACACATAGTGGTAGTCAGACAGAGCCAGATCAGTGACAGAGGATATATTGATAAGATCGTATGATATAATTAAATCCAAGGTGTGACAATGTTAGTGAGTCAGTATGTTAATGTGCTGTTTAAAAGCCATATATTCCAACAATTCTAAAACTTCTGGCTCTGGTATCTGCTAGATTATCAACATGTATGATAAAATCACCACCAAAAATGCAAGTATCATAGCTTGTCTGAATAGAAGGTCTAAGAATTCCATTACAAAAGAGGGGACAGATAATTTAGGAGATCTCACAGCAAGGAAACGAGGCTGAAAATTTAAAAACAGTAGCATTTTATTTAAAGGTCCACATTCCTGCCCTTCACCGTCTGTAGATTGCAGCTGTCCCTCCACTCTCCTTTTTCTCTCTGGATGAATAGGAAAAGGTGTAGCTGGGTGGACAGGCCTCAGTCAGTGTGGCAGGTGCATCTGTACCCATCCAGATCTCAGTAAGAAAAATACAGTCCAGACTGTGATCATCGATACCAAAAGATTTCTTTGTTAATGCCCCTATATTAAAAAGAGCCATCTTGATTTCTGTCTGTTTTGCAGGCAAAAATGAGTTCCTGTTTATGGGAACTATAACCAAGTTATTTATGTTTGCCGCCTTTATAGCTCTGTTGGCAGTCGAGTTGAGGCGATGGGTTTTATAAAATGAACAGGGGTGGGTGGGGTAGGTAGTCATAGTGAAATACATTGCACTATGTTGTGGGCAAGCACCTGAGAGCCCCTGTGGTTTGGGTGCAGTCCATCGCTTTTAAAGAATGCCTTAAATCTGTCACATGCAGTTTTTAGCCATGAATTTAAGCAGAACAGATGACTAAATTTTTCTGTCTCCCTCTTGTAAGTCAGTAAGGCTCCTGAAATTTCAGTGTTTTTTTCCCGTTGCTTTAAAGGTGGTGAGAAAAGTTTTAAAGTTTCAGACTCATGGTGAGAAGTGCCATAGTTGGCAATGTGTGCCTCCACAGTACTCATGTTAGCGTGCAAGCACAGCTGGAAGCTGTGTGTTGAGGTCCAACACATGGGCTCACAACAGTGGACCACCACAGCGGTTTGTGGGAGGGTAGTCCCGCGATACCAGACAATCGGAGATTTCTGAGCCCTGAAGTCTGGGGATTTCTAAATGCATTGTAATTGCTTTAACGGCGGCCCCCCCATTCTCCTCTGTAATGAACTGCATGTCACCACCCCAATATGAGGGGCCGCCCTAAAGACTTTGGATTGGTTCTGCAATGCAGGGTTTTTTTTTTTAACTCTCTAATTGTTTCCACCCAGTTTTAACCATGAATCCTGGGAGATTGTCCTCAGTCTCTATGAGTGAAGCATTTAGAGACTGACCTGTGAGTGTAGTGGGAGGGGTGCGAGAGCCCCCAAATGATGAAATCACCAATCACCATGGTGGAACAAGCGATGTTGGAAGGGGTGGGTGCACACACATGTAAATTACCTTCAGTTATACAATGTGTTTTGTATTTCTATACAGATATTTGCATAATGCACAAATCCTGTATGGACACAGTACTGTAATGTATATAAAGTGTAGCTCTTGAAAGTAATTTCTTTAATTTGTGTATCTGTTTCCTCCCTCTTCATATCCCTTTTGGGGATAAAGTGTTATTAGTTACACTTTATTTGGACTGCTTATTCAGGACTTACATTCTGCATATATTGAATTATTAAATGTTTTATAACACACTATGATAAATAGTTGTACATTTTTAAATGTTTATGTATGCCAACAACTATAACTCTTAAAAAGCTTCAATAACTTGTGTAAAAAGAAAACCCAACAAATTATAAATGCTTGATAACATAAAATAGTTGTAATCATATATAATTATAGGTCATTATGAGTTTTAAATACATATATTAACACTTTTAAACCCACCTGTGAATAATTTGTACATGTGTATAGACTATTAATGCTTCATAGCATGCAGTTATAAACCATTCATTAGGTTCATACACTAGTTGTCTTCATGACTTTTGAATGAGGTGTTAAACCCACCTTTGAATGATTTGTACATGTGCATAAACTATTAATAAATACTTTATAAAATGCTATAAAATATGTGTAATCATCATTAAATGTGATTATAGCTGTTATACTATTATATTAAGCATTTATTGACCATTGTACATGCTTTATAATAGATAATATATAGATAATTGTTTACAAATATACTAATAAACACTTTAAAATGTATGTAACTAACACTTAAAATGTCCTTATTTTCTTTTAACTACATTATGTGTCATAAAGTGTTTCTTAATTGTTTATACTGCTTATTACCAGGCTCAAAAAATCCACTATGATTAAATGTGGCTCAACAATAAAACATGAAATAGTCACCACTCCCTTCAAAGAACTGAAACACACAACCTTTAAAATAACTCTGAAAATTGACACAACCAAGGTGAAGTCAGAGGACCTCTGGACTTTAAAAACAACTTCCTTTCAACCAGCAATAACAGAGAGAGACCTCAATCCTTGAAAGACAGTTTACTTTGACTTGTTGCTGTGATTAACAGGCATTGCCCTGCATGTTTCAGACATTTAAGGTAGACAGTTTTGTTACTGGCTGATGGATGCATGGTGTGTTCCACTTTGACAGGGCTTATTAGTAAGAGTAATGCCTGCTGTCTGGATGCTACCTCTGGCCTATGACTGATTGCATGTGTTTGTGTGTGGGATGTGCTGTTTGGGTTTGCTCGTCATAGTTAAGAATAGGGGTAAGAGTGTCGCGCAGGCTGGTAGATGTGTGAACACTTCAGAGATAAAAACAGAGCGCTGTTAGAAGAGGAGTATTTGTTGCCTCCATTCAGCTGAAATACATCTGAAATGATAAGGAAAAGACTGAAACACAAGAAGTCACACAGAAATGGAACTTCGTTCCTTACATATGTGGTGAAAACACATCCTTATTCATTGCATTTGAGCTCAAAATCTCATCGATTTTACTTCCTTGACAACAGTGATACACTGGTGACCACATGATGAACATAAAACCTCACACAATCATCACAGATTTTTGAATAAATCAGCCCATCTGTCTATCTCTTCCACAGTGGAAATCCCAGTGATTTACATCTCCTCCTCGTGTGATGTCCAACTTTGACCTCCTGTTCCAAGTTGAAAGATTTATGTCAACATGATGAAATCAGGATGCAGCCAAAATGCTGTAACCTTGTCTTTGAAGGATGGTTTCACAATTTTTCAAGTCTGTCTTAAACACAGTAGTCAGGGGCCCAAATTAAACATGTTTTTTTTTCAGTCGCCTTAATAATGACCTTACAATGTAAGTTATAGGAGCTAAAATACACAAGCCTACTTCCATGTGAGCATTTATTTAAGAGTTTATCTGAACATGAAGCTTCAAGTAGATATCTTTCAATGTTACAGTCTTTTTAGTGCCAAATTCCCCCTTTTTGTTACTATACTTCCACCACAGCTCAACAGGGAAACACAAAGAGGGAATTTGATGCTAAAAAGACTGTAAATGTGGCAGATATCCACTTGATCCACTAACTCAGACTGCTGAAGCCTCATATAAGCTTCAGATCAACAGTTTTGCACAAAATGACTGTGTGGACACACTGTGGATCGCTTGTATTGAAAGCACATTTGAAAGCCAGTGTTAATAGCCAGTATGAACAGGAGGAATGATTACAGCGAGGAAAACCTCTTCCAGTGTTAAATGGACAAATGACTGTTATTTAAAGACAGACCTGAAAAACTGTACACAGATCCAGTCACTTTACAAGAAAGCTTTCAAAATGTCACAAAAATTGACTTGAGTGTCTACATCAGTTGAGATTAAGTGAGTAAATAAGTCTAATGAAAGCTGATTGAGGCAGCTTGGGGTTTGTGATTTATGCCGGTAAGTTGGGTCCATTTTTTAGGTAACACTTTATTTTACAGGTTCAAAATTTCCTAATACAAATACATGAAACAGAAAAGCTCAATTTAAATCAATTATTCATTTATTGTTGGCATCTTTATTCTTCATACATGTTGAATTGCACACTTACACACAAATGTCATATTTATGGATATTTAGCGGACCTGTTGTGTTTGCACTGAAATAGTCTCTAGGTAGCAATTAATTTGAATCAATTAATTTTCAGGGTACACTTTCTCCATTTTCCATGTTATTAGTACTAAATAAAGTCCTTTTTGCAGGAACCTTCCCATTGATTTATAGTCAGTTATTCTCTATGAAATTATAGGAAACTACAGGATCCATGAAATTGAATGTAAACCGTTTTTTGCACTCATCATATCAAGGGATTTGACTTTCAAACCTGTTTTTTTTTTGTTGAAGTTATTGTTCACTAGTGTTAATTAATATTTCATGCTTTTACCAATCAGAAACATGGTAATATAAATGGCAACAAGACCACAGTGGGCTCTTGAGTGAGGTCATGGTCACAAGGTGAAAAACAGAAATTACTCCAACAGCAATATAGAGCTTTTGTGCAATATGGCATTCATCAGATTGATCCTATCAAGCCAAAATCATAATTAATTTAACAGATATGCTTCAGTCAGAGTTAAATTATCTGAACTTCATATCAAATAATATCCTCATAATTCAGATTTGCACCTGCAGCTTTTCACGCAACACAAATAGATTAATTAGCAAAACCAAATCAAATCTGCACTGTCGGTGCAACAGTACAGTCCACAGTGTTGCTACAATTCCAGGTTTTCAGGTGTATGATTATATGTCTTTCTGCCATCAGTAGACACACAAAGAGCTTAATTCGTGGCAGATGTGGCTCGTTATCCGCATGAGCTGCACCTGGTTCTCTGCTCAGTCTCCAACACACTTAGTGCCATATCTGCCCCAGTGCTGCTCACATACAAGAGACACATATTTTCAGAAACACATTCTGAATACCGTATCAAACAACGTGTCTACAATGGAAATTATACAGAGTTTTTACAATATTAATAGCTCTTTATGATTGGCATTATCCTAATTAGTGCAGACAGTATATCTTCCTTTATCATTATCAGAAGACTTGGGATAATACCAGTGGCACTATGGCATAACACCCTCGAAAGACATTAATATTTCATTTTTTTTAACTTGCCTCCTCGTTTCTTCAACAGTATAATTAAGTCTGATGGAGTGTATTTCACATGGAACTGAAGGAATATAAAATACAGTTACATCCCAGGGGATACTTTTCAACAAGATTAAAATAAAATTATCAAAGGACACGTCCTTCTTTGATGGACAGCTCGAGAAAACAGAATCCATGAGCTGATATTTTCCAGGGTGATTCATTTTAATAGGTCAGAAACAAGGAGAAAACCTCACCAGCAGGAGCAGTTTGCACCAGCTGTTCATAAGTTCAAACTTAGCCTAGTTATAAGTGTTTAGTAAGAGGAGATTTACACATTTCACTAAATTAAAACTGGTTGCACCACAGAAACTAGTTCTTAAGTAGAGATTAGTTGTGACTAAATATTTACACCTACTAAATGTCAGGTGGAACTGTTGTGTTAGCTAGCTGAATGAACCAACTGACAAAGCAAACATTAAGGCTGATTTGTGGAAGGTCGCTCGACACTTTTGATAAGTGTCGCTCGACAGAAAAAGGAGACACACAATGTTTTCAATGTATGCTTCAGTAAGCTAGCTAAACTAATTGAACTAATTAAGCAAGGACGTTACAAGTTATCTTAAGTTACATACCAAACTATCAATAAGGAAAACTACAATCTCCATGGCAACGTTACATGTTACGTTACACTACCCAATCACATTGCACAACAAAATATGAAGGTCTCTGCAACATAACAAAATTCTCCAGGTGCGCAACATGAAAGGAAAATGTCAAGCAACACTTTTTTCTGTTGTAAATACATAATTTCTATCGAGTGACACTTATCAAAAGTGTCAAGCGACATAGCATAAATTAGCCTTTAGTTTGCTAATATCTGACAGATCTGACAAAGTTATCGTTAGTTTAATAATATCTAAGCCGTTTAGACTAAAGAGTAAAAGTAATATGGAATATAGTCGACCTATCTGACCTGATACTTTGAATGTCACAGAAAAAAACACACTAAACCACAAATTACAAAACTTTAAATGCCAATAATGTTACATGAAATGACCAAATAACAACGGTTAGCTTAGCATAATCAGATATTTCCCTTTCATTATAAACTGCATGAACTAATACTAATACTCATTCTAAAACAAACACATTTGTCCAGATATGCAGATGTAAAAAAAGCAAAGTCACACCTATATTCACAAAATCTCGGCAGTTAAGTTTAGTTTTTTGCCCCTATAAATTTTATTTTTGGTTACAGGTGATGATGACTAATGACACAATGACCACAAATCATCTCATCCTCACCTGCCACATTTACCTCATCACTCTACTAATTGTTGAAAATCCTGCTGCTGTAGTGGTCATAATGTACAAATGACTTGATTTGGATCTAGATACAGAAGGCACTTTTATACTTAATTTATAACATATTAGCAAAACAAGAAAGTGTTATTGTTTTTATTTAAAATTTGTTGCACAAAAAAGCACACAAGTATTCATCTTATTCCTCTGTTATCTATGACATCTCCCATAGAAGTACTTGGTGTTTGAGATCTTCACAGTTCCAGTGTGATTCAAGTTTTATGTGCTTTTCCTGCCTCCCCTTGATGTGTTAGATTGATTGGATAATTTCCAAGGCTTTAATCAGATTATAATGGTTGCTATTTAGATTGATTTTGGACAGGGAAACTGAAAATCAGAGAAAGGCTCAGAGAACAGAAGTAAAGACAGTCTTGTCATGGCTCTCAGCATGGTCGGCTCCTTTGAAAAGAGATTAATTACACCATTATGATGCAGCTTTGCAAAATGGAATTTGTAGCTTGTTCATGATGATGGATTAAGCACATCAATTCTCCGGAGGTCTCCACTTATTTTGCTTTTCAGAACCAACTGAGAATGAATGAGCTCTAAAAGTATGCAACAAAATTGAATGAAAAACATCTTAATTTTGGTGCATACATGTCAATTCAAAGGTAAAGGCATGTTAAAGGTTCAGTGTGTAGAATTTAGTGGCATCTAGTGGAACACACTTGGCAGAAATGGAATATAATATTTATTAGTATGTTTTAATTAGTGTATAATCACCTGAAAATAAGAATCGTGTTTTGTTAGCTTGGAATGAGCCCTTTATATCTACATAGGGAGCAGGTTCTTTTCCACAGAGGCCGCCATGTCACACTGTCATGTTTATATGGTAGCCCAGAACAGACAAACCAAACACTGACTCTTTGACTAGTTTCACAGCCACCGTAGTTCTCCTACATGTTTGGAAGGGGAGGGGGGTTGCTGTGATTTAAGCACTCACAAATATTGCGCCAATTTCTTTAATTTGCATTAATTATTGAGATAGTAAAAACACAATTTCCTGGAGGGACTGATTACTGTGTATTGATGTGTGGTAGTATTGTTAAGTTAGCTAAGAGCAAACTAAAATTAAAACTACATCAGTATAATGAAACAATACATGAGATTGTAGCAGGCACGAGCACAGATAGACCCCAGGTGGTGTACTTTTTCTAATTTTATATCTTAGTTTTTAAATTTTGGCCCATGGCATCAATTCTCAATTAAAAGCGTGCTGTAATGCCCAACAACTGCATTTGAGTTCTAATTCTGCAAGACTGCACGCACCCCTTCCCCTCCCTCTTCAACTTCCCTTGTCACAGCCACCACGGTTAATGCACGCAAATCGAGCGCCCTGGGGAGGGAGCAGGATGATCCACATCTCCCTGACCTGCCTGCATTGGTGACAGCCAAGTAATGATAGTGTTTGCCCTAAGTGTTGTGTGTCACTGTTGTGAATTAAACCACTATGAAAACATCTCAATACATAATGCATTATATGGTTAACAGTCTATGCAATCATATTTGAATATCTCTCCTGTCCTCTCCCCTCCTCTCCTCCTAACTCATTATCTCTTGTTTCCCCCTGTCCTCCTCTCCTCTCCTCCCTTCCCCTCCCTTCCTGTGTCAGCAGCTCCTCTGTTAGCAGCAATATTCAGGCTCCAAGGGCTTTTTGGGAAGACGAGCTTTAAGATGTCACTGAAGAAATTAGCTACAGGCTCGATGAAAGCCCCCCCCTCCTCCTCCTTCACGCCCTGCACTTAAATCACACTCTTCCAGCCATCTTTAAGGTGGTATGACTCCCTCCTCCTATTCATCCTCTTTCCATCCATCTATGTCTGCAGTTTCCTCTCTGGTCCAGCTGAATCAGGGCAACAAGACTGAGTTTTAATTTTTATTCTCTGAGGGGTTTCCACTCTGAGAAAGAGTCTTAATTTATTGGTGAACAGTACTCAAAGGTCAACCTGATGAATTTTTACTTCCTGAGTGTTAAACTGTAGATTTAGATCTATTTCAGGTTGATTTTATTCTTTAACTGCAGGATTTGTTTTGATGAGATGCAGTTTGAGAATTTGATTGATTCCCTATTGATCAAAATTGCTGCGGTTGGTTCCTACGCTCACTGTGTGTGTGGGTGTGTGTGTATGGGTGTGTGTATGGATTTTGGGTGATTAAAGTGAGGGACGTTTGTACTCTTTAAGACAGAGGGGATCAAGAAACTCTACTGGGACCCTGTGGATGGACTTTGTTTATAAATGAGAGATTTAGCAGCACTTTAAAATAGTCTATTTGACATTTTGAAAGCTGATTGCTGGCAACTAAACACAACGCAGAGTCACAATGTAATTTTTGTGGAGGGAACATCAGGTCTGTTCACCCTAATGTGTCAGAAATTGTTGACCTCTGCTTTGATTTAGTGAATGTTTAAATTTGAACTGATGTGTTGCAGGAAAGTAATGATACTGTCAAGAATGAATTAATGTATTTGGTTATTAAACATAAAATAAGCAATTTAATGTTTACATTATGCTTTTTGTTAAAATTTGAATTGTGTTTATGCTAATTATTCAAAGTAGATTTGACATCATACCTGAAAAAGAGGAGTTGGTTAAAATGTTATATATGGACTATTACTGTTGATGCAACTCAATTTTTTATTAAAATTCTCTAAACTTTTACTCATTTTAATCAAGTCTGATGTAATTCATATCTGAAAGTGATAGGTTAGACATTTGTGTATGATGAACTGTTTACACCTTAGATTAGGGGGAGGCAAAAGCACTTGTAAATGACTTTAAAATGATTTAGCCATACATTTACACATCATTTATAACAGATGAGGAACACTGATTAAAATAGCTCGGGATGGTACAGTATAGAGCTGACTCATACATAGTCCCTGGCCCCTGTTCACCTGCATGAGGAGCTATACTGGCAGGTCACAACATTACAGGTTCACATTATCCCACTCCCACAGACCCACAGACACTGTCACGAAGCACCTGGCCATTACTGGAAACACAGGAAATCTAAGGATTGAAAATCTCTGTGATGGTAGGTCTGTGTATTTGCCCTGACAGTAAATCATTTGTAAATGCTTATCCTCATAAAAACTAATTATCTATGAATTATTTGACAATGCAAAACATTGTCAAATAATTCATATGATAAAATAATTTGTTATAATTGCTTTGAATGGCTCATAAGTGATTCATAATATATCAACAAATGAATTAAACAATCTGAGCCTGTACTTAGTTAGGATCTGTCTCTGCTTTGTATCTCTGACAGAGGAGAGATATTCTGCCAATTCATAATCTCTTTTTAGGGCCAGATTACATTCTAATCTATTTTGGCTTTTCTTCTTTCCAACATTCCTGATAGGTTTCTTTACATTGTGTTACGATTTGGTTTACTCTGATTGGTGTTTGGAAAGCAGTGTTGGTGTGAGACTGGTCAGAGTGTGTCTGAGAGGGCACAGTTAGCCTTAGCACCGACTGACATAAGGGACTCTCAGCTCTTGGGTTTTGACGGCTTTGGACTGGAGGGTTTTCTAGAGGGCTGGGTTTAAGGTGATTTAAAAATTTGAGTGCTCTCTTTTGAATGTTATTTATTATTGGGTATCTGCCTAATTCTGCTCTACATGCATTTGTTGGTGTTTTTCTGTGTATGTGTAAAATGTATCTGCAGAATTCTGCATGTAAAGATTCTGTTGGATGAGCCCATTACTTTAGAAAATCACCATAAATATTATACTACTGTAGAAAATCACAGTAATAATCATACTACTGCAAAAACCATTACGTTACTGTAGAAAATAACAGTAACCATTATAGTACTGTACTGTAGAAAATCTCTACATATACTACTGCATAAACTAGTGTGTTACTGTAGAAAATCACAATAAACATTATTCTACTGTAGAAAATCAATAAGTAATATTCATACTATGACATTATGTCACTGTAAAAAATCACGGTAATCATGATAGTACTGTAGAAAAGGACAGTACTACTGCAGAAACCATTATGTTACTGCAGAAAATCACAGTAAACATTATAGTACTGTAGAAAATCACAGTTAACATTATACTACTCTAGAAAATCACAGTTTTCCCTTTTGTAAAGAAAATCACTAATTTGAAGATTATTTTGTAATACTTTTAAATAAAACCCTCAAATTCATGGTGTTAATGAAAGAATTTAAAGATTGGTCTGAAGTATTTTTTTTCATATGAATTAAAATACTGAGGCCTTGTTTCTTCATGCTTCTGCAGACTGTTACTTTCAGTGTTTATCAGGTCATGACAGGCTGTTCGTGAAGTTGTGAGCTGATTGGTTGAGCCAAAGAAATGCATCCCATGATCCCAAATTTGAATTGAGTCACTGTCAGTCTAGGCGCCAAAGTAATTTACTTTACTGCAGCTGGTTTGGAATTTAACAGCTTTTTGGATTGCTACATTATCTTTTTTTTTTACCTTAAAGGATTTTGTTTTTAAGAGTGCTTGTGTTCTTGTTTGTTGTGCTTGGTGTAGTTGTCAGACAGTATCATTGATGGATGAAGTGGACTTTCTGACATCCTACCGCTTGATAACTTTAGCAGCTAACATTTAACTGCAGACTAAGTCACTTTGAAAGTAAGGATGCAACAAACTTGGAATATTCATAAATCTGCACTGGAAGATATGGAAGACCACAAAGACGTCTGTTCAACAGATATTTTTGCAGTGTGGACAGTGCACTTCTTGCAGCATGGTGAAGAGGTCCTGACTAACACCAGACATTACACCAAGCTAGTTTGTATAGTTTTATTATTTATATATATATATATATATGAGCGAGACTTGGTCAGACACAATAACAATCAAGTGAAAGGTAAAGAAAAACATTTTATTTCTCTGTATGGTCCTTTCCATAATGTTGTCAGATACTTATAAAAATCTGAGCCCGTTAGTGGCAAAAACAAGCACTTTTAGTGGACATACATTGACAGGACATTACATTGCCGCCCATATAGTGGCTGCTGGCTGAAGTGCTTTCGCTCAATACTGGACCAATTTCAAAAATTGTTGTCCCCATTAGTCACTTAGACACATAAGGATGGGAAAATAGGGTCCAAGTTGAAAAACACCAAAGTTTCCTTTTAACTGTGGCTATAGGTATATTGGATTTTTTATGTTGTCTTTGTAACATTTGCTAATGTTTGTAATATACAGTATACATTTGAAAACTTTCTTACAAAATGATCTTTAGAGGGCAGAAAGTTGCACATGGTTCCTGCTACTTTTGTGGCTAGAGGGGAGGACATGTAACAATGTTTTCAGAAATTATAACAACTGGAAACACTGAAAAGAAAATGTTCTTATTTACTGTGTTAAGTTGATGTCCAAACATTTCCTGCTGTTGCTACTTCTCACTGGTCTACCTCTGTGTGGCTTTTATTATAAAGCATGTACAGAAAATGCAAAACCAACTGCACTATTGGTGCAATATTGGTGTACACAGCAAAATGTTTTGTGCTATTTGGTCAGCAGATCAGTTTTATATATTGCAAAGGCGGATTGGTAAATTTGATTGATTGATTGATTTAAGTGCTCTACATCTTTCCGGTGCCTGGCCCATATGGGCTTACAAGACACTAAACAATAATTACCAGGATGGCCACATAACAGATCATGATGTACAGTTCCACAGATTCAAAAAGAGAACATTTCAGAACATTTAGTTTACATGGAAGAGATGTTCTGTTATAATGGATACAGTGTCCTCTCCTATAAATCTCACTGGAACAAAAATCTCCATATTAAATAGCCAACTCAACATATCAGCTTCGCACAACCAAAACAAATCAGGATTGGTAAAAGAGGAAACAGCCACAGTGAGCTGGTAGACGAAAAGCAGCAACAGGCTCTTTTACTACAGTTTGTGCAAACCAGTGCACCTCTAATCATTAAGGGTAAACTTATTATTTTGTTCTGCTGTACTATCCGAGGGAAAACCATTTGCACTGTGCATCACAGATATAATTGCAGCAGTTCACTATTCAGCGTGGGTATTTCTGCCATATGGAAGAAAGCCGTTAGATTTCTGTGAACATGGTGCACAATCTGTGTGCACAATGAAAATAAGTAAATATGTTTGTGCCTGTTCAACAGTTAAGAGTAAATAATAATAATAATAACATTGTGACTTGACAGACATCTTATTAATGCTCTGGCATAATAGTTTTACAAAGCAACAAAGCTCTCAGTTCTTAAATGCAACATTTCATCATTTATTCAATCCAATAAGAAAAGTGAAAAGTATGAAGTCTGCTTTGTCGATCTGACAGCTCTCTCAGTTCATCATGCAGGACTGATAGGTGGGCACCATGTACTTGAAGGTGTCCTTCCCTCCATAGCACTCAAACATCTCAAGAGTCTCTTGGATCAGGTCACCAATGTTCTCTCTCTCTTCCACTGGCTGTATTCAATGCCATCTCCAGAGTTTATATTCCCGTTCTTGAAGATGTTGAAAATGGGGAGGATCTGTCTGTAGCAGGGCACCAGAGCCTCTCCCACCTGGTCTCCAGACATCACCAGATGCTACAGGACTTTCAGGGTAGTGCACATCACCTGATGGTTCCTCACGGTCAGGGCAGTCCTCGTACAGAACTCGTACAGATGAACACAAGCCATCAAAGAACAGAGGCAGGTGGTGATGGTAGTCCAGCTCCAGTCTCCACCTTCCATACAATACTGTTGCATGCTGGTTTATGCTGCAGTGCCAACGGCAGCTCTCCACACTTGTAGGATGAGCAAAAGGCAGTTGGCTTGGAAGGGCGCTCCCGAAAAGCCCCTGCAGCTGGGGGACCCTCGACCACAGTATTCATGGTGGCCTTCACGGTGAAGCCTCGGGCTTTGAGCCTCTTGTTCCTAAACATATTATCCACAGGTCTTCTCTTGTTAAATGATGTGGTGAATCCACACCAAAAACAAAGAGGAATGTTGATAATGAATACTTGTGTGTCTCTCAACATGTTTTTTGTAATGGTTGCTATCATGCATGTTAAGTTGTTCTTGTTTACGCATGAAGCAAAACATAAAAAGTCTGTTTGGGGACATCAAGGCATGTAAAGGCTTTATTTAAAATCCCATTGCTAAGCTCCACGCCCTTGGCTACTGTTGCTATGCTGGTTAAGTTGTTTTTTTTCTGTATCTCAAGATAAAAGAGCATAAAGATAATGATATTATTGTTTACATTATACACTCAGAGGTGTTTTAATATTTTGTTCATCCCATTTATATGAATTAGGGTAGGCTAAATATTACATACACCTCTGAGTATAACTCAATACAGCTCAACAACACCACATACTGCAGCCTCCAAAATTACCATGAAATCAATCAACACCTCTCTAGAAAGAGATTAAATAAAAATTGAACATTTGAACTTTTATGTATGTAGGATTTATTGCAATGATATTCTATTATTCTTCATTTTATCTAAGTGTACCTAATAAACTGGCAATATAATACAATAGAAGAAGTTTTTAAAACTGCTAAGCAGAGACAGATATTTGCAGAGATTGGTGCTAATGTAAACTCACCTTAACAGGTGCAACAGGAGCAACATGTCAGTCAAGCACACACAGCCCTGAGTAGATAAGTAACACCTGTGTGGGTGGACAAAGGGGCCTTTTATGGGAGTTGACAGTGTTTGGAGAGTTTGGCCCACAAGATAATTTACAATTAAGAATAGAATAAGCTACGATAACTAATTATTGGAAACTACAACTATCCTAAAATTGAAAAAACTAAGAGTGACACATCTACACTTTGCTATTTAGTTTAGACAATTGATAGAATTGATGCAAAGGATCTTTCTTTCCTGCAAGATTCGGAGCAAACATTTGTAAACACAGAATGGGAAGTAAGTGATGTTAGCCGGAGAGGAAACATTTTTTATACCATTTAACTGGAATTGTTATTGACTAAAGTTCAACCAGTAAAAAACTTAAAGTTGAAATATCTGTCTCAGTACTTTTTACTACAGTATCCTAACATGTCATATGCTGCAGTGTTAGCATTTACTCACATCATAGGCAGCTACAGACAGATGAATCTGTTCATCTTTACTTACAGTATAGTTATCAGGACAACATCAATTGTATTTACATGAATAAGTTGCCATGTCCTTCATTAATTCACTGGACTATATTTTGTAACACCTTGAAGACTGTGGAGGTTGTTCATCAGAGCCATCAAACTTCCTAGGGATGTGTGGGCCCCTTGATAATGATTTTGACTCTAATGAAAGGTGAGGAAGAGGAGGGTGTAGGAGCTGTGTCCTGACCTGACCCGCCAAGTGATGAAAGCAGACCATCTGGCAAAGACCAGGCAGATCCTTGATTATTTCAGTCTTCTCATTATCCGGAATGGCTTGCTGATTCTATGGCACGTTTAACAGCTGTGAAGTGCTTTCCTGCATTCAGTGGCAAGCTTTTGTATAAACAGCTAATCAGTCAAGACTTCAGACACTAAGTCGGTGAGTTATCTTGAAGAACTCAGCAAACACACCTGCAGAAATCTTTTGTCAACATACCTCACAACAAAATGTCTTAGTGCTTTGTTTTACACATAGTTTTTTTCATTTATGACCGAATTTATGATCTCCTAATATGACAAATTGTCATATTAGGAGGCGGCGGGTTGGGTGGATGGCTTGATAGAAGTGGAATTAGCTGCAGGAGGCCGCTGTTTGTTTCCCCTTTCCAACTGAGAGTTGGGACAGTTTTTAAAAAAAAACATAACTTTGATTGTCATGGTGTTTACTGTTGCCATGACAATGAAGGGTGCATAACTTTTAAGGAAGTAACTTAAACCCACCCCACGTTTCAAGTGATCATTTTAACTCAAACTATGATCTGTCCCTAACCCTGACCAAGTGGTTTTTGTGCTTAAATCTACCCAGACCTTAACCACAGCATTGTCACACCATAAAACAACATTATTTTTGTGATACTGCCGATAGAGGCGGCATATTAGAAAATGCTCCTATGAGTCATTCTGAAGTGCAGGTACAATTGACCTATGTGGTCACTTCATCATGAAGGTGTGTTAGACCAGTATACATTTTGCAGAATAAAATGCACTCTGCTGTTTGACCTTTTTGGAATAGTGAATGAGACTCCTTTGACATGAATGAATTGAAGCTTAAATGCCACCTCACCAGGTTTACGAAAATAAATCTTCAAACAGTAGACTTTTATCATCTTCTTTACAACATTTTTCTGACATCTGGTTTGAATGTCACCTTTTCAAATCTTTGAATCCTTCTCTGCTTTATTCAGATCCTCAGATTGCATGCAGCCCTTCTGTTCACCATGGCACACTATCCTATCATTACTGCTCCAGAAGCACTCTCTGGTCTCAGTACCAGTTGCATCTGAGAGCCAGGACTATTGGAGCCAGACTCCTCAGCAGATGCAGCTGATATGTTGAATCCATGTTTAGATATAATTGTTAGAGCAGCTGTGCTTTTAAAAAGGAACATTGAGCATAAAATGACTCCAAATATTAGACTAGATTGAAATGAAACACTTTGCAGCCTCCAAAAAGCTGACATGCCTTTGCTGTTGGGAAGTTTTTGTGTGGCACAGAGAGAGATGACAATCTCGCCGTCTTTCCTTCAAAATACTTCTGTGGCTTATCACATCGTGACTGTACATTATGACCCAATTTACAGTTTCCTTTCAGGAGCAAAAATAACAATTTAACTTGGAAACCTAGAGGGGGACCATGATGTTAAAAAAATGAGCAGGGTATCATTCAGTGGGAGAAAAGGCAATGTTTAACCCTCACCTTCTCTGCATTCTGAGATGAAAAGTGAAATAAATGAATGTGTAGAACGATGCAGTGGGGATTCCCGGGAGGCCTCGGCTGTATCCTTTTGTTGTAACTTCAAAGAATATTTCACAGGGGAATGAACTTTTCTCTCTCCTCCTCCCCTCCTGAGATCAGTCAGTGGTGAGGCTGCCGCGTGTTACTTTTATGCTCTCGAGCCGTCACATTGTTCTGATGGTGTTTCCCTAATCAACCTGTTAAACATGTGACCTGTGGATGGAAAACAGATTGAGATGGTGTCATCAGTTATAGTTGATAGTCACATTTTATCACTTAGAAACTCATTTGATGGTTAAAAAATTGATGATTTTGAAATAAAGAAAGAATTTTACCCCATGCTGAACCTAAGAAATCTAGTGAATCACTGTAACTTAAAGGGGACTTAACATGTGTTTTGTGATTATCTGTTATTTTTGTACTGTTGTAATGTTGGATGTCTATGTTACACATGGTCAAAGTTCCAAAACTTGAGGTGAAAGTATGTAAAAATGCTCTCTGAATTCTCTGAACACTTCATTTGCAAAGTTACCTCCACTTCCTCCTTGTGATGACATCAGATTGTTTCAGACACAGGCTGAACTGAGATCCTTCATAAAGGGCCAGTATAAGATAAGTAAGGAGGTTTTTTTTAAAATTGTAAATCATGCAAAGATATTCCAGTTGAGCAAATCTGTTACTGTTCACAGACAGCTGATGTTGTCTGTTTCCAGTGTTCATTCACCGGGTTCCCTGTAATAGTTGCATGAGATACCAAACACCGCAGCGTAACCAAGGTCTATATTATACAAAGTGTGTGACCTTAACACCAGAGGCTGCAGCTTGCATCCTGTGTCCTTCCGTCTATGTTGGTTTCTTTTAACCATCGCCACAAACTTTCTCTAACAATAACCAAGTGTTTTTCATCGTCATTCCCTAAACTTAAACTACGGTCATGGTTTAATTATCATATGAATCTTTTGTCTTTAGCAATGAAACAGAGTAACTAACAATGTGAACCTACAGATATAGTGTCAGATCAGAAAACACGCTTTGGAAGGCAATGACAAAAAAATATTTTGTGATTTTAGAACAGTTGACAACGTACTCAGTTACTAAAGCAGAAATTATAGTTTCCACATCCATCTGTGAGTCCACAAGAGTCCGCTAGGGTCTGCGTGATGTAAATTTTGTCATCAGAGGGTGTAAGTGTAGGCTCCGTGTGGACATCTTCAATTTGTTGTGTCACAACGCTGTGTTTCTGTAGACGCCGATCTACTGCGCATATGTGGAACGTGTCCTCCAAAAAAAAAGTGATTCTGGGATTTTTGGTCTGTATCTTAAGTTAAATTTGTGGGGGTTTTTTCACATTTTTGCCAAGATAACAATTCTTTTGCAAGCATAAAACAAAGGTTTTCATAGTGCAGCTTTAGCTCACACTTGTGGTCACCGGAAGTGTTTTCATGTGCAAACGTTTCTGTAACGCATCGGGTTGAATGTGTTATGAGCTGCACTTCAAACACAGACACACATTTGAATCTGAAACGTTTTCATATTCTAATCTCACCTATGTTCTCCATCATGCACGGATTGAATATTCATGGCTGGTAAATATTTGCTCTCTCTAGTCTGACATTGCCATCAGTCTTTCCTGATGCATGTCTTGTCACATTGAGCGTTTGCACAGTATACGGTGCGTTTTATGAATAATTCAACAGGAAGTG
Organism: Thunnus thynnus; assembly: GCF_963924715.1. Lineage (NCBI taxonomy): Eukaryota > Metazoa > Chordata > Actinopteri > Scombriformes > Scombridae > Thunnus > Thunnus thynnus. Next base: position 9,783,435 of record NC_089537.1, read on the forward strand.
GGATTCTTTTTGCAGCAAATGTCCCACTGTTCATGATTACCTCAAATCCATCATCACTCTTGAATTTCATTCCAACCACACTGTTTCCATTCTGTGTCAAATATATTTCCTGTAATCTCCTGCTAATTTAAATTCATCGACCATCCACAAGTTTGCTAAGAAAACACAGTTTACCAGAGCTAACATTGCATGCTGCACCATTGGAAATAGACATTACATATCCTTAATTCTACTTAAAATAGTCAGTTATTTACAATTCTGCTCAAACACCACATATGTGATCTTTAAGTGACGTATCATATATTCCTCAGTCCTCGCTTGACTCGGGTTAAGTGGCTCATCTGGACGTACGAGGTCAGGACAAAACTTGACACTTTACAATACCTTCGCCTTAATTTGTCTCACTGTGGCTTCCCTGTTCTGTCTGATTTATCAATTTCATACACAGAGCTCAGATAGAGGATTATGAGGATGTAGGAGGGTTACAAATGACAGAAATGGGTCTCAAATTGGGTTTTGGTCTGACAGCCCTTCAGGGAGAGTTTCAAAGGCGGTATGCCGGTTGCATCTCTCCGGTTCAAGCCTTGTTCATGTATCCTTGAGCAAGACGTTGAAGGCAACCAGCTCCCTTCTGCACTGAAGCAAAGGAAGGGAGAATTTCCCTTTAGGGGTTTTTTAAGAATAAGAAAATTTATGAAAAAAAAATTAAATGTATATTAGATTGCAAGCAGAGCACAACACTCTAAAAGCAAGGTAAACTTTATTATACCAGATATGGAAATCTGTGTGGTCAAGGTGCAGAACTACACAGAACAGCCATAAAACAGACACACACACAGCATTTCCAAGCACCCTTACTCTAGCATACCCTGACACACACACACACCAATGTAGAGACAAATAAATACTTCATATACAGTGGACTAAATGATCCCTGAGAAACAAACTCTGCATCAGCATTCAAGTCAACTAATAAAATATAGAATATATCGCACCGTGCCAGTGTTGCACAAGGATTACCATTGCACATAGCCCTTGCCAAAATACCATCAAAAATTCTGTACTGTTCCGCTCATGCTTTATTAAAAAGGTTGACTCAAGAAATTTAAAATATTTTCTTGACTAGTCCTTTTACATATTGTTTATGCTGAGAAGCTGCATAAAAAGTGTTTTTAATGAACCTGTCGTGCAGAAATTCTACGATCAAAGCGTTCGGGTGCTGGGGCGAAATGCTTATTCATGGTCAAACTTCATATGACAACTCAACACTGTAAAGACTGTTTGTACTGCACTACAGTAGATACTTCATTAAGCAGTAGCTTGAGGTACATTTTAATTGGTAAGAGAACGGTAAGAGCTGTCTCTCGACTTCCCTGTGTGTGGTTACCAGTTAAATTTTTCATTCGCCACGGTCTATTTAACCCAAATATAATGCACTCTCTCTCCGTTCATATGGCAATCAATAGACTTCCATCACACTGCTCGGATTTTAGTGGTTGTAAAGCTGAGTGTGAATCTATAGCTTCCCACCAAACCAGCCCTTACAGTGCTCTGCTGCCCATCTTTATGTTGCGATAATTTAAGGCTGCTGACAGGACTTAATAGAAATGCACTTCCCAGCACCTTTAACATCCCTCTCTGTCTGATATACAGTATTTATTAATATTTGCCTGTCCAGTTCCCTGCTGTTTCCCAGAAGCAGCTGTCTAATAATGAATGGGAGGAAATGACTGAAGTCACACTCACATATGTCAGTTTCCATTCAAAAGAAAAAAATGATTTGAATTCAATCCTTATTGAACCATATGAGGGAAGGAATCGTTAGTTCTCGCAGGAGACCTTTAGTCTTAGACCTTTCCCCTCTCTCCCTCCATCTTGCTCTTTCAACCCAACCAGTTGACGCAGATGGCCGATCACCTAGAGCCCAGTTCTGCTCAAGGTTTCTTCCCATTAAAAGGGGAGTTTTTCCTTGCTGCTGTTGCCAAATGCTTGCTCATGGGGAAATGTTGGGTCTCTGTAAGCTAAATAGTACAGGCTAGACCTGCTCTATGTGAAAAGTGCCCTGAGATAACTACTGTTGTGATTTGGCGCTATATACGGTAAATAAAATTGACTTCTTCATTATGTGTTGTGCTGATAGTAGCAAACCTAGAGAACATTAACATTTGTGTCTAAAAAAAAGTCTTGTAACTTTTTGTGCAGTATGTTCAAAACTTCAGAAGTTGGAAGCAACTCTGCACCAGTGGAAAATAACCAGAAAGCATCATTAAAGGGATATCTTGGTGGTGGTGGTGTCTTGGTAACCAAGCTGGTAAATGAAGAAAAACATGACATAAAGAGGCTACAACCAAGGGTTGCACTTGGGCACCACAACAGTGCTTAGAGCTAAATGCTAACATAATCACAATGACAGTACTAACATGTTGATATTTAACAAGTTATATTTAGCATGTTCATATTTACTAATTAGCACTAAACATAAAGCATAGCTGAGGTTATGTTGCATTGGCAAACATAACTGCTGCTTAGATTATGTTCACAGGCAACGGTGCACTACATGTCATGCTAAAGTCAGAAAGAGGAGGTCGGACACTAGAGTCTGGGGTTTGCATTACGAGTCCTGCATGTGGTTTGGTTTAGACAACAAAGCACTTTGGTTAAAGTTAGTGAAAGATTGTGGTTTCATTTAAATGTTCATAAACACGTCGAGCTTCAAGTCACTGCAGACTTTTTTTCTGGATTAAACTAAGACCATCAAAGTGCTGCCAGTGCCCAAACATAACCATAAAAGTTTAATAATGTCACTGCAAGATCATATTTTGGTGAGGAAAAAGCAAACTACATTGTCTCTGAACATTTCATTTTTGCAATTTGCCAAATACGTTAATTTTCTCATTTTCTCATTATGTTGACAGAGAGCTCAACAAAGAAAATTCAGCCAGCATTTCTAACAAAGCGGTTTAGACATATTTGAACACAATTTCTAGGTGACAGGTTTGGGGGCTTATGGGAAAGCCATTAATGTTTTGCAAGAATTTGGTCATGAACCAAATTAAAAACTTTTTTCCGCTAGAGAAAACCTCCAGGGATCATCAAAGTCATAAAGAGTCCTCCTCTGGCCACTAAGGATATCTGTACCAAATGTCATAGATGTTGAGACATTTCACTAAAAGCCAGAAATCTCAACCTCACAGTGGTCAAAGAATCTCCAAAGTCAGTAAGATTCATCCTCTGGGGACCATCAATGTGTACAACATTTAATGGCAATGTGTCCTGCAGTTGTCATATTTCAGTCTGGACCAAAGTGGTGGACAAATCGACAGACATCTGACAGCTACAAGACTTACACCAGTGCATAATTTACAAAAGAACTCTAAAGTATAATTAATTGTTGTTGCAGGTGGTGTCGTGGTGACTAAATGGATAAATAAGGGTGAAAAATGCCTGAAACTAATTAAATATTCTGTTGCACATTGCTGATTACATAGCTGTTTCCCTCAGCTTTGAGAGCATTTCAGGGCAAATATATAAAAAAGCATTCATATTGTCCAAGTTACCTGATCTAATTAAATGGGACCATTAACACCATCAGTAGCACAATGTCACAGACACTCAATATGTTTCACCGCCCCTGATAATTCCCCCACATCTCTAGTGCATCAGCAGCAGTGTTGATAAAACCATATTAATAATGTGGCAACACAAAAGCTTTTTCCAGGCTGATCACTTTTTCCCTTGGCCTAATGCACAACAGCATTACCCTCAGTGCTACTATTATGAAATGTAAAGTCAAATCAGTGCCACTCCAGCCGTATGTTATTAAGTGCAAATTGGAAAAACAGCCTGCAGCCTCACAGCTCAGCATCATAGTGATCTATCATGTTAATCCCTCTGACGGGGCGATTCATTTTATGATGCACAACAAACCAACGACAAACGCACGTTTACTTTTAAAGCATGTGTAACGGAGCATTAATTATTAAGCAGCCAATTATAAAGGAATATTTATGGTGCAGCTGTAATAAACGAAGCTAATGTCATTTTTATATTTGTGTTATTGTGTGTCTAATCCATGAGGCTTGTTAACCTCAGACACACTGCAGCTCCTTGAATATTTCTTTATTTTGTTCTCCTCATATACTGTACTGCTCACATACTTTCCTTATGAGCTCCCAACTAAAAGTCTTTTTATTTAAATTGAGTGATAGATGAAGCCTTTCTAAGAAGGTTGCCACTCACTCCAGTGTGACTGCTGCCTATGGTCGGCATGGAAACGTGGACGCAACTGAGCAGTGAGCGATTCAACAACACAAACCGCTTTCTCCATCTGTCTGGTGTGTGTCGGTGACTGTGTGCAGCCATCTGTAGATGAGGGGAGGGGAGCTGCTCTGATGCACACAAACATCCTGGGAAAATGTCAAAACACAGAAGGCACTGAGGTGTCTGACCTACAAATTACTGTAAATGTCTCGGACCAGGAGAGTAGATCAGTGCTGCAACAACACAGTTTGTACAAGCATTAGTGTTATGGCGCCTTGGCCTTGAAGCCAGATAATCTTTATTTAATGACTGTTATTAACATTTCTTATTCAATGTCAAAGAAAGATGTCCTGATCATGTTTTTTATCCATATTGGACAATTCTGCACATCACCGTTAACATCCAACGCCAGTGTTCAGTGCCAATCTGTGCTATTTATGTAGCAAGGCAGGAAGTAAGAATGTAGAGGTCAGGATGGTCTGACTTTCATGCAGGAGACCAGAGTTTAGCCTCTTTCACAATACTCCCCAGTAAATGACTGGGCTAACCCTTCAGGCACTGTTAGTGATTTCCACTATTCACACATGCAGCTACATTCAGGAACTTTTCCGTCTTGCACCTCTTCACACGGTCGTGCAACTCAACAGAAGAAGAGGGAGAAACTCACAGTAGATTAAACTTTCAAACTAGGCATCCTGATCAAATATGAATCAAGATTATGTTACAGCATTGCCTGTTTCTCGCCTCAAATATTTCCAGAAACATATTTTAGTGTTTAGCTGTAATATGAGAAGGTTTGTGACGTGGCCACCATGTTTGCATCCTGTCACACACCTGCAGTTAACATTTGCGTTTTAAATTTTAACTAGAGCTGCAACAATGATTAATCGATTAGTTGCCAACTATTAAATTATCCGCCAGCTGTTTTGATAATTGATTAATCATTTTGAGTTATTTTTTAAAAAAAATAATATCCAGATTCTCAAATGTGAATATTTTCTGGTTTCTTTAGTCTTCTGTGGCAGCCCTAATTTCAACCGAAACCCAATCTTTGTCAAACCTTAACCATGGACGGATATTGACATAGAGAAAGAACCCTAAACCTTAAAAATGTCACCAGGGTTTTGCTGAATTATCCATCACCAAAGTTCTTGTCCGATCCAAGTCCTGCCAATACCGAGTCTGATCCAGTATTTATTTATTTATTTTTTCCCAGGTAACAGCTGCACAGTGCCCGCTTAGACTAGAGTAAGCAAAAATTAAATTTAGAAAAGTAATTTAAATAAGTGTGATAACTGAAAATGTAACCTGTCCTTTGATGGTTCCCTGTAATATTCTCCATGGCGCCCAATATTATTTAGTATAACGTGGATCTACGGCAGCAGAAAGTTTTGGAAAGGATACGGACTCTTCAACTCCAGTGTTAAACCAAATATGGAAGTTTTAATAAAATCTGTCTACTAATCTGTCCCTGCATGCATAGAGAAGAAGGGCAGCTTCGATGAATAGTTTTATAAGACATATAATCATAAAACCCTGAGAGATACTGTTGTTCTTTTCAGACATCATTTTAAGCAGCCATGTGAGGGTCATTTTCATGCAGGCGTTCAGTGGTGTGATCTTCATTAAACTTAATTTGACTGCAGAAAGTAATAAAACATCTTTTAATAAAATATCTGTTTACACAGAGAAATGAAATAACTAAATATAGGACGATAAGACGTTATTCTGCTGAAGAGAGATCTCCATTCCCAATAATTTACTTATAGATAATAATGAGAGAATAAGAGAAGCAACTCTGAATTTTATAATTATTAAATTTACTTCTAGGCTTCTGAATTATTGTGCAGTTTTTACTCAGTCTTTGTCCGTAGAACTATTTTCATTAAGTCTTCTTCTTCTACTACAACAACAACACAGTGCTTTATATAATAATGTTGCAAAAAAAAAAGCATGCATAGTTACAAAAGTTGTGAAGAAAGAAACAAAATACAATTTTAAAATTCAATAAAAATTAAAGATATGAAAATATCAAACTACTGAAAAGCAAGATTAAAATTGTGAATATTAGCTAAAGAAACTTTCAGAAGTTGCATATCTGAAACTGTTTTTTAATGAGTCTCTGAAATCTCCTTGGTTACCCAGTCCAGAGGTGACAGGTGTATATATCAGTATAGTGGGTTTTGATCTAGACCTGGTCTAATGTGGTCTGGATGGAGAAATAGTGAAATCACACTTTTTCACAAGTAGAAGTGGTAAAAAAACAAAATCAGCTGCTAAATATCATTATTTATGTTTCCCTTTGTTCTCTCAGGCAACTGCCTGTTTTTGACTGTCAGTGATCAAACCAAACAGCCAATCAAAGGTCAGTATTCAGAGTGACCAAAGGAGTGGACTGTCTACTCCGTCCCTGCCTCCAAAGTCTCAAAAGTCAACTTGACTAGCGAGCGTTGAGCAGTTGGATGCTCAACGCTCGCATAAGGATGCTTTCTGTTCGCAGATACTGTTCTGTGCGCTCAAATCACGTGCACATGCCTGGTTTTTATGTGCGGGTTTTGAAACGAATTAAACGCCATATATTTTTCTCTGCTTATATCAATGTCAGTGTGAGGAAACTGGTTATTATAATCATGTTTCCACTTTGTTTGTCAAAATTATAAACCAATAATGGTGATGAATGCAGAAGACCTGAGAGGTTTTTTTTCCTGTAGGAAAATAAAAGGAGGCATCTGTAGAAACGTAGTGTGTGAGTGATGTTTACACTTGTTTTAACCATCTGTTCCTATCGCTGCCATCATTGTCAAAGTCCAAACATTACACACATACACACCTGATGCCAGATGCAAAACCACACATGTTACAATATGTCACATAACATATGAATTAATTGCCTGTCCTGGATTCAAAGTCCACCTGAGATCATTTCTGTTTCATGTATTCGGTCAAAACGATCATTACCACAAAGATGAAGTCTTTTATTTAATGATATGTTTTTCTGCAGCGACAGCGCTTGGTGCTCTTCTATTGGCATGAATTTTGGTTGCAACAGATGATATTGGCACTGTAATTTATCTGGTGAAATAACTGTGTGGGTAGACAGATAAAATTGCTCCTAGTATCATTTCATTTCCATCCGATATTTGCTCTGAAATTGGACAGTCTGGGCATTCGCCATCGCCTAAGTGGACCCATGAAAGAATGATGTAACAAGCTGAACACCATCTTGTCTATGATGCCAGACAAACCAAACAGAGTGGAGTAGAATCAAAAGACGTGAATTAATCACAAGAAAAAGTACATTTGAGATGCTGATCACATGTGGAACATCATAAAATAGTTTGCTTATAAGGTATTTCATGTGAAATTTAAGTCCTTATGTGAAAACAACATATATATACACTGTATGATATCATTTCACATGTGATAAATTCACAAACAGACATATGTGGTTTTCTGGCAATTCATGTGAAAAATGTCCAAAAGCCAAGTTTAACCAGCTTGTTGGCCCTCTCTCCCTTTCTTGTGGTTTTACCATAATAAGGAAGTCCTCATGTTTACCACAATATGGAGTCTCCAAAAGTCACCAGACAGTGAAGAGTCACTCTGTGTGCTGTCGTCCTTGAATTTAAGTCAAGTATTCAATGATATTTTGTTGACAGTTCCATACTTCCATGGCCTTTACAGATAGGAGCACAGGGAGTTATTTATAGTGAAATAATATATATATATATATAGTAGGTCTACTTCAAAGACCTTCTTTGCTGTTTCTGTTTCACTGAGTTTCTGACACTTTCACAAGAAACTTTCCTTTCTGGCGAGACTTTATTTATGCACATAGTCACTGTGGTTCAGGGACTGTAGCAGTTTTAAAAATTTGAATATGTCATTTTAGTTTTTGCTCCAAAACAGGGGTGAGTGGAAGAGGTTAACCATTTAACACAGCTTAAAGAAACTTTTTTTCTTTTGTACCTTGAATCTATGGTCCAATTTTATTGTTTGGTGATTTTTTTTTTCTGTCACCCGTCAAAATGGAAAATAATATGACGTTGCATCAAGATTTCCAGTCCAGCAGCGATCAAGTTCAGTTTGCCAAAAAATTAAACTCAAGAATCATCAGTAACTGTTCAGAGTCAAAAAGGAAAGACGTTTTCTAAGTGTACTAATTTGTACCAATGACCAACAATTGACCATTGCTAAGCCCCGCCCCCTTAGTTACTGTTGCTATACCTGTCAAACTTACCATACTGCTGCACATTTGCTAAATTCTCAATATTTTTTAAACAAATTTTAGAATTTTTGATAGCCATCTAATTAACGTTAAATCTGTGACTTTGATGAAAACTATTTGAGCAATATATAAAAATAGCTCATAAACAACATTGCTTCTGCTTCTTCTGCACATGGAGTCAACAAGCAGAGATACGAACAGCACCACTCTGCCATTGCAACTCACACTGTGGTGGGATTACATTAGTCGTGATGAGAACTACCATATGAATTAAGAAAGTTCAGAGAGTTAAACTTATTCACATTCCTCATGTGAAAAGTTGGTATGTATGTTCAAGACATAACGCAGAATGTCTCAGGCACATTTTGAACAGGCACTGCAGTTCATCCAATCAATGTCAGCACATCTCAAAATTGTCTATTGACAGTCTGCATGTGAGGCGTTTAGGGGATGGGCACTGTTCTCTCCAGGTAATGAGAAATCAGCCCGTTCCAAACAGTCATGTTTTGAATGAACACTGCACTGGTACTTACAATGTACGTGAAGGGGGGCAAAAATCCACACTCCTCCTTCTGTGCAAAAATGTATTCAAAAGTGTGGCGGCACTGATTCCCCAGACTTCAACTGATTGGGAAGAAGAAGCCTGAGAAACACCAGTTCCAAACCACATAAAAACAGAAAATATATTTACTTGGAGAAAAAGCTCACAAGTGCCTTCACAATGAAAAATGCCTCCTTAATAATAATGAACAAATGCTTTTTCAGTGATGTTAAATACCTACTCAATAATAATGAACACATGCCTCTTCAATTATAATTAAATGCCTCTTCAATAATAAGGAAATGTGCATAAAGGAGGTTTCAATGAAGCGTCAAAAAGGCCTAAACAGACCAGAGTTTCTGTCTGACAATATCTGCTAAAATAAGGTCTACAGTAAGTCGATGAAGGATCAGAATGACAAGGGTGCATAATTTCCCACCTCTCTTAAGCCCCAGAGAAAGTGCATCGTCACACCCTGATTGGCCGCGAGGAGAATGCGCCCAGCTGCTCTCAATTACTGTTAAGGAGCCACAGGTGACCTGAATAACCCTCCAATCAACTCAGAGGAAATCCGACATTCAGCTACATGAATTCGGAAAAAGGGAAATGACAGCAAGTACCCAAGAATGGTTGACTGCGACAAAAGTTTATCTGAAGCTAATATGAAGCTTCAGCGTCCAAATTAGTCAAATCAAGCAGATATCTTTCAATGTCACAGTCTTTTTAGTGCCAAAGTTCCTCTTTTTGTTACTATACTTCCACTGCAGCACAACAGGGAAACACAAAGAGAGAATTTGATGCTAAAAAGACTGTAAATGTGTCAGATATCCACCTGATATGATTAACTCAGACTGCTGAAGCCTCATATAAGCTTCAGACTAAATAACACACTGTGGATTTTGGCCTCCATCACTTACATTGAAAGTGCATTTGAAGGGGATCTTTTAACAGCCAGCATGAACAGGAGGAATGATTGCAGCAATTAAAACCTCTCTCAGTGTTCCTATAGGAAGCTGACTGACCTGAAAAATTGTGAACTTATTCTTTAAGGCTAAAGCTACATGCCCCAGGGAAATGGAGGCAATAAGGAGCAGCATTTCTTGTCTTCCAGAGAAGCCATTATAGCTATTATAAGCTATTTTAATTAAAAATGTAATTAAAATGTTATTTCGTCATAACATAAGCCCATTCCGTTGCTTTATATAGAAAAACATACTTTGACACGCAATACAGAGGTGAGATTTATGTGTTATCGTTAGTATTTTCAAATAGTGGGTTTCACTTTTACAAAAGAAAAGGCTTTGAGGATGAGGATTAACTGTTGAATATTAGGAAACTTATTGCTTTCTTGGGTAACACGTAGCTCGCTTAAAAGTTTCCCAAATCCAGTAAAGAGCAGGACAGAGCTGCTAACATTAGCCTAGTTTGACTCCTACACCATGGCTGTGCCTGAATGTAATCTGTAACCCCACAAAATAATGTAGGTAGTTAATAATAATAATAATAATAATAATATGTTCCTTGGTTTTCGCTAATGTTTGCAGTTTACATTACAGCAGTTTAATTAAATCTTTGCACTTTTTCTCTTGTGTTTGGAAAGGTGGTTAAAAAAAAAGCCATGTACACACTATTTATACATGTGGAGAAATACAAAGCTTGACAGATCTGCTGTGCCTAGTTACGGTTGCTAAGCTATGATTGGACAATTGCTATTCAGAGGAAGATGTTTAGGGAACTACAGAAGGAAATCTGCCTCAACTAACCAGAGTACAGTTGTTAGTACGACTCTTATTTTTGTTTCAGATTGAGTAACTGTTGCTACACATTGATCTCTTCAGAACAACATGTGCTGCCATTTGCAAGTTCAGACAAGCTCCCCGGGAGATTTTAAGTGTCTGTCTGACTCTGACAAATATAGGAAATCACTAACTGAACCAAAAAAGCTGTTTGAGGCACTAAAAACAACACCTGATACATCAGATACAGAAAAGTCCTGAAATGCACTGAGAGTGAATATCAGCTGTGAATGTTTGCTTTCACTGTGGTGTGTGGGCTTTATTATGAATCACATATGTCCTGCTGATGTATTCAGTTTCACACAGCAATCAAGGCCAGGTCTGCTGAGAGATCTGTATGTGTATGCATGCATGTTTGTGTGTATTCATGTATGCATGGGGGAGTTAGTGCCGCAACGCTCAGAATCAAGGGTGAGTGTGTGCATCCGTGTGAGTGAAAAGCTACGAAAGCTGCTGAGATATGCATCAGCGTGCCTATTGATCCCGTCTATTGACAGCTCTCACTTCTCATTAAATCGCATGCCTCCATCAAAATGCCGGCGGTTCCCTGGGTGACTGCTGGGGGGAAGATCACAGTGAGAACCTTTTAATGCCAGGACGCTTCACACCGTTGGAAACACAAGTCCTCGCTGCAGAATAGATGAGAAATATATCTGAGAGAATACCTACAGGTTTTGGATGTATATATTCATGAAACACACAGTGAACATAGCTGTGTTTGCATTGAGCTTTTGTTACAGCCGCTGATGCTGAACAAGTTTTGAGACTGTGTGGCAAATCATCCGTTACAGAGAGCATATCTGACACTGAAAGACAGGAAGATTTCTACAGAGAGTTAGTGTTTGCTTTCTTTGTAATATCAGGCTCCAGTGGCTTCGTGATCTGATCTTTAATTCTACAAAAAGCATCGTATTGTGTTGATATCGGGATAAAGCCGTTCAACTCGATGCAAAGACTAAAACGATTTTGATTGATTTTTCACATGAAACAATAAAAACAGCAGGAGGGCTGGGTTTAATATTTTAAAACAGATGTCTGCTTTTATTAAACAGCCACTAAATCGCCACTAAGTTTATGATTTCTATCAGTTAGGATAATATCATACTCACCAAAGTAAATGCTACGAAGAGGGGTTCATAGTAACATCACCACAACAAAGTCCGACTGGGCAAGAAACACAATCAGATTATCTAAACCACTTTATTTGGACTGTAGGTGGTAATCCCTTATTTTGCTGAAACCTTTACACAGAAGTTTAGCTGAAAACTGTGATAAATAGGTTTACCTTCATTTTCTCTTTCAAATATGTTGGTCTAACTTGAGGGTTTGTTTTAAAACCGTATGAACGCCTGACTGCTCTTGTTTCTTGCCCTATCTGACTTGTTTTTAAAGGAATAGTTTCACAGAAAACGGTGGAAAAAGGCGTCTCAAACAGGTTACTCAGAAGATTGGAACATGTTGCAATCAAGAGTAGCTGCGGATCCAAGGCTTTTCTGTGTTCTTCATGCCATTAATGCCTGTATTTGTGCACATGTTGAACATATTCAATTCTTTTTTTTGGCATTTGATGGCTCCTTTCCTTTTTTTCCTGAGTAAAGAAATTGTTCTACATTTGGAGAAATACATTTACTCACTTTCTCATAGAGTTATATGAGAAGATCGATACCATTTTAATGTTTGTAATGTTTATTTGTCTGTTTAATGTCTTAAATATCTGCGTTTCAGCCACAGTTTTGACAGTACAATGACATTTCCAGATCTCAGAATTTAACCTATTAGTAAAAGGAATTATGACCCAAACTATGAATTTAAATCCCAAGTTGTGAGAAACCAGAGATATCCCAAAGTTCAGGAAAAAGATAAATAAATTTGGTCTTCACAGTCTGCAGTTATACTCAATCACAAAAACAGTAGACATGATACTGTTCATGATATTAAATACAATTTTCCAATGAGAAAAAGAATCATTTATGTCTACAATTACCTTTTAAACATATATATTAATTTTATTTGACTTTCACAGCTGTTTTGGTTAAATGTTTAATGTTATGTAAGTTTTAAGGGTTTAAGTAATTATCTACATACTTTATAGTTTTCATCAGAGCACATGGGTCGTGAGGTAATGATTTTCCTCTGTCAGTAAAAGTCTCTTGTTCTCACCTGCCTCATCTTTTCTGGCCTCTTTTCACATCTTTCATCACTTCTGCCTCCTTCTCCAACTTTTTCACTACATCAACCCTTAAATTTTCCAACTTGCCCCTCCCCCCTCCCCCCCTCCTCGCTTTTTGATGTAGTGGAGCTTCTGTGTGCAGTCCAATCCCTCGGCCTTTGATTGTAAATGTCCTGTTCTCTCACGGCGCTCACTCAGCATTTTTGGAGATGATCAGCTGTTCCTTTGGGTCATAGATCAAACACATTGTGCCCTGCTGGCTCCTCCGCTCAAGGTGGATCACATAAACATCTACGGTACTGTATGGATGCACTCGAGTTCCCATCTACAATATATTCTTTCATTGCATTGACATATCTGTATGTATTTAATTAGTAAATAACAATAATCTGTATATATGGCCAAAAGTATGTCTGATACTAATGTCCACACACAGTACTTTTGTATACTTGCAACAGCTTCTATGAAGAGTAATACTAATGCTACAGCAATTCTTATATTTTAGGCAATTGTGAGCGTATCGGTCACTTGTTTCAGCAAATATTTCCCAATTTATGTTTACATTCAAGTGACAAAGCCCTCATAGGAATTATGACTCTTGTCCATCTGGAGCAAAGGAAGAAAGAGTGAAACGTTGTAGTCTCCGGATACCAGACAATCAGAGACTACCGAAATCTGGGGATTTCTAAATGCCCAGTAGTTGCTTTAACAGCAGTGAGAACGTCTGCTAACAAACCTACACCCTCTTTTTAACAATGAAACCTGGCAGATTGTCCTCAGTCTCTATGAGCAAGTGTTTAAAGACTGACCTGTGAGTCTAGCAATGCTGTTAGAGCCACAAAGTCCGCAGAGGGAGGAGGTCTGGGTGGCTGGATGGGTCTACAAAACGTTCAACTTTGACAAAGTGAACCATAGCTGTGTCAGATCAGAAAACACGTATAAGTGTCATTCTGGAGGGCAGTTACAAATGATGTGTTTTGTCTTTTAATTTAGAGGACTTGTTGCAGAAACTCAGGTCCATAGAGAAATAGTTTTGTGAGTTTAGTGTGGAAAAACCAGCACAGAGTCCTGGATTCAATCCATTCAAACACCTTTGGGATGATCTGGAACACGAGCCGGGTTTTATTTCCCAACATCATTAATGCTCTTTGGGTGAAATGGAAGCCAGCCAGGTTTTTCTCCTGTGTTTTAAATAGTTTTAATTACAGCACTGATGATAGAGCCATCTTCATCAGATTTTTGGCTGTTTTGTCAGACTGAAAAAAATTCAAAAGTTTGTAAATTACAAATAAAGTTGGTATAATCTGTTTAACCGATAGAATCAAGGACACACGTTTGTTGTCATTCTGAAACCTGCTGTATTTTATGCAGAGGCATCAGTGTGGGTGCATGACTCAACAGCTCTGATTGAAGAATTCAACTTGCAAGATACAATTTACAGCGTTCTCCGTAGTGAGTTTTACTGCGACCTTTGGGATCTGAGAGTACCACTGTTTTTTTTTTTCCAATATCACAAAAGTGCATTACTGCCTGCTCCATGTTGCAATGAACTCTGCTACCTCAGAACAGCAGCCAACACGCTCAATTTCCCACTTACACCATATGTATCCAGCAGGGAAAACCAGCAGCTTGAAATAGCCGCTCTCACCTCTGAACCTATGCATTTTTATCTCAGCCTCATGTTACCGAGTGAAGAAGAAGTTGTGTAGATGCTTACTCACACCAATACCTGCAGAAGGAGAGAGCAGATTAATCATCTGGCGTCAAATAGTGACGACCTCTATTACTGTTTTTGGTGAGCCAATTTACGAAAAGAAAGAGCGAAAAACACAGCAGGTTGGAAAATGGCCAGCGATGTGTGAGAGGTTTATAAATCAAAGAAGCAACAAATGATGTCCACTTTTTCTTAATTTCCAGGATGTTCTTGTTTTTAATTATGGGAAAATATGCAAATTACTGAAGAGCAGCATGGTAGAGTTTGATTTAAACAAAATGAAGTAGGTTTATGGGCGTGAGCACACAGTAATGGCTCAGTGCAATAAACTTTTGACAGACTTTTTTGGGGTTTTTTTTGCTCTGACAAGAGTAATTGCATTTTTTTTTCATTTTCAGCCAAGTTGAATTTGAGCCTCTTTTTTTTTTTTTTTGTTGAGAAAAGGCTTCCAAACTTTAATTGGCCTGTCTAAGAAATCCTTTTAGACTAAAAAAAATATAACAAATGAATGTCAGTGCCTCAAACTTTAAATTTATCACACAGTTTATATAATTTAATTTAGATCCAAGATTTCCCGCCTGACCCACTCACATCTTTGTGCAGGCGAACGAAACATGTTCTGGCATCCATCTGTCCTTTCATGCCTGTGAGTTCAGACAAAGCTGTGAAAGATACTCCGCCGGCCTCCCACACTTTCCCCACAAAAGCTGCAAATTAAGAGCAAACTTGTAAATGTCATCGTCATGTGTTGTGCTTTAGCAAAACAGCAGGGTCAATTAATCCTCCTGTCAGACATGCATCGATGTGCTTTCGCACCATGAAGACTTGGTACTCGGGGTTAAAAAATATCAATAAGTAGATGCTGTGATGCTGAAACTAGTTATGTGTGCATCGGAGAAAGTCAATAACAAGCTTTACCGCGTTGTGTGTGTTTGGCGAGCGTGTGTGGAGATATTCTTGGTGGATGGTGGAATTTGCTTTTGAGCCTTTGAGACCTTTTTTTGAACCTTAAGCATCAAAACATTTGTGATAGGAGGAGCAACAAAGTCCCAGGTTTCTGTATTCGCTCTCAAAATAGCACAAAGCATGAGTCACATCTGATGCTGTTTGTTGGGAGCCGCAGACGTTCAAAGTAATCTTCTTTTCAATCTATTTAATCCCTCACTGCGGACATGTATTTACAGTTCTTACTGGAACACATAATTGTGTCTGTTCACATATATAGTATTTTTTCTTAAATCAGCAGAGTATTAGTCTGTGTGGAGGGATGGGATTGAAGTTCATTAGAATATTAATGTTGTATTGATTACTGAGGGGGAATTCGCTCAAGCTCACCCATCTAATGTACAGATTTAGTGGGCAGAACCAGCTGTGGAAGATTTGCTTAAGGATTCTTCAGCCGGTTCAACAGTTAACAGGAAATGGATTTGCTTGGATGGAGGAAGGTCTCTCCACTGGATCTCCACATGCTGCCCAGCTCAGAGATCTGCTGATCACAGTAGATTAAATCAGAGATTCAGTTCAATGGCAACGTTTTTCTAAGAAATTTATACTCACATGTTGATCTGATATACGGAATAATTTCCGCCAATTCTAATTCCTCACACAGCTTGGCACTTCTTATCTTTATTCTGCTCTCTGATGTTTTCTTCGCTCCACATTTGCACATTGCATGTGCTGTTTATACTTTGGATATTTGCACATTCCTGATCAATATTTTGTGCAGTTCATCCTCTTTATTTTAAACTTGCAACAGCTCTTTTCACTTAGAATATATTGTGCAAGTTGTTATTGCAAATTTCATATTATTCATATTCATATTATTTATGATTGCTTGACTTTTGTGTATATTTTGATTGTTATGTACCACAACACCAAGGCGAATTCCTTGTATGTGCAAACCTACTTACTTAAATGGTAACAAGTTTCTTCTTTCAACGTACATCATTTATTTTATTCCGAATTTAATGCCGAGTACAAACACTTTTCATGTCTTCAATTGCCCTCTTGTGTATTTGTTGTGCTTATGCTTCATGTTTTTATGCTGTCTTAATGCAAAAATGTAGGACAATAAAGAAATGAAGTAAAAAAAAATACATATTTGTATGTATATAAATACAAATACATGATCATTTTCTCAAAATATCCAGGCAGGGATGCAACATAGGTAAGACTCTCTAGTCTGTGGCTATAAATAATGTATTAAGATCATTTTAGTTTTGCTCACATGTTACTTGGATGACAACATGAGCACAGGTGCTCAGGTTCAGGTATCGTCCGACTCTCATCTTCCCAGTTCAACATTCAAACTCTGAGAAGAATCTTGTAAATGTAAATGATCTTCAGTACAGGGTCTACTGTTTGTATACAGCGGATGGACGATTCATTCCACACAAACCACATATTTACCTCCAGATTGAATGTTATGTTTCTTTCCTCTTAATAGAAGCTGATTTAATTGACTTTCTAGACTTTCATTCAAACTGCTTCTTCTCGTTCAGGACTAAATCCCATCCCCTTTTTCAAGAGTTCAGTTTCAGTTCCTGGGAACTTGCACCGATCTTTCCTGAAGCCAAAAATAAAAGAGAAAGTTGGTGAATTTTTGTTTGCTGTTGCTGGGATGTGAAAACAGTTTCACCACAGAAAACCAATGACTTAGCAGAGCCACAAGAGACAAAGTAAGATCTGATCTGGCTTTAGGAAATAACTGACGGATGTACACAATAAAATCTCAACATTCACAAACCATATACAAAGATAAATACATTCATAAGCTCAGTTTGTGTAGAGAGGATAATACGTCTCTTGAGTGTATTTAAAAGTGCACATTAAGGTTATCTGCAGATACTTTTCCATTTCTTCAACATGAATAACTTGAGCTGCAAGTAATTGGCCTGATTGCTAGACAGAGACATTTCTAGCTATAAAGATATAATAATGGAAGCAGATACCCAGAGCAGAAATGAGCTCATTCATAACTTACGTTGAGTCAGCAGCCAAACAGTTTAAATTATTTTTTCTGCAGTAATGACTTTTGACTTTTCATTGGTTTTGCTCCTTAAATTCACCATAATTACTGACAAAAGCTCACAGATCCATGGCTTCCCGAGAGCCTTGAGGAATCAACAAATGAGACCTTTTTATACCCTCAAACATTAGCTCAGCTGTGGTAGATTGGCTACTTTGTCGACAGATGACAAGCTGAGGGTGACTCACGTCGCTGTAAATCACTGTTGCATAATGTTCACGCGAAGCGTTTCCCCGATGCATCCAATGCAAACATCTGTAAGTTTATATTTTTATTCTGTTTCATGCAATGTTTTGAGTCATTGCAGCCTTAATGTTTGTTGTCATTATTATGGCTGAAGAATATGATATAATGTAATATAATATAATACAATATATGTGCTTCTAAAGGAGGAGACGATGAAACGATGAACAAAACATATGAAGAAAATAATAATAATAATCCTGGCTGTCAATGAAAATCAGTCAGTTAATATATATGGGCTATTTATATATATTATTTATTTTAAATGTGTTTTATATATATATACTGTATATACAATGATGTAAAGCACTTTCAGCTGCATTGTATGTATGAAAGGTGCTATATAGAAGACTTTTAATAGATAATAATTGCTAAATCAACCATTTTTCTGTCTTTTAAATATAATTTCTTTCTTTAAAACCCACTATGTAGAAAATTACACCAAATAAAGATATGTATATTTCATGCTTTATATGTTATATGACCTTTATATGAGCTAATATATATTCTTTTTGCTTACCAAAAAGTTGTTTACAAACAAATAAATGTGCAGTATGTCATCTACATTGTGGCATTTCTTACTGCGTATTTGGGATCAGTTAGATTTGTATAGCATAAGAAAATCACTTGTATTTAACCATGTTTTGATATCATCATGCAGTTAAAATCATTTTTACAAGCAATTCTCACAAAATTAACTAAAGTCATGAAGTATCAAGCTGATAAAGACGTGTTAAGTATGTTTTTTTGAGCGGTTTAAGAGACTCCAAACAGAACTTTACAGTCGTTGAAGACAGATGCACCTCACACATCTGCACGGTACTTCAACAACACGCTTCAGCAGCTATCATAATACTTATCTCACTAACAGCCGGTGTTTGCCAGTATTGCAGAATAAAGGAGAGCTGCTTCTTGGCACAACGCTGCAGGGGATCTTTAGCAGAGAAACCAAGCTCAATACATCAGTCTGAGGGCTTCAGACTTTAAAGCAGCAATATACAGTTGGTGTATGAAGACATTTTTCTGCTCTCATCAGACCAAAATTGCACCCTCAAACCAAATCTATATGTGGTTTCTCAGATGTTGAGTTCAATCAGCATTTTTTCTAACATAAAAAACTCTCAAAAAGGTAGAATTAATTGTTTGCTCTGTAAAAAATAAGAGCATTTGTTGTCAGTAATCAGTAAAATACTATTACTAATGGTGTCGTCTGCTTGCTGGACCTTGGTCATATATCATCTCCCTTTGCTGCCCTCGTACTTTGTCCACTAAAGCAGAAATGCCTTAAAATGTGCAGCGTTGAGTCCAGTGAAAGAGGTATGACCCCGTCACTGCACCCACCCAGGGCTGAATACCACCAGATTCATCTCTCCTGCTGCATTGCCTCCCTTCTGTCTCACTTCTCAGCTTCACCATCGTCTATCAACACAGACATTTAGTCACTTTGCTTTAAAACTTACACCAGGAGATGCCTCCTTGGAGAGCTGCGTGGTTATATTTTTAGATTTAGGAGAGATTTTAGACATTTAACACTAAACTGGGATGATCAGTGACGTTTTGTCATGTTCACCCTTTTTAAAAAAATCTCCAATTCGCTTAAACAAATCAGGGATGTCTTGGTTAATGTTGCTCAATGGTTTTTACTCAACTGTGACATAAGATTGAAGGAGATTGTGTGTCAGCCTGCAGGTCATTGTCATCACTCTGCCATGTCATATTTTGGGTGAGGGGTGTGTGTGTGTGTGTATGTGTTGGTCTGTCATAGGCTATTTCAGGGGACACATTTCAGACTAAAGACCAGTTAATTGGAGACAGCTTGTACATTTGGGAAAAAGCTGATTTTTGGGTCAGTAGTTAAGGTTAGTGTAAGTCTCCAGGAAATTAATGTAAGTCTATCTAATGTCCCCAAAAGTGAACTAGAACAACACGTGTGTGTGTGTGTGTGTGTGTGTGTGTGGTCTGTTATAGGCTACTTTGGGGGACAAATTTCAAACTTAGGACCAGTTAATTGGGGACAACTTGTCCAATTAGGGACAAAAGTCGTTCCCCCAGTTGGGAAAAAGCTGATATTTGGGTCCATGGTTAAGATTAGGGTTATGGTTAGGGTAAGTCTCCAGGAAATGAATGTAAGTCTATGTAATGTCCCCAAAAGTGACCTAGAACAACGTGTGTGTGTGTGTGTGTGTGTGTGTGTGTGTGTGTGTGTGTGTGGTCTGTTATAGGCTACTTTGGGGGACAAATTTCAAACTTAGGACCAGTTACTTGGGTACAGTTTGTCCAATTAGGGACAAAAGTCATGCCCCCAGTTGGGAGAAAGCTGATTTTTGGGTCAGTAGTTGAGGTTAGGGTTAGAGTAAGTTTCCAGGAAATGAATGTAAGTCTATGTAATGTCCCCAAAAGTGACCTAGGACAACAAATGTGTGTGTGTGTGTGTGTGTGTGTGTGTGTGTGTGTGTGTGTGTGTGTGTGTGTGTGTGTGTGCGTGCGTGCGTGTGTGTGTGCGTGTGTGTGCGTGGTGGATCTAGCCTGATTGCGCGCCACCACCACCACCTCCTCTTCATCAGTGCGTGTGCACGAGTGCCCGCAAAGCCGCCGCTGCTCCTCTCCGGGCGCGCAGTAGCATCCACAAACTTTGATGAGCTGTAACCTTCAGCGGGGCAACAAAACAAGCGGAGCTGCATCGTTACCGGGCAGGATAAACACATCTGGGTGCGTTCGTTAATTCGGGGGTGACCAAGGTGAGTAATCTGCGAGCTTCACATTGCAGAAATGTATGCGCGGTTTTTTTTTTTCTGAAAGACTGGAGCTGTGTGTGTGTGTGTGTGTGTGTGTGTGCTTTCGACTGTGTTTTGCATGATCTACAAGTGGCTCTGAAACCCAGGTGAAGTTTGTGCAGGTCTCATGTTTTTGCATTAATGTGATGATATATTTTTAAAATTTTCTATCCATTATTTAAGTGGTTGTTTCCACGCGGTTTTCTGGCTCGGTCCCTTTATTATTAACCGTTAAGGCTTGTGTAAGGCTTTTTTTTAAAAATCCATTCATCCTCTAAATTATTAATTAGGAGCTGTTTTCCAACCTAATAAACAGGTGTCAGCATGGAAAGCACTCCGGTTGAGATTTTCAAAGAAGACAATAAGTGCCTCTCCACGCTGATGGAGGACTGTCCGGTGAATTCTTCAGCCTGGGTGTCCGGATACTCAGAGAACCGCAATGTGACCCATGATGATAGCTGGGAACCGGAGAGCATGTCCCCCATCATCCCCATCATCACTGCAGTCTACTCCGTAGTATTTGTGGTCGGCTTGTTGGGGAACTGCCTCGTCATGTATGTGATCATCAGGTAGGGTCATTTTATTTTGGTAAACATATTCTGATATATTCTCTCTTGCATAACACCACAAAATGTGCACAATAATCATATGAGGTTATGGAAAGTTATGGTGATTTAAAGCATAGTAGTATAGTAAGTAGTATAGTAAGACTGTATCTTTTGGCACATGCAGGAAAGCCTTACAGGAATGCAGAAAACCAGCCAGCAGTATGTGTTTATTCACAGCTTCTGTAAATGTTGCTTGTCAATAAGCCACTGGCACCGACCCTTTAGTCTTTTACGGTGACCTTTAGGCCATCTGGTGCATGTCAGAGTTCTCCTCAGCGCCTGCGTTTTGATCTCGGATGCACTCAGGAGACAGGTCCTCCGGAGAAAAGAAGGCATGTTGCTCCGAAGCTCATCCAAATCTGCATGGAAATAGAAACATTTTTATTCAACTAGGGCAACATCCAAATGAGTTTTGTAGCCAGGAAATCCCAAGAGAGAAAGTTCAGTAGCATTTTGGCAAAGAAAGGGTTTAAAATCCCTGCTGTCATTACAAATTGGCTGACAAGTGTCCCAAAGGCTTCAAAGTACCCAATTTTATGAATCCAGTAACCCTCAAGACCTCCAAACTACAATAACAATATTTAATAAATCAGCCCTATTGTCTGGTGGACATGATATTAATTATAGTTGAAACCAGTGGTGCTTTATCACGCTGATAGCCTGCTTGCACCTCATTGGGCGTTATTTATGGTGTGTGAGAGCAACAAATCTCCTCCGATGTACAGTGAAATGCAGTAGTGCCATCCAGAATGCTTTGGTCCGTAGACGCAATTACCTCAAATCAAAGTGATTGCGTCGCCTGTCGGTAGAAGCTGATTTTATCACTTCAGTTTTTAGCAAAGACTCTATGTTTTACTGTTTAGTTGCTCTGTGGAGGGTCATTTTGGCAGAGAGAAAGAAGTGGTTTGTGGTGATTTAGCGTAAACAAGTATTTGAAATTACACTAATCCAAAAGCTTATAGAGTCAACAGAAGACAGTAAACAATAAGCCATTAAGAGCAGTACCTGGTAGTGCACCTTGTAGGCATAGTTTGTTTTGTTAAAGCTGCCTTAATAAATATCTTTATATTGACAATAGATAAAAATGACTGTGTGAAAGGTGTTGCTCGTAGTAATCAACCCACATAGCTCTCCACTTCCTCTCAGCTCTTTGGAGCATTTTAGCTTCTTTCAGCTCATTGTTTTGGTTTTACGGGCCACACTTTTAACTGTTTTGGTTCACTCTCACCGCTCTCATCAGCTTCCTTTACACCTGCAGCAGGCAGCCATTTTCCATAGAGAGAAACTTCAAAAATCCCTTGTAATGCTCCCTACTCAGCACCAAACAACAGAGAGATGAAGCTAACAACTAGCTGGTGAACATAGTGAAGCGTTTCACTGCTATAAAGCGAGATATTTCAAGCAAAACACAGCTAAGAGGAGAGTAAATATTGGATTTGAATTCTCTAGTTTGCAGAAACACGACTCCAAATGATTGCTAATGTTGCTCCATGTCTGCTTGATGTGCAGGCAAACAGGCGGTTTGCTACATTATGTCAATAGTGTGTTTAGCTTGTTGCTAAAGGCCCCATTTGCCTAAAAAAATCAATAAATACATTTTTTGAAGAATAGGTCAATAATGTTGGAAACACACTTATTTGCTTTCTTGCCAGGAGTTAGATGAGAAGATCGATACCACTCGATCCAATATGAGTGTGGTATCTTTCTTTTCATCTCGTCAAGACAGTAAATACAGTTAGCTTATTTCCCAAAATACCTGACTATTCCTTTAAGGCTTTTAATGTCTCAAAAATCCATAACCATCTTCAGCTCTGCAATGGTGTCATGTATGGTTTTATCCAAAGGTTTTACTGATGGAAAGAGAAAGAATTCAGGTTTGATTTTGATAAATCACTTTTCGAGGTCTTTGTCCAATAGCGACACCCTTTGATGACAATAAACAAGCACATGCTGCCTGGTGCTTGCAGGTCATGGTGGATCAAGAAATGTGGTTTCAACATTTTAATCATTTTTGTGTTTTATAATCATTCTAATATAGTTTACAACAAATATATTATTATAAAGTAAAAGAATGCATCACTGTCTGTGTTAATGTCAGTGCTTCATTATATCCTGTAGGCATCACCACTGGAAAAAATTAAAAACTGAAATTGAACTTTAAAATTAGACTTTGAAAAAGTCATCACGTAGACGGTTAATGTGATTATAATTTAATGAAGTGAAAACAGGTTGATTACGCACAGCCTGAAATCGGCAGTATACTATACATAACAATGAACTGCGAGTCCGAAAAATTGCATTACATATTCAAGGAAGCAGAGTGGACTAATGGCCAGTGTTTAATTGATAATGAGCCGAGCAGAAAGGTCTTCTACAGAGTCAGCCAAGCAATATACGTCAGCTATGACAGTCTGGATGGATGGTTAGCTCTGGTCATCTCTCTTCCTGGATATTACAGGACAACCTTGTGTTCTGCATGTTTAACAGGTACACAAAGATGAAGACGGCCACCAACATTTACATTTTCAATTTGGCGCTCGCCGACGCCCTCGTCACCACCACGATGCCCTTCCAGAGCACCGACTACCTGCTGAACACATGGCCCTTCGGTGAGGTGGTTTGCAAGGTCTTCATCTCCATCGACTACTACAACATGTTCACCAGCATCTTCACTCTCACCATGATGAGTGTGGATCGTTACGTGGCGGTGTGCCACCCGGTGAAAGCCCTCGACTTCCGCACTCCAATCAAAGCCAAGATGATCAATGTGTGCATCTGGATACTGTCCTCAGCCGCAGGGATACCTGCTTTTATTCTGGGTGGAACCCAGACAAACAGTGGTGAGGAACAATTCCTGAATAAAACTGAAAAGTTTCAGCCAATTTTCAGTGTTGGAGATTCACTTAAAGTATGCAGCAATAGTATTTTCAGAGCAGAAATATAGTCTATCAAATCATCTGTCAGTGCAGAGTTTTCCATTAGCCACACATCATGCATCATTCTTCCTGAATATAGATGATTTAGCACAAAAATGTTTCCCTTTTGAGTGCAGATTAGCTGTTCCATAACAGCTTGCTAAATTGATAGCAGAGAGGCACAGAGTGGAAATTTATTTGTGATGAAGCACAAGTCCACTTCATCACTTAATTCACCTTTTCTCCCCCCCCTTCCCTCCTGTCCTCCTGCAGACATAACAGAGTGTGCCTTACAGTTCCCGGAGCCGTACGTCTACTGGGACACACTGATGAAGATATGTGTGTTTGTGTTTGCCTTCGTCGTGCCTGTGCTCATCATCACCGTGTGCTACTCCCTGATGGTCCTGCGGCTGAAGAGCGTCCGAATGTTGTCCGGCTCGCGGGAAAAGGATCGCAACCTGCGCCGCATCACCCGCCTGGTGGTCGTGGTGGTTGCCGTGTTCGTGGTCTGCTGGACGCCCATTCACATCTTCATCCTCGTCAAGGCGCTCGTTAGCGTGCCCGAAACCACCGCCATCATGGCCGCCTACTTCTTCTGCGTGGCTCTGGGCTACACCAACAGCAGCCTCAACCCTGTCCTCTATGCCTTCCTGGATGAGAACTTCAAACGCTGCTTCAAAGACTTCTGCCTCTCAGCCAAATTGAAGGGGGAGAAGGTATCGGGGAGCAAGAAGGCCCCCAGCGCTGTGAGGGAGGCCGCGCTTCCCCTGGAGAATCCAAACGGGACTAGAAAGCCGACATGACTAGCAGTGGAACTGTCTTCAATTTCCCATATTGGAAAAGAAGACTCACATGACCTGGGCTTAACCCACGTCACGTCAGCAATGTAGACTGTAATTCTGACTCTATTACTGAAGTTGACTCCGCTTGTTTTTATTTTTAGAGGACGCGTCACTTGGGGGGTTTAAACAGTGCCAACATTGATATATGATTTCATTTCAGAGATCAAGTGAAAGTTACATGTTAGACATTGTATTCCATCTACTGCATTAATCCACAAAACGTCTCTACATGACAATAACTTAATCCCCTTAACTTCCCTTCTGCTGTGACTTTTCCCACTTTCATTCATGTATTTCCTCGTGTCAGCTGTGATAAAGATTGTGTATTTATAACTTCAACTTTGACTAGAAGACAGGTTTGTTAAGCACCAAAACAGCCCAAATGTGATTAAAATTTGCCTTTTACTGTATTGATTTTAAAGTCATTCTCTTTCCTAAAGAGATTATATTCCTAAAAAATAACTGCTCGTTAATTATATGGATTACAAGTATTCCTATGTGTGGAAAATTAGTGATATGTTAGTATCATAACGCCAAAGTTTCTCAGGAAATTGTTGATTACTCCATGGGGAAAGAAATTAATGAAAACTTTAATATTGGCAAGTTTCATATTTGTTGCATCAATGTTTTTTAGTTTTTATTCTCATTTAACTACATTCTGTTTATTCCTTTCTCCTTTTTTTGTTTATTCCTGTCATTTCCTGCTATAAATCTTTTGCCAAATGTGCCTTTTAACAGTCCAGGATAACACATGTTTGTAGCAGTGGAAAATGGTTACAGGAATGATTAGCAGATGGCTCAAACAGCACATCATGTATAATTTTTTATATATATATATATATATATATATATATATATATACAGTTAACATGTCGGTGGTATTTGCATGAATCACTGACAGCGGATATGTGCCAAAATCCTCTTTACGTCTGTGAAGAGTTTGAATTGTGCTGATTGATGTGAGAGAACTGACTCATGTTGGACTTTGAAGTTGCAAAAAAAAGCAACAGTTGGTTATATAAAAGCTATAAAAGTTTACCCATGATGAATGTTTTAAGGGGAAAATCCTGGACTTGAATGTGCTTTTAAAATTTGACAGAGGGCTCTCTATCAGCTTTGACTCTGGAGTTGTGTCCAGTTTGATAAGTTGTTCAATTTATGGTATATAATTCAATCACATGTGCTGTGTATTGCTTTTACCATAATACACATAGTCCTATTGAAATACTCATGCTATCGTTGTAGAGAAATATTTTAATCTGAAAACATGAGTCGCTGTTTAAACAAGTCGTGCACAGGATTAAATACAGTATATCATGACAGCTGTACAGTGTGATAGTATGTATACAATAACTTCTTTTGTACAGATGACAGAAAAGAAAAACTTTGCACAGACATCAATGAAATATACTGTATTTGTAGCATGTCAGTGATCATTGCTATGATATTATAATGCAGCATCAGCAGCCTATATGCTTGATGGACTGTGCTGTTGTAAACTATTTTGAATGTACTGCAAATATACTCTGTATTATATAAACATATGATTAAACATGGTATAAACTCATCTATATCATTAGAGAAGGACTTCTGCTAATATTAAAGTGAGTCAGTAAGAAAATCCATTTTCATAAACACTCGCAGTCTCACTTTAATGTCCCTAAACCAGACCTTTCTGGGTCATAAAAATAGAAATAGCGCAGAAGTTCCGTTATTAGACAACAAAGAGAGGAAACTACACTGTGATCAAGACATTTTATGTTCTCATTGCTTATTGTTTTATAATCTGCACCTGTATATTGGCTTTGTCTGCTGTCAGCCGCACAGAAGATGTATCGATCAAAACATCCTGTTTGTAAAGTGCTTAATATTAAAGCAAGTTTAACAAATGCACATTGACTCTCATCTTTTACGGAGATGATTTGTAAGCGCTCAAATGTCTTCCTGTCTTTGCTCTACATCATTACATTTGCATATCGTGCTTTAAAAGAGAAGAACTCTGCCTCACATTGTCTCACAGTTTGATAAAAGAAGAGCAGTTTTAGTTTATAGACAATATTCTGCACAGATATGGGTTTTTGGTGAGAGGTCAGGAGCCACTTGCGTCCTGATTTTGTGTTTTTTAGTGTAAGCCAGCAGCTCCCTCCAGAGGAAGAAAATAGCAAATACTGATCTGTCTGCTTAGAAAAGAAATCCTAAAACCTTGCAGAAGCTTCATTGCAGTCACATTTAGTGTTAACTTGATTAGCTAATTAGTAACTATTTGATCAACAGATAATGATCCCAATGTTCCAATTAGTTAGTCGCTTATCAAGTGAAAATAACAAGCATTAGTTGTTCATTGTGGCATCACAAATGCAAAGAATTAGTCACTTTTCTCCTCCTCATGTTGTTTTGAATGAAATATTTTAGATTAGATCATGGTGGGACTGACCTGAAACCTAGATTTTGACAGAGCGTCCCTCTACGAGACGGGGTCCTAAGAGCGGATAATAAAGTAGGAACCACCTGAAAGTCCTTAATCATGTCAGCGCTCGATTCCTGAAGTCCCAAACAGAGTTACAATTAATCACCACAAACCAGCTGCCACACATGGAGCTTTTGGAGGCCACTGGGGGTCTCGAGGTCTGCAGGTCTGGGGTCCATTTTCCATTTATTCTGGTTCAGTTAATGCTTTTATTGCCTACAAGTTTTCTGTTTTATTTTTAACATGATTTCTTTCTGTAAAGCATTTCACAGTTCAGTGCAGTTCGGTACAAATAAAGATTACTGTTAATGCTGTCTTTGAAGTTTGAAGTTTTGGTTGAAGATACATCTATCCCAGTATATACAGATGGATCCAAGGATAATAAGACAGGGAGCACAGGTTTTGCTTTTAGTAAACCAGCCTTATGAGTTTCTGTTAAGAAGAATATCAGATCATTTGTCAGTTTTCAAAGTCGAGATTATGACAACAGCAACAGCATTACAGCAGATAGAAGAGTTACAAACTGGAAAAGTTATTCTGTGCACAGATTCATGTTCTGCATTAATGTCACTTCACTCATTTATATCTCACAATAGGCAGGATATAGTTAATGAGATATATGAAACTCTGTACAGATTTAAAAATATGAATATTTTGATAACATCTATGTGGATACCAGCTCACAGAGGGATAAAGGAGAATTAAATTGTGGACACATTAGCAAAACAGGCACTGAAACATGAGGAGAAGAATTTCACTCAGTAAATCTGAAGCAAAAGGAACAATCAAAAGAAACATCATTAAAGAGCAGCAGCACAGTCGGGATGCAGCAAACACAGGACGACGCCTTTATGCAGTACAGCCCCGACGTGCACATAGCGAGGTCAGTTAAAAGCAGCACCACAGAGGAGAACAACTTAACAAGGCTGAGCGCAGGACACACCAGACTTAATAAAACACTGCCTTTAATAGACAAACATCCCTCAGGATTATGTGTCAAATAGATTATGTGTCAAATAGAGGAATCAGTGGAGCATGAAGTTTGTCACTGCAAAAAATACTCCAGAGAATGAGAATCATTAAAGAGGGAAACCAGGAGGGTTGGAGAGGAAGAGTCTGAAAAATTTATTTACTATCAGGTTAAGGAGCCTATTCCAGTATTTGAAAGAAATTAGGTTGATTAAAAGAATTAAGTTTTATTTTTCTTCTGTTTGTTTGTTTGTTTAAGGGGGCAGATATAACTCTGGTTCACACTCCAACATAGTAGGTGGCGATAATGCATTTTAACACCATAAAAAAGAAAAAAGAAGAATACAAACAACAAAAACAAAAACAAAGCACTGTGGAGAAAGCTCTTAAGTTGTTGTCATTACTAGATACAGATGGACGGCCTGAATGCTTGACCCCTACAGTGAGGGGGTCTGGTGGCTCTGTTATGCTTTGGGGGGCATTTTGCTGGCATGGTTTGGGACCACTTGTCCCCTTAGAGGGAAGAGTCACTGCAAATCAATACAAAGTTGTTCTGAGTGATCACCTTTATCCTATGATGAAACATTTCTATCCTGATGGGAGTGGTCTCTTCCAGGATGACAATGCCCCAATTCACAGGGCACAAAGGGTCACCGAATGGTCTGATGAGTATGAAAATGATGTGAATCATATGCTATGGCCTTCACAGTCACCAGATCTCAACCTAGTTGAACACCTATGGAGATTTTGGGCCGATGTGTTAGACAGTGCTCTCCACCACCATCATCAAAACACCAAATGAGGGAATATCTTTTGGAAGGATGGTGTTCATCCCTCCAGTAGAGTTTAGAGACTGTAGAATAAATGCCAAGGTGCACTGAAGCCTTTATGAGGCACTTTATGTTGGTTTTTCCTTTAATTTGTCACCCATCCATCCGTATGTTTAAGTTATTTTCAAATAGTCCTATTTTTTTCTTTTTTGTTATTATTATTTATGCATTTTCATTTAAGTTTTATTACTTTATGTCATTTTTATATTTGGTTTTTTTCTTGCTCAACCTGAGGCCGAAGATTTTTGATGATTAAAACATGAAAATGTGCCTTCTTTGTTTGTTTGTACTGTTTGTACTGTTGGGGGGGGCGTGGTCGAGGGAGTACCGATCACGTGACTCCGCTGACGTCACTGAAAGTCCGTCTCCTTCCTGGTTGTTTTCTCCAGCTGTTGACAGCGAACTAACGCGGCTTTCTCTAAAACATTTTAAAGTCTTTATTTTGCCGAAATGAATCGTATATTTGGCAGAGGGAAACCTAAAGGTCCACCGCCGAACCTGACGGACTGCATAGGAAACGTAAGTATGAAACTGGAACAACTTTTTGAGCTTTTGAAGTAAACAAAGATGGTTTCCTTTAGCTAACTGCTAGCCAACTTTTCTGGGCCGAACCAGAGGCCAGAGTTTGTCACGTTTAACTATAATTTTGTCTTAATGGACGTGAGCTTATACATTAATAATGTGTTACATTACATTAAAACCAGACGGGAGTGAAACAAAGGCTTTAGACTAAACGCCATGTTCTGGTAATATCCGTCGATAATCAAGGTATTTAAATCAGTTTGTGTGTCTGGGTAATGAGTCAGCTTTATGTAATTTTGAGCTGGAATTTGAGCCATTTGAATAACATACAACAGAAACTATGTCATGTTCATCTCAGTGACTTGACTGACATTAAACCAGTTATACTGGTTGCTCGTCTGGGCAGAGCTGCGACGCTAAAATTAGCTGTTATGGGAAAAGTAAAGGGGGAAACACAAATAATGATGCTTCGCATTAAGTTTTTTCACCACTTACACTTGTGAAAAAGTGTTACACATCGTAGCAAATAACTTTAACGCTGCTTAAACCCACTTTCAGATGTGTGAAACGTTAATTTTGTTTATGAAAACAGAAAAAAGAGCGATTTCACTGCTTTTTGTCCCATCCAGATCAAACCAAACTACTATACTTAGACTTGTCAAATCTTAATAATAATAGTAATCCAGTCCAGATTTGATAAGTCTAACTATACTGCGTTTTGATCTGGATCTGCTCATATGTGGTCTGGATGGGGGAAAAAGCAGTGAAATCGCCCTTTATTGAGTTTTGATCATTTTAACTGTGGCATTTTTTTCTTATTTATTGCCCTTACTCATGGTAAACTGTTTTTCAGTCTTATTGCCATTTATGTCTATTTGCTACGGTCCTACCTGCTCAGTATTAAGAAAAGTCTCAAGAAACCAATACTCCAGTATGACAGAGGACATTACAGAGTATCATACTACTGAGATTTATTCATTTTACAGTAGCTTTATTTTCTTATTTTTTGTGTCTTTTTTCGGTTTTCACAACTAGAATAAAGGTGTCACAAATCAGAAACTGTGTTTTAAAGTGTTTCTGGAGTCTCCTTGTTAATCTAGTCCAGATTTGACAAGTCCAAGTATAGTGGGTTTTAAACTTGACCTGCTGTTATGTGTTCTGGATGGGTAAAAAAAGCAGTTGAATCGCCCTTTTTCTAATTTCATAAGCAAAATAAAGGTTTCACAAATCTGAAAATGTGTTAAACAGAGTTAAGGCTTTTTGCTACGATGTCTAACACGATTTCATAAGTGTTAGTGGTGAAAAAACAGAGAATCTGCTGCTAAATATCATTATTTATGTCTCCCTTAACCCTGAAATGGAAGCTAAAAAACAGGAAGAAACAGAGGTTTTGTCATATTTAATGGTAATCAATGAGGCTACTGTGTTTGTGTGCCGTAAGGGACAGCCTACAAGCAGTTCATCAATTTGTATTGACTGTATTTAGTTTGTAACACCCCTATTAAGATGATTCAATGGCCAATGATCTACTGTCACACAAAAGTTGATGTTCTGTTCTTTTCTGCTTTAAGGTTGATGGTCGGACAGAGTCTGTTGACAAGAAAATTGCCAGACTAGATGCTGAACTTGTGAAGTACAAAGATCAGATGAAAAAGATGAGAGATGGGCCTTCAAAGGTGAGATTTTATGTCCAGTGCAGCTGTGAAATACTGACTGAAAATCACACTGAATGCTGAGATTCTAATCATTATGTCAGAGTATTGTTTGAAAGTGTCACATACAATGTGATAAGCTTTGTTACTCACAACAAAACAATACTTTCTTCTATACTTTAAGTATAAACATGTTTCTCTACAAAGCATTTTTTTTCATTTGACAACGGAAGCTAATGTTAAATGTTGTCTAAACACAATCAACTGTGCAAGAACATAAAATACTGTCTAAAAAATGGCAAAGTTCTGAATTCAATAAGAAAAAATCAAAGAATATGTAAAGATCAGCACAAATCTGACCAGACATTTGATGACAGTTTTGATAATTTGACATTTTTTAATACTACTGATGCATTTCAGTTGATACCAAAAAGTATTTAGGTTTGACTCCCAGCTCTGCTCATCATGTAGTTTTGTCTAGTTGATGTTTATTGTTGATCATGAGTTTGTGGTCTCAATTTTTTAATCTACTAGAACATGGTCAAGCAAAAGGCGATGAGAGTTCTGAAGCAGAAGAGAATGTAAGTCATTTTATTTCCTAAAGTCAGAGTGTTCATATTCTTAAACATGTTAAAAAAAACCCAAAAAACTATAAGCTTCAAATGTTTTTCTCATTATTTGCTAAACTTAACTTCATTCTCATCTCTTGCAGGTATGAGAGTCAGAGAGACAACCTCATGCAGCAGTCGTTCAACATGGAACAAGCAAACTACACAATCCAATCCCTTAAAGACACTAAAACCACAGTAAGAGACACGATTAGTGAACATACCAGACGAGCTGCATACTGAAGAAAACATGATTTGCTGCTAATATCTGTTTGGTTTTTTTTTTTATTAGGTTGATGCCATGAAAGTCGGCCTCAAAGACATGAAGAAAGCGTACAAGAACGTGAAAATTGATCAGATTGAGGTATTTCTGTTTACGTCTTTTGCAGATAGACGACCATTGTGATTAAATCTAATGTTGGTTATAACTAAGGATTGTTTATATTTTCTGATATCAGCAGATGAGAGAGTGTCACAGTAGATAACTGGGAATATGTTCCAAGATATAATAAATCCAAATTCTCTTCCCGATAAAAAAATTTCCCTGAGCACTCAGTAAAAGGACAATTGCATTAGAAGAAACTTACAACATTTTCTCTTTGCCACATTTTAACTCCTTTTTAAATACTTAGGATATTCAAGACCAGCTCGAGGACATGATGGAAGACGCCAACGACATCCAGGAGGCGCTGGGCAGAAGCTACGGCACGCCTGAAATTGATGACGATGACTTGGAAGCAGGTCAGTAAAGCATTTATCTGCCAGGACCTTATGAGGAGGTGACAGGCAGATGGTGCTGTCCTCCATCTTTAAAACCGCATAAGAGAGAGAATCTCTTCCAATTAGTTATTTATGGATTTAATTAATAAATTATAAATATTGTTTCTGCAGTA
The DNA here is from genome assembly GCF_963924715.1 of Thunnus thynnus. Taxonomy (NCBI): domain Eukaryota; kingdom Metazoa; phylum Chordata; class Actinopteri; order Scombriformes; family Scombridae; genus Thunnus; species Thunnus thynnus. The sequence continues at coordinate 9,816,495 of NC_089537.1, forward strand.
TTATCCCTCTGCAGATGACAACAGTAAGGCAGAAGGCTGCACAGTAGATTTTAGTGCATATTAAAGACCAAATGTACATATTTGCTGTGTTCACAGAGCTGGATGCTCTGGGAGACGAGCTCCTGCTGGATGAAGACAGCTCTTACCTGGACGAGGCCTCCACAGCTCCTTCCATCCCACAGGGTCTGCCTGGCGACAAGTCAACCAACAGGGTACGTCACAGGTTTAGGATTCAGAGTTTGTCATTATTTAAAGACATTTTTGTTTGCACAGCATCTATTTATGTCTTTATTTTGTGTTCCAGGATGGTGTTCTGGTGGACGAGTTTGGCCTTCCTCAGATTCCTGCCACATAAAGGAGCAATCAGGACACTCGGGCTTGTTTTACATGTATCATATCCTTCTTTTTTTGTATTTATCCAACTAACACTCCGGGCCTTAGACCAAAGCATCTTCTGTCTGACAAATTGTGTAAACTCTAACGTGAAATCAGGTTTCTTAATTAAAAATTTTGATTATTCTTCTGTATGAGTGAGCTCATGTTATATGTATCTGAGGTGACTGTTGGAATCAGGATTCTCTTAACATTGTACAGTTTCTGCAGCGCTGTGCTGCCAAGAACAAAATAAATTATATTTTTCAAGCAGTCCTTAATTTTGTGTGATACATTGAAGTCATTAAAAAGTCATCATTTATACAAAAGATACTTTATTGTGAAGTTAAACATGTGGAATTGCATAATCAATAAATTAAACATTATTTAGGCAATGGCATCTTTAGTAAAAATAAATAATAATGATATCTTTAAGCTAGAAAAAGCTCAAGAGAAATAACGGCCCCTGATGTCAGATCCTCAGCGTACAGGTTATTTTCTATCATCACCAGCTCAGTCTGTAACTGTGAGGGAAGATTTTTTGGTGCAGATATTCCACCACACTGGTCTTGTTTCGCAGTTTTTCCATTTCATAGAACGGGATCTAGAAAAGACAAGATCAAATTTCAGGAACAAAAGATTATACCGGAAGTCAGAAAGAAATATGCAAAACAGACATAATGTACTGTGATCCTTCATCCTCCCTCATATACGAAGGTGAGGGTCTAACCTGCACGACTTCATATCCCAGAAGCCTCAGATGTCGCTGTTTGATGGCCTCTTTACCAAGTAGCTGCCTCTTGTTTGTAGAGAACCTCTTGGGTCCATCAATACAAAGAGCTATCCTGTCAACACATAAATAACAGTACAATGAGTTAAAACACATTTTTAAGATGACTATTGTGTGTTAAACGTAGTCAGGTAACATAAGTAGTAATCCTATATAATACATGAAAGCATTTACCTCTTGAAAACATCATCATCATGACTGGCAGGCAACACGTATCCCTCTTCGTCAAGCTTTATCTCCACATCTACAAGAACAAAAATAATTAAATATCAAGTAGGTATAAACTATAGGAAACATTCAGAAGAGAAGCAGCTGAGAGGATGTTACCTAGTGTGTAGCAGTATGGTGTCAGAACTTTGGATCCAAAGTATGAACGAGCACCGAGCAAATCCACTAGTCCGGTTTTCACTGAGTGGTACAGATGTGTGTCCACCGGTGTCTCCAGAGAATGTCCAGACATGAGGAAAGACTTGACGCGGTACTTGGGAAGAAGTCTGGGACCCTGACGAGACAACAGAGGGTGAAGGAGCAGGCGGGGACACACTAATACTGTAAATTCACAACATTCAACAACAGCTATTGGCAATGAACGTGGCTTCACCAGCCTCTCTTTGTTGACTGGATATCTGATGTCTTACACATAACTGCCCAAACACAAACAACATGATGCCACACCAAGATATTCATGCACAGGTATCATCCTATCTGACAGCAGATCTTTAGCTACAGTATGTGAAACATCTGCTGTAAATGTTAAGTAGACTCTTAGCACACCAAGTATCCTGGTTTTATTTCATTTGTACCCTCCAGATCTGACAAGATAGGTTTACAATTTTCCAAGTCTGTCCTAAAATATCAGGCAGGTGCCCAAATGAACATTGACACAGCCCTCGTCCTGTGCAAAAGTGTATTTGAAAGTTTATTTGAAGCTAATATGAGGCTTCAGCCGTCCAAATGAGAAAATCAAGTCAATATCTTTCAGAGTTACAGTCTTTTTAGTTCCAAATTCCCTCTTTTTATTACAATCCTTTCACTGCAGCTGAACAGGAAACACTGTCGAGACACAAAGAGGGAATTTTTTTTTACAAAAAAATCAAAAGATATCCACTTTATTTGACTAACTGATACAGATGAAGCTTCATATTGTCTTCAGACCAACTTTTAAATATATTTTTGCTCAAAATAAGAACTGTAAACTTTGGCCCCCATCACTTATACTGTAAGCACATTGGAAGGAACTTTCTAATGGTCAGTATGAACAGGAAGAATGATTACAGTTTCAGTGGTCATATGGACATGTGGCTATTGTGTTATTAAGACAGACTTGAAAAAATGTGAAACTATCCTTTAATTTGAGAGCTAACGAGTATACAATTACTGATATATGTATATTACAACAAAAGCTGATTAGTGCCACAAACTGGGGAAAAACACTGATAAGACTAATGTAGGTGTCTGGGAGAAATATGGCACACTGAGAGGAAGATTATGTGCTTGACATCTGGAAACCAGTTGTCTAATTGTCTTTTCCTGCATGAAGAACTGGGTTATGTTTAAATTAAAATATAATTGTATACACTGCTGGATATGAAAGGTGTGCATTTTTAAAAATTAATTTAGTTTTTGGTATTTGGATAGATTTGTTTCTTGATTCTGTTTTCAAAGGTTACGGCTGTCATGCTTTTTACTTTCTCTTGTAGTATATGTAAAAACAAAAGAGAAATATAAGGGAGAAAATGATAGAAAGGAAGGAGGGACAGGGTTTGCCACCTTTTACTGTTCAAAGATCTGTGATGGAAAGAGACACGCACAGTATGTGTATCAGACAATTAATGATAAAAACATTATTTTAAAAAAAAACACATCCTCATTAAACCTCACATACATAAAGGTGAGCTACACCAACTTCTCTGTAGACAGTAGATGTAGACGCTCCATCTGAATGCTTCAGTGCCTTTCAATTACTGCAACTGAAAAATCCTGCTGGTCATCTAGAAACCTGAGCTGCAGATGAACCCAACAAGTTCATATCTGTTTTCTATTGATCTAAAGTAATTCTGGGAAATGTAGGAAGTCAGTAAGATAGCAGGTTCAGGTTTCCTCACAAGTAACGGGAATGCACTGAACCTCACATACTGATGATTTGTTAAGTGGTATTCAGGAATCTTGATCTGGGTTGGAATTATCACTTTAATATCTAACTTGACACAAATAAAAGTTAAATACCTCATAGAAAGGACATTCTAACTTCAGCGTCATGTAGAGCTGAGTCAGCTGTGCCAGAACGATCCGGTCCATTTTAGTGCCTTCCTCTGAAACATAGATAAATGCAGAATGTACAAAATATTTATCTCTACAAGGGGAAATTTTTATCATGCATTCAGGATACGTGAATACATATCACAGGCGTCAGACAGGATGTTTTACCTTGCAGTTGCTGGAGGAAGTAACTGCTAAAAACTTTGGAAACAAAGTTAACAGGGAACCTCTCCACCAGGATGCAGGAGTGGAGCAGGCTGAGCAGCGTACGAGGCTGGAAGTGTGAGAAGCGTGTGCGCAGGATGGTTTCAACCTTCCTGAACACGTCGCCGGCGTTGGGCGGAAGGTAGCCCAGCTTCCCGAAAGACATGATCTGCCTGGCCACCTGGCTGGTGCTGTAGTCATCTGCTCGGTAAACAAAGCTCTCCGCGACGACGTCGAACACCGCCGGGGACAAGATGTTCCTCCGGCCAAAGAACTGCATCACCTTGGTTACTGTCTCTGGGTGGGAGGTGAAGGCCATTGTGGGTACGTACCTCTCCATCGCCTCCACAAAGTAATGATCACTGTGACCAAAGTGCATTAGTGCGCCGAGCACAAGGCTGAGCTCCTCATCAGTGAAGCGAGGTATATGCCGTACAGCCTGCTTACACAGACTGATCACGAGAGGCATGGCCTGGGTCTGATTCAGGGTCACGAGAGCACTGAGAAGCCCGCTGAAAGCAGCAGGATCCATACGGAAGGTGACGGTCACAGCGTGAGTGTGCATGGCATTCAACAGGTCTCTATATTTTCCGTCTTTACCCACACCACCCTGCAGAAGTCTATAAACAGCGACGAGATCTGCTAGGCTCCAATGGGTGGGCTCCTGCTTCTGGATTTGCTCCATCACCTCCTCTAGCATCACACTGCTATGACCCTCCATGGCCAGCCTCGCCTGGCCCAGAATGCACAGCTGCCCCACACTCATCTGCCCCCGGTCAAGCCTCTCCTGGCTCTCAGACACCAGCCGCACCATCAGTGTACTCCAGGGATCCAAGAAGAGGCGTGTGCAGGCCAGCAGAGCCGACACCAGCCCAGCGTCCGTCAGCCGCCCAGAGTCCTCCTCCAGCTGGGAGCACAGGGCCCTGATGGTGTCATTCTCCAGCACGGATGGATCCTTCAGGGAGTTACCCTCCTGCTCCAGGTCGGCCACACGGTGAAGAGCTGCTGCCGCCATGGTGTCAGACATGATCTCCACTGTGCGCAGCAGTTTGAAGACCTGCCGGGATGAGGAGCAGCACCCCAAACGCTGCAGGAAAGCCTGCTCCTCTATGGCGGTGGGTCGGTGCAGCTGGGTCAGATGCAACCTGGGAACTGAGTCTCTGTGGAGTCCAACAGAGCTGCTGGCGACGAAGGACGGCTCCCTGACGATGGTGGCCAGGCTCCTTACTCTGCAGTCCGGCTGAAGCTTCCGGCAACCCTGTTTTTGGATGCAGCGACTGGCTGAAGTGCACAGGCATGCAACACATGAGGGCTGACCTGCAGGGCTGGTACTCAGGAACCTGGTGGGGCAGACAGGTCCAGCAGGAGGGTAACGCTGAATCACCAACTGCCCGAGCAGCGGACGTCTCTGGATCAGCTTCAAAGCCATGAAAACTGGACTCCTGAGACCCAGCTGAAGAAAAACTTTAAAGACAAGAAAAAAGTTTTAAGGGTTTGAGACCAAACACATATTCACACTATGTAACAAAAGAACAGAACAAAACTACTGGCAATGAGAGTGCTCAGCTCGCTCCTTCTTTACTGTTTTTAATACTTTATTTACAATAAATTTTATAAACAAGGCAAGTCAACCATGATATTAAAAACCTGGACATGTATCTGACTAAAAGAAAACAAACAAGCAAAAGAAAAACAAACCCATGCAATAAAACTATTAAAAATAAGAAAATACATTTAAAAATATATAAATTGTAAATAATTCAACAAAAATAATACAATAAATAAAGATTAATTAACATTAGTAAGTCTTCAATTTAAATGAAAGACTATTACATTCAGGGTTCATTCATTCGTAAAGTTGTACAAATTTCAGCAGCTCTTTTGCAGATTTTTAAATTCATACACTTCAAGGATTTATAACGAAGGCCAAATTCGGTATAAAAAGATGATGGTTCATAAATTTGGCTTTTTTGTGTAAATAAGTTAATATTTTACTATTATAAGACTTGTGTTAATCAGCAGATTTTCTGATTTCTCTTTTTCATAACCAGTCTACACGTTACATCCATATGATTATAGTTCAACAGAGTTCAACATATTCACACATATATTGTTTTGTTTGAAACTTTCTTCCATTTGTTTGTAAAATAGTTGTCTGACCTCCTCCTTTACTGTTAACTAACTAACCTTGAAGCTGTTAGCTGACGTTAGCTACTTAGCTGCTAGCCTTGCAGAGTCGCCCCGCTATCCTGGTTGTTAGCGTGTCTAAAGGCGGACATTTAATCTCAGAGTGATAATTAAACAACAAATATCAAGACGAAACAGGCTAAAGCCATACCTGGAGCTTTCTGATGACGGCAAAGGGTCACAGAAAGTAATGAACAGTTACCGGGAGGATGCCGGCTGGTGCCATGATGCTAACGTGGTTCCGTAAGCATCGTGAGGTGTTCACGGAGCCTCGTAAATCTCAGCTTCAAACGTATGACTCAGAATAAATGACTAAACCTAGAAGTCCAAGAGATTTTTTATAGCACATAATACAAATACTGACGTTGTAAATACAACTAGCTGAAGATTAACCAACAAGGATCCCCCATTGGGGCAGAGATTGTTTGAACCAGTACAACATGAGGAGTTTTTTTGATACTTATTCATTTTTGCTATAAATACACCGATCTAATTGGGTTGAGAGCTGGTGACCTTTCATACTCATCAAACCATTCAGTGACTCCTAGTGAACGTATGAATTGGGGCATTGTCATCCTGGAAGAGACCACTCCCATCAGGATAGAAATGTTTCAGCATAGGATAAAGGTGATCAGTCAGATCAACTTTGTGTTGATTTTCAGTGACCTTTCCCTCTAAGGGACCCAAACCATGCCAGCAAAATGCCCCCCACAGCAGAGCCACTAGATCCCCTCACTGTGGGGGTCAAGCATTCAGACCTGTACGAGTTTTTCCTTTAATTTGTCAACCGTCTGTATATATAGACTATGAAGGATGATCTCAATAAATTCATAATGAGCATAAATTAAAACAGCAGTTGGCCATGAATATATGTTATAAAACCATGTTTCTTTAATAAAAACATGAGACATTATCAGTGAGTGATCTTTGGGAAACTGTTGACCTGCTTGATGAACCTTCAACACTGCAGCTTCTTGGTGACGTCACCTTTGTGAAATCCCAAAACTCCGGTGAATGCAGGTGTATCTCGCCGAGTGCGGTGGCGCGCGCCTGTAATCCAAGCTACCGGGAGGCTGAGGCTGGAGGATCGTTTGAGCTCAGGAGCTCTGAGCTGCAGCGGACTATGCCGATCGGGTGTCCGCGCTAAGTTCGGTATCGATATGGTGCTCCTGGGGGAGCCCGGGAACACCAGGTCGTTTAAGGAGGGGTGCACCGGCCCAGGTCGGAGACGGAGCAGGTCAAAGCCCCCGTGCCGCTCAGTAGTGGGATCGCGCCTGTGAATAGACGCTGTAGTCCAGCCTGAGCGATACAGCGGGACCCAGTCTTTTCACACTCTGCACACTTTACAACAAACACCTGTGACATCACACAAACATCAAACCTCATCTTTACATCTTACAACAGCTTCAGGTTCCAGGAACAAACCTCAGAAACCAAAACTGTTTAGTCTGATCACACTGCCTCCACCTGGAGAAGAGGAGCAACTACTATCAATCACACCAATCAATACAGCACCACAGATACACAGAACTGTAACACTAGAACTATATTGTGTTAGAACTATTTTTATAAACTATAACACAAGTTTTTCCAGTGGTGGAAGAAGTATTCGGATTCTTTGCTTAAGTAAAAGTACCAATACAGCAATGTAAAAATACTCCATTACAAGTAAAAGTCCTGAATGAAAAATCCTACTTAAGTAAAAGTACATAAGTATTATCAGCTTGATGTAGTTAAAGTATTGCAGTAGAGAGAAATCTTTATTGATCTGATTTATCGATTGGGACAGTGTGCAGTTTTTAAACAATCAAAACATCCCATTTTTAAACAATCAAAACATCCCTCTAGAAGAGTCCAGAGACTCATAGAATCAGTGCCAAGACTGACGAACACCATTCTTCAAAAAGATATTCCCTCATTTGGTGTTTTGATGATGGTGGTGGAGAGCGCTGTCTAACATGTCAGTCCAAAATCTCCATCGGTGTTCAATTGGGTTGAGATCTGGTGACTGTGAAGGCCATAGCATATGATTCACATCATTTACATACTCATCAAACCATTCAGTGACTCCTAGTGAACCTGTGAATTGAGACATTGTCATTCTGGAAGAGACCACTCCCATCAGGGTTGAAATGTTTCATCATATGATAAAGTTGATCACTCAGAACAACTTTGTATTGATTTGCAGTGACTCTTCCCTCTAAGGGGACAAGTGGACCCAAACCATGCCAGCAAAATGCCCCCCAAAGCATAATAGAGCCACCAGATCCCCTCACTGTAGGGGTCAAGCATTCAGACCTGTATCAGTTTTTCCTTTAATTTATCAAAAGTCTGTATATATAGGCTATATAGAATGATATCAATAAATTCATAATGAACATAAATTAAAACAGCAATTGGCCATAAAGATATGTTATAAAACCATGTATCTTTATTTAAAACATGAGGCATTATCAGTGAGTGATCTTTGGGAAACTGTTGATCTGCTTGATGAATCTTCAACACTGTAACTTCTTGGTGACGTCACCTTTGTGAAATCCCAAAACACCGGTGAATGCAGGTGTACCTCGCCGGGTGCAGTGGCGCGCGCCTGTAATCCAAGCTACCGGGAGGCTGAGGCTGGAGGATCGTTTGAGCTCAGGAGCTCTGAGCTGCAGCGGACTATGCCGATCGGGTGTCCGCGCTAAGTTCGGTATCGATATGGTGCTCCTGGGGGAGCCCGGGAACACCAGGTCGTTTAAGGAGGGGTGCACCGGCCCAGGTCGGAGACGGAGCAGGTCAAAGCCCCCGTGCCGCTCAGTAGTGGGATCGCGCCTGTGAATAGACGCTGTAGTCCAGCCTGAGCGATACAGCGGGACCCAGTCTTTTTACACTCTGCACACTTTACAACAAACACCTGTGACATCACACAAACATCAAACATCATCTTTACATCTTACAACAGCTTCATGTTCCAGGAACAAACCTCAGAAACCAAAACTGTTTAGTCTGATCCACACTGCCTCCACCTGGAGAAGAGGAGCAACTACTATCAATCACACCAATCAACCAATACAGCACCACAGATACACAGAACTATAACACTAGAACTATGGTTTATTAGAACTATTTTGTTATAAACTATAACACAAGTTTTTCCAGTGGTGGAAGAAATATTCAGATCCTTTGCTTAAGTCCCAATACAGCAATGTAAAAATACTCCATTACAAATAAAAGTCCTGCATGAAAAAACCTAAAGTAAAAGTACATAAGTAGCCTATTATCAGAAAACTGTAGTTCAAGTATTGCAGTAAAAGTAGTGGTTTGGTCCCTTGGAATAGAGACTGGTGACTGGCCATTAAGGCTTCATCAATGAAGCCTTAATGGCATCACTAATCACATCAAATGACCACTGCTGTCAACTAAGAACTGATAAAACCACCAGTGTGGACATCCTCCGTGATGTCACATAGCAGTGACATGACAGATGACGCCACGACTGACATAAAATAAAATGAAAGAGTAAAATAAACATCTGAAATTCAAATTCATTGATAGATAAAATATTTCTCACAACAACAGGTGGAGTTAAGGGAAGCTTGATTAAAGCCGATCACAACAGCTCCTCTCATAAGCAGCAGGCAGTTTAATGAGCCAAAAGTTCAGGAGAAAACTGTTCTTCCAAAGACAAATAATATACGCTTAAATACCTAAATATTACTATACAACCATGACAGCACCCCACATTTATACATTAGGCCAAATATGCTTTGGACATAAAATTTGAATTTGTGTTGCAGAAGACACTGAAGTTCCTGTCACCACCTGCAGTGTGCACATTGTTAGCAGACAATTAGTCTATAATATACAAAATATTACAGGAAACCAGCAGGTTTTTGTAAATATTTGTTTTACAGAACTAATCAAGTTTAAAACATTCCCAAATGGCGTCACTAATTTTACTAGGCTGTATGACCTGTAAACTATGTAATTTAGGAAAAAAATTGTCACAGAGTTGATATTGGATCATGAGGATGTCTTGTCATACTATGACTTTTTGAAGAATGGTGTTCATCCCTCCAGAAGAGTCCAGAGACTCATAGAATCAGTGCCAAGACTGACGAACACCATTCTTCAAAAAGATATTCCCTCATTTGGTGTTTTGATGATGGTGGTGGAGAGCGCTGTCTAACATGTCGATGTAGAAATGTTTCATCATAGAATAAAGGTGATGACTTAGAACAACTTTGTATTGATTTGCAGTGACTCTTCCCTCTAAGGGGACAAGTGGACCCAAACCATGCCAGCAAAATGCCCCCCAAAGTATAACAGAGCCACCAGATCCCCTCACTGTGGGGGTCAAGCATTCAGACCTGTACCAATTTTTCCTTTAATTTGTCAACCGTCTGTATATATAGACTATGAAGGATGATATCAATAAATGTATAATGAGCATAAATGAAAACAACAATTGGCCATAAAGATATGTTATAAAACCATGTATCTTTATTAAAAACACGAGGCATTATCAGTGAGTGATATTTGGAAAACTGTTGACCTGCTTGATGAACCTTCAACACTGTAGCTTCTTGGTGACGTCACCTTTGTGAAATCCCAAAACTCCGGTGAATGCAAGTATAGCTCGCCGGGTGCGGTGGCGCGCGCCTGTAGTCCAAGTTACCGGGAGGCTGAGGCTGGAGGATCGTTTGAGCTCAGGAGCTCTGAGCTGCAGCGGACTATGCCGATCGGGTGTCCGCGCTAAGTTCGGTATCGATATGGTGCTCCTGGGGGAGCCCGGGAACACCAGGTCGTTTAAGGAGGGGTGCACCGGCCCAGGTCGGAGACGGAGCAGGTCAAAGCCCCCGTGCCGCTCAGTAGTGGGATCGCGCCTGTGAATAGACGCTGTAGTCCAGCCTGAGCGATACAGCGGGACCCAGTCTTTTTACACTCTGCACACTTTACAACAAACACCTGTGACATCACACAAACATCAAACCTCATCTTTACATCTTAAAACAGCTCCATGTTCCAGGAACAAACCTCAGAAACCAAAACTGTTTAGTCTGATCACACTGCCTCCACCTGGAGAAGAGGAGCAACTACTATCAATCACACCAATCAATACAGCACCACAGATACACAGAACTATAACACTAGAACTATATTGTGTTAGAACTATTTTTATAAACTATAACACAAGTTTTTCCAGTGGTGAAAGAAGTATTCGGATTCTTTGCTTAAGTAAAAGTACCAATACAGCAATGTAAAAATACTCCATTACAAGTAAAAGTCCTGAATGAAAAATCCTACTTAAGTAAAAGTACATAAGTATTATCAGCTTGATGTAGTTAAAGTATTGCAGTAGAGAGAAATCTTTATTGATCTGATTTATCGATTGGGACAGTGTGCAGTTTTTAAACAATCAAAACATCCCATTTTTAAACAATCAAAACATCCCTCTAGAAGAGTCCAGAGACTCATAGAATCAGTGCCAAGACTGACGAACACCATTCTTCAAAAAGATATTCCCTCATTTGGTGTTTTGATGATGGTGGTGGAGAGCGCTGTCTAACACGTCAGTCCAAAATCTCCATCGGTGTTCAATTGGGTTGAGATCTGGTGACTGTGAAGGGCATAGCATATGATTCACATCATTTACATACTCATCAAACCATTCAGTGACTCCTAGTGAACCTGTGAATTGAGACATTGTCATTCTGGAAGAGACCACTCCCATCAGGGTTGAAATGTTTCATCATATGATAAAGTTGATCACTCAGAACAACTTTGTATTGATTTGCAGTGACTCTTCCCTCTAAGGGGACAAGTGGACCCAAACCATGCCAGCAAAATGCCCCCCAAAGCATAATAGAGCAGCCAGATCCCCTCACTGTAGGGGTCAAGCATTCAGACCTGTATCAGTTTTTCCTTTAATTTATCAAAAGTCTGTATATATAGGCTATATAGAATGATATCAATAAATTGATAATGAACATAAATTAAAACAGCAATTGGCCATAAAGATATGTTATAAAACCATGTATCTATATTTAAAACATGAGGCATTATCAGTGAGTGATCTTTGGGAAACTGTTGATCTGCTTGATGAATCTTCAACACTGTAACTTGTTGGTGACGTCACCTTTGTGAAATCCCAAAACACCGGTGAATGCAGGTGTACCTCGCCGGGTGCAGTGGCGCGCGCCTGTAATCCAAGTTACCGGGAGGCTGAGGCTGGAGGATCGTTTGAGCTCAGGAGCTCTGAGCTGCAGCGGACTATGCCGATCGGGTGTCCGCGCTAAGTTCGGTATCGATATGGTGCTCCTGGGGGAGCCCGGGAACACCAGGTCGTCTAAGGAGGGGTGCACCGGCCCAGGTCGGAGACGGAGCAGGTCAAAGCCCCCGTGCCGCTCAGTAGTGGGATCGCGCCTGTGAATAGACGCTGTAGTCCAGCCTGAGCGATACAGCGGGACCCAGTCTTTTTACACTCTGCACACTTTACAACAAACACCTGTGACATCACACAAACATCAAACATCATCTTTACATCTTAAAACAGCTTCATGTTCCAGGAACAAACCTCAGAAACCAAAACTGTTTAGTCTGATCCACACTGCCTCTACCTGGAGAAGAGGAGCAACTACTATCAATCACACCAATCAATACAGCACCACAGATACACAGAACTGTAACACTAGAACTATATTGTGTTAGAACTATTTTTATAAACTATAACACAAGTTTTTCCAGTGGTGAAAGAAGTATTCCGATCCTTTGCTTAAGTAAAAGTACCATTACAAAAATGTAAAAATACTCCATCACAAGTAAAAGTCCTGCATGAAAAATCCTACTTAAGTAAAAGTACATAAGTATTATCAGCTTGATGTAATTTAAGTATTGCAGTAAAAGTAGTGGTTTGGTCCCTCTGACTGATATATTATTATATATGACATCATTAGATTATTAATACTGACGCATCAGTGTTAGAGCAGCATGTTACTTTTGTAGCTGCTGGAGGTGGAGCTAGTTTCAACTACTTTATACATAGTTAGCTAGTTTAGTCCAGTGGTTCCCAACCTAAGGGTCAGGCCCCTCCAAAGGGTCACCAGATAAATCTGAGGGGTCGTGAGATGATTAATGGGAGAGGACAGAAGAAAAAACAAAGTTCGGATACACAAATGTGTTTTCAGTGTTTGGACTTTTTCTCTAATCTTTGATTTTTGGTGAAATATTGGATCATTTGAACATTTATTGAAATGAAACCATGTGAGAAGTTTAGAGGGAAAAATCACTATTTGGTGGAGCTGTTAACAACTCATAGACATCTGAAATGTGACCCCGACTACACACTGCTTTTTGTAAGACGTCAAAAGCCAAAAAGGTTAGAAACCACTGGTTTCATCTTTAACAATGTGTTGTATTTTAAAAGCTTGTTATATTATCCATTGTGTCAAATCTTCATCTGAAAGTAACTAAAGCTGTAAGATAAATGTAGTGGAGTAGAAAGTACAATATTTCCCTCTGAAATGTAGTGAAGTGGAAGTATAAAGTAGCATAAAATGGAAATACTCAAGTAAAGTACAAGTACCTCAAAATTGTCCCAAGCACAGTACTTGAGTAAATGGACATAATTTCTTTACATCACTGAGTTTTTCCCTAATTTTTTGAATGAACTTGGTGGAGAAAAAAGCTTTAAAATAAATTAAAATACTTTTCTAAAACAGCAAATAAAATATGTTCACAATGATTTGGGCAGGACAATCAGATTACAGAATATCTGGATCACAAACACTCAACTTTTTTTCTATCTTGTTGTAAGTTTGTTGTTGTGTGACTAATATGTGAACATTAAGGGTGTCGTGAGACAATCAGTTCATGGTTCAGTGCACATCACACAGTTCACAGTGTGACAATGAACTCAATATTTTTGTACAAATTTTTCCTTTAATTTGTCAACCGTCTGTATATATAGGCTAGACTATGTAGGATGATATCAATAAATTGATAATGAGCATAAATTAAAACAGCAGTTGGCCATAAAGATATGTTATAAAACCATGTATCTTTATTTAAAACATGAGGCATTATCAGTGAGTGATCTTTGGGAAACTGTTGATCTGCTTGATGAACCTTCAACACTGCAGCTTCTTGGTGACGTCACCTTTGTGAAATCCCAAAACACCGGTGAATGCAGGTGTACCTCGCCGGGTGCAGTGGCGCGCGCCTGTAATCCAAGCTACCGGGAGGCTGAGGCTGGAGGATCGTTTGAGCTCAGGAGCTCTGAGCTTCAGCGGACTATGCCGATCGGGTGTCCGCGCTAAGCCCGGTATCGATATGGTGCTCCTGGGGGAGCCCGGGAGCACCAGGTCGTCTAAGGAGGGGTGCACCGGCCCAGGTCGGAGACGGAGCAGGTCAAAGCCCCCGTGCCGCTCAGTAGTGGGATCGCGCCTGTGAATAGACGCTGTAGTCCAGCCTGAGCGATACAGCGGGACCCAGTCTTTTTACACTCTGCACACTTTACAACAAACACCTGTGACATCACACAAACATCAAACCTCATCTTTACATCTTACAACAGCTCCATGTTCCAGGAACAAACCTCAGAAACCAAAACTGTTTAGTCTGATCCACACTGCCTCTACCTGGAGAAGAGGAGCAACTACTATCAATCACACCAATCAATCAATGCAGCACCACAGATACACAGCAGCACGATAACACTAGAAATATATTGTGTTAGAACTATTTTGTTCGGGGAGAAACTCAGTGGTGTAAAGTAACTAAGTACATTTACTCAAGTACTGTATTTAACTACAATTTTGAGGGACTTGTACTTTACTTGAGTATTTCCATTTGATGCAACTTTATACTTCCACTTCACTACATTTCAGAGGGAAATATTGTACTTTCTACTCCACTACATTTATTTGACAGCTTTAGTTATTTTTCAGATGAAGATTTGACACAATGGATAATATAACAAGCTTTTAAAATACAACACATTGTTAAAGATGAAACCAGTGGTTTCCAACCTTTTTGGCTTTTGACATCTTACAAAAAGCAGTGTGTAGTCGGGGTCACGTCTCAGATGTCTATGAGTTGTTAGCAGATCCACCAAATAGTGATTTTTCCCTCTAAACCTCTCACATGGTTTCATTTCCATAAATGTTCAAATGATCCAATATTTCACCAAACATAAAAGATTAGATAAAAAGTCCAAAACCTGAAAACACATTTGTGTATCAGAACTTTGTTTTTTCTTCTTCCCTCTCCCATTAATCATCTCACGACCCCTCAGATTTATCTGGTGACCCTTTGGAGGGGCCTGACCCCTAGGCTGATGCTTCAGTATTAATAATCTAATGATGTCATACATAATAATATATCAGTTAGAGGGACCAAACCACTACTTTTACTGCAATACTTTAACTACATCAAGCTGATAATACTTATGTACTTTTACTTGTAATGGAGTATTTTTACATTGCTGTATTGGTACTTTTACTTAAGCAAAGGATCTGAGTACTTCTTACACCACTGGAAAAACTTGTGTTATAGTTTATAAAAATAGTTCTAACACAATATAGTTCTAGTGTTACAGTTCTGTGTATCTGTGGTGCTGTATTGATTTGTGTGATTGATAGTAGTTGCTCCTCTTCTCCAGGTGGAGGCAGTGTGATCAGACTGAACAGCTTTGGTTTCTGAGGT
Organism: Thunnus thynnus; assembly: GCF_963924715.1. Lineage (NCBI taxonomy): Eukaryota > Metazoa > Chordata > Actinopteri > Scombriformes > Scombridae > Thunnus > Thunnus thynnus. The sequence goes on from NC_089537.1 coordinate 9,831,994, forward strand.
TTGTTCCTGGAACATGAAGCTGTTGTAAGATGTAAAGATGATGTTTGATGTTTGTGTGATGTCACAGGTGTTTGTTGTAAAGTGTGCAGAGTGTAAAAAGACTGGGTCCCGCTGTATCGCTCAGGCTGGACTACAGCGTCTATTCACAGGCGCGATCCCACTACTGAGCGGCACGGGGGCTTTGACCTGCTCCGTCTCCGACCTGGGCCGGTGCACCCCTCCTTAAACGACCTGGTGTTCCCGGGCTCCCCCAGGAGCACCATATCGATACCGAACTTAGCGCGGACACCCGATCGGCATAGTCCGCTGCAGCTCAGAGCTCCTGAGCTCAAACGATCCTCCAGCCTCAGCCTCCCGGTAGCTTGGATTACAGGCGCGCGCCACTGCACCCGGCGAGGTACACCTGCATTCACCGGTGTTTTGGGATTTCACAAAGGTGACGTCACCAAGAAGTTACAGTGTTGAAGATTCATCAAGCAGATCAACAGTTTCCCAAAGATCACTCACTGATAATGCCTCATGTTTTAAATAAAGATACATGGTTTTATAACATATCTTTATGGCCAATTGCTGTTTTAATTTATGTTCATTATGAATTTATTGATATCATTCTATATAGCCTATATATACAGACTTTTGATAAAGGAAAAACTGATACAGGTCTGAATGCTTGACCCCCACAGTGAGGGGATCTAGTGGCTCTGTTATACTTTGGGGGGCATTTTGCTGGCATAGTTTGGGTCCACTTGTCCCCTTAGAGGGAAGAGTCACTGCAAATCAATACAAAGTTGTTATAAGTCATCAACTTTATTCTATGATGAAACATTTCTACATCGACATGTTAGACAGCGCTCTCCACCACCATCATCAAAACACCAAATGAGGGAATATCTTTTTGAAGAATGGTGTTCGTCAGTCTTGGCACTGATTCTATGAGTCTCTGGACTCTTCTGGAGGGATGAACACCATTCTTCAAAAAGTCATAGTATGACAAGACATCCTCATGATCCAATATCAACTCTGTGACAATTTTTTTGCTAAATTACATAGTTTACAGGTCATACAGTTTAGTAAAATTAGTGACGTCATTTGGGAATGTTTTAAAGTTGATTAGTTCTTCAAAACAAATATTTACAAAAACCTGCTGGTTTCCTGTAATATTTTGTATATTATAAACTAATTGTCTGCTAACAATGTGCACACTGCAGGTGGTGACAGGAACTTCAGTGTCTTCTGCAACACAAAGTCAAATTTTATGTCCAAAGCATATATGGCCTACTGTATAAATGTGGGGTGCTGTCATGGTTGTATAGTAATATTTAGGTATTTAAGTGTATATTTTTTGTCTTTGGAAGAACAGTTTTCTCCTGAACTTTTGGCTCATTAAACTGCCTGCTGCTTATGAGAGCAGCTGTTGTGATTGGCTTTAATCAAGCTTCCCTTAACTCCACCTGTTGTTGTGAGAAATATTTTATCTATCAATGAATTTGAATTTCAGATGTTTATTTTACTCTTTCATTTTATTTTATGTCAGTCGTGGCGTCATCTGTCATGTCACTGCTATATGACATCAAAGAGGATGTCCACACTGGTGGTTTTATCAGTTCTTAGTTGACAGCAGTGGTCATTTGACCTGATTAGTGATGCCATTAAGGCTTCATTGATGAAGCCTTAATGGCCAGTCATCAGTCTCTATTCCAAGGGACCAAACCACTACTTTTACTGTAATACTTGAACTACAGTTTTCTGATAATAGGCTACTTATGTACTTTTACTTTAGGTTTTTTCATGCAGGACTTTTATTTGTAATGGAGTATTTTTACATTGCTGTATTGGGACTGAATATTTCTCCCACCACTGGAAAAACTTGTGTTATAGTTTATAACAAAATAGTTCTAATAAACCATAGTTCTAGTGTTATAGTTCTGTGTATCTGTGGTGCTGTATTGATTGGTGTGATTGATAGTAGTTGCTCCTCTTCTCCAGGTAGAGGCAGTGTGGATCAGACTAAACAGTTTTGGTTTCTGAGGTTTGTTCCTGGAACATGAAGCTGTTGTAAGATGTAAAGATGATGTTTGATGTTTGCGTGATGTCACAGGTGTTTGTTGTAAAGTGTGCAGAGTGTAAAAAGACTGGGTCCCGCTGTATCGCTCAGGCTGGACTACAGCGTCTATTCACAGGCGCGATCCCACTACTGAGCGGCACGGGGGCTTTGACCTGCTCCGTCTCCGACCTGGGCCGGTGCACCCCTCCTTAAACGACCTGGTGTTCCCGGGCTCCCCCAGGAGCACCATATCGATACCGAACTTAGCGCGGACACCCGATCGGCATAGTCCGCTGCAGCTCAGAGCTCCTGAGCTCAAACGATCCTCCAGCCTCAGCCTCCCGGTAACTTGGATTACAGGCGCGCGCCACTGCACCCGGCGAGATACACCGGCATTCACCGGAGTTTTGGGATTTCACAAAGGTGACGTCACCAAGAAGCTACAGTGTTGAAGGTTCATCAAGCAGATCAACAGTTTCCCAAAGATCACTCACTGATAATGCCTCGTGTTTTAAATATAGATACATGGTTTTATAACATATCTTTATGGCCAATTGCTGTTTTAATTTATGTTCATTATCAATTTATTGATATCATTCTATATAGCCTATATATACAGACTTTTGATAAATTAAAGGAAAAACTGGTACAGGTCTGAATGCTTGACCCCTAGCGTGAGGGGATCTGGTGGCTCTATTATGCTTTGGGGGGCATTTTGCTGGCATAGTTTGGGTTCACTTGTCCCCTTAGAGGGAAGAGTCACTGCAAATCAATACAAAGTTGTTTTGAGTGATCAACTTTATCATATGATGAAACATTTCAACCCTGATGGGAGTGGTCTCTTCCAGAATGACAATGTCTCAATTCACAGGTTCACTAGGAGTCACTGAATGGTTTGATGAGTATGTAAATGATGTGAATCATATGCTATGGCCTTCACAGTCACCAGATCTCAACCCAATTGAACACCGATGGAGATTTTGGACTGACGTGTTAGACAGCGCTCTCCACCACCATCATCAAAACACCAAATGAGGGAATATCTTTTTGAAGAATGGTGTTCGTCAGTCTTGGTACTGATTCTATGAGTCTCTGGACTCTTCTAGAGGGATGTTTTGATTGTTTAAAAATGGGATGTTTTGATTGTTTAAAAACTGCACACTGTCCCAATCGATAAATCAGATCAATAAAGATTTCTCTCTACTGCAATACTTTAACTACATCAAGCTGATAATACTTATGTACTTTTACTTGTAATGGAGTATTTTTACATTGCTGTATTGGTACTTTTACTTAAGCAAAGAATCCGAATATTTCTTCCACCACTGGAAAAACTTGTGTTATAGTTTATAAAAATAGTTCTAACACAATATAGTTCTAGTGTTACAGTTCTGTGTATCTGTGGTGCTGTATTGATTGATTGGTGTGATTGATAGTAGTTGCTCCTCTTCTCCAGGTGGAGGCAGTGTGGATCAGACTGAACAGTTTTGGTTTCTGAGGTTTGTTCAAGGGACCAAACCACTTACTCGCTCAGCAAATTCTATTAGATCCTCCAGAATATCCTTTATACAGGATTGTACCAGACCATATCGTCGAACTGCATTTGGACAGTCAGCTTTCTCTGTCAAAGCCACAACTCAGTGGAACGTCCGACCTGATGATATGAAGAATTGTAGTTCAATCAATGCATTCAAGGCCAAATTAAAAAATCTGCTAAAGACCAATCAGCTGTGTGACCACTAAGTCTAAACTTTATCTATGGTCTTCTGATTAGTGCCGGTAGTCTTGCCTTTAATTTGACAAGTTTACATTATTACTTTCTGATTGACATTGTGGGTGTATGTGATGTACTGTTGTGTGTAGTTTTTTATTTTGTATTTTGTATTTTGTATTTTGTATGGTTTGTTCTGTGTGTTTTTTGCTTTGTACCGTTTGTTGTTCTGCTGTTGTATGTTTTGATTGATTAAAAACTGCACACTGTCCCGATCGATAAATCAGATCAATAAAGATTTCTCTCTACTGCAATACTTTAACTACATCAAGCTGATCATACTTATGTACTTTTACTTAAGTAGGATTTTTCATGCAGGACTTTTACTTGTAATGGAGTATTTTTACATTGCTGTATTGGTACTTTTACTTAAGCAAAGGATCGGAATACTTCTTTCACCACTGGAAAAACTTGTGTTATAGTTTATAAAAATAGTTCTAACACAATATAGTTCTAGTGTTACAGTTCTGTGTATCTGTGGTGCTGTATTGATTGGTGTGATTGATAGTAGTTGCTCCTCTTCTCCAGGTGGAGGCAGTGTGGATCAGACTAAACAGTTTTGGTTTCTGAGGTTTGTTCCTGGAACATGAAGCTGTTTTAAGATGTAAAGATGATGTTTGATGTTTGTGTGATGTCACAGGTGTTTGTTGTAAAGTGTGCAGAGTGTAAAAAGACTGGGTCCCGCTGTATCGCTCAGGCTGGACTACAGCGTCTATTCACAGGCGCGATCCCACTACTGAGCGGCACGGGGGCTTTGACCTGCTCCGTCTCCGACCTGGGCCGGTGCACCCCTCCTTAAACGACCTGGTGTTCCCGGGCTCCCCCAGGAGCACCATATCGATACCGAACTTAGCGCGGACACCCGATCGGCATAGTCCGCTGCAGCTCAGAGCTCCTGAGCTCAAACGATCCTCCAGCCTCAGCCTCCCGGTAACTTGGACTACAGGCGCGCGCCACCGCACCCGGCGAGCTATACTTGCATTCACCGGAGTTTTGGGATTTGACAAAGGTGACGTCACCAAGAAGCTACAGTGTTGAAGGTTCATCAAGCAGGTCAACAGTTTTCCAAAGATCACTCACTGATAATGCCTCGTGTTTTTAATAAAGATACATGGTTTTATAACATATCTTTATGGCCAATTGTTGTTTTCATTTATGCTCATTATACATTTATTGATATCATCCTTCATAGTCTATATATACAGACGGTTGACAAATTAAAGGAAAAATTGGTACAGGTCTGAATGCTTGACCCCCACAGTGAGGGGATCTGGTGGCTCTGTTATACTTTGGGGGGCATTTTGCTGGCATGGTTTGGGTCCACTTGTCCCCTTAGAGGGAAGAGTCACTGCAAATCAATACAAACTTGTTCTAAGTCATCACCTTTATTCTATGATGAAACATTTCTACATTGACATGTTGACAGCGCTCTCCACCACCATCATCAAAACACCAAATGAGGGAATATCTTTTTGAAGAATGGTGTTCGTCAGTCTTGGCACTGATTTTATGAGTCTCTGGACTGTTCTGGAGGGATGAACACCATTCTTCAAAAATTCATAGTATGACAAGACATCCTCATGATCCAATATCAACTCTGTGACAATTTTTTTCCTTAATTACATAGTTTACAGGTCATACAGCCTAGTAAAATTAGTGACGTCATTTGGGAATGTTTTAAATTTGATTAGTTCTGTAAAACAAATATTTACAAAAACCTGCTGGTTTCCTGTAATATTTTGTATATTATAAACTAATTGTCTGCTAACAATGTGCACACTGCAGGTGGTGACAGGAACTTCAGTGTCTTCTGCAACACAAATTCAAATTTTATGTCCAAAGCATATTTGGCCTAATGTATAAATGTGGGGTGCTGTCATGGTTGTATAGTAATATTTAGGTATTTAAGTGTATATTTTTTGTCTTTGGAAGAACAGTTTTCTCCTGAACTTTTGGCTCATTAAACTGCCTGCTGCTTATGAGAGCAGCTGTTGTGATTGGCTTTAATCAAGCTTCCCTTAACTCCACCTGTTGTTGTGAGAAATATTTTATCTATCAATAAATTTGAATTTCAGATGTTTATTTTACTCTTTCATTTTATTTTATGTCAGTCGTGGCGTCATCTGTCATGTCACTGCTATGTGACATCACGGAGGATGTCCACACTGGTGGTTTTATCAGTTCTTAGTTGACAGCAGTGGTCATTTGATGTGATTAGTGATGCCATTAAGGCTTCATTGATGAAGCCTTAATGGCCAGTCATCAGTCTCTATTCCAAGGGACCAAACCACTACTTTTACTGCAATACTTGAACTACAGTTTTCTGATAATAGGCTACTTATGTACTTTTACTTTAGGTTTTTTCATGCAGGACTTTTATTTGTAATGGAGTATTTTTACATTGCTGTATTGGGACTTAAGCAAAGGATCTGAATATTTCTTCCACCACTGGAAAAACTTGTGTTATAGTTTATAACAAAATAGTTCTAATAAACCATAGTTCTAGTGTTATAGTTCTGTGTATCTGTGGTGCTGCATTGATTGATTGGTGTGATTGATAGTAGTTGCTCCTCTTCTCCAGGTGGAGGCAGTGTGGATCAGACAAAACAGTTTTGGTTTCTGAGGTTTGTTCCTGGAACATGAAGCTGTTTTAAGATGTAAAGATGAGGTTTGATGTTTCTGTGATGTCACAGGTGTTTGTTGTAAAGTGTGCAGAGTGTAAAAAGACTGGGTCCCGCTGTATCGCTCAGGCTGGACTACAGCGTCTATTCACAGGCGCGATCCCACTACTGAGCGGCACGGGGGCTTTGACCTGCTCCGTCTCCGACCTGGGCCGGTGCACCCCTCCTTAAACGACCTGGTGTTCCCGGGCTCCCCCAGGAGCACCATATCGATACCGAACTTAGCGCGGACACCCGATCGGCATAGTCCGCTGCAGCTCAGAGCTCCTGAGCTCAAACGATCCTCCAGCCTCAGCCTCCCGGTAGCTTGGATTACAGGCGCGCGCCACTGCACCCGGCGAGATACACCTGCATTCACCGGAGTTTTGGGATTTCACAAAGGTGACGTCACCAAGAAGCTACAGTGTTGAAGGTTCATCAAGCAGGTCAACAGTTTCCAAAAAGATCACTCACTGATAATGCCTCATGTTTTAAATAAAGATACATGGTTTTATAACATATCTTTATGGCCAATTGCTATTTTAATTTATGTTCATTATGAATTTTTTGATATCATCCTACATAGTCTGTATATACAGACGGTTGATAAATTAAAGGAAAAACTGATACAGGTCTGAATGCTTGACCCCCACAGTGAGGGGATCTGGTGGCTCTGTTATGCTTTGGGGGGCATTTTGCTGGCATGGTTTGGGTCCACTTGTCCCCTTAGAGGGAAGAGTAACTGCAAATCAATACAAAGTTGTTCTGAGTGATCACCTTTATCATATGATGAAACATTTCAACCCTGATGGGAGTGGTCTCTTCCAGAATGACAATGTCTCAATTCACAGGTTCACTAGGAGTCACTGAATGGTTTGATGAGTATGAAAATGATGTGAATCATATGCTATGGCCTTCACAGTCACCAGATCTCAACCCAATTGAACACCGATGGAGATTTTGGACTGACATGTTAGACAGCGCTCTCCACCACCATCATCAAAACACCAAATGAGGGAATATCTTTTTGAAGAATGGTGTTCATCAGTCTTGGCACTGATTCTATGAGTCTCTGGACTCTTCTGGAGGGATGAACACCATTCTTCAAAAATTCATAGTATGACAAGACATCCTCATGATCCAATATCAACTCTGTGACAATTTTTTTCCTAAATTACATAGTTTACAGGTCATACAGCCTAGTAAAATTAGTGACGTCATTTGGGAATGTTTTAAACTTGATTAGTTCTGTAAAACAAATATTTACAAAAACCTGCTGGTTTCCTGTAATATTTTGTATATTATAAACTAATTGTCTGCTAACAATGTGCACACTGCAGGTGGTGACAGGAACTTCAGTGTCTTCTGCAACACAAATTCAAATTTTATGTCCAAAGCATATTTGGCCTACTGTATAAATGTGGGGTGCTGTCATGGTTGTATAGTAATATTTAGGTATTTAAGTGTATATTTTTTGTCTTTGGAAGAACAGTTTTCTCCTGAACTTTTGGCTCATTAAACTGCCTGCTGCCTATGAGAGCAGCTGTTGTGATTGGCTTTAATCAAGCTTCCCTTAGCTCCACCTGTTGTTGTGAGAAATATTTTATCTATCAATGAATTTGAATTTCAGATGTTTATTTTACTCTTTCATTTTATTTTATGTCAGTCGTGGCGTCATCTGTCATGTCACTGCTATGTGACATCACGGAGGATGTCCACACTGGTGGTTTTATCAGTTCTTAGTTGACAGCAGTGGTCATTTGACGTGATTAGTGATGCCATTAAGGCTTCATCAATGAAGCCTGTCATCAGTCTCTATTCCAAGGGACCAAACCACTACTTTTACTGCAATACTTGAACTACAGTTTTCTGATAATAGGCTACTTATGTACTTTTACTTTAGGTTTTTTCATGCAGGACTTTTATTTGTAATGGAGTATTTTTACATTGCTGTATTGGGACTTAAGCAAAGGATCTGAATATTTCTTCCACCACTGGAAAAACTTGTGTTATAGTTTATAAAAAATAGTTCTAACACAATATAGTTCTGGTGCTGCTGTGTATCTGTTGTGATTGATAGTAGTTGCTCCTCTTCTCCAGGTGGAGGCAGTGTGGATCAGACTAAACAGTTTTGGTTTCTGAGGTTTGTTCCTGGAGCATGGAGCTGTTTTAAGATGTAAAGATGATGTTTGATGTTTGTGTGATGTCACAGGTGTTTGTTGTAAAGTGTGCAGAGTGTAAAAAGACTGGGTCCCGCTGTATCGCTCAGGCTGGACTACAGCGTCTATTCACAGGCGCGATCCCACTACTGAGCGGCACGGGGGCTTTGACCTGCTCCGTCTCCGACCTGGGCCGGTGCACCCCTCCTTAAACGACCTGGTGTTCCCGGGCTCCCCCAGGAGCACCATATCGATACCGAACTTAGCGCGGACACCCGATCGGCATAGTCCGCTGCAGCTCAGAGCTCCTGAGCTCAAACGATCCTCCAGCCTCAGCCTCCCGGTAACTTGGATTACAGGCGCGCGCCACTGCACCCGGCGAGGTACATCTGCATTCACCGGAGTTTTGGGATTTCACAAAGGTGACGTCACCAAGAAGCTACAGTGTTGAAGGTTCATCAAGCAGGTCAACAGTTTCCCAAAGATCACTCACTGATAATGCCTCATGTTTTAAATATAGATACATGGTTTTATAACATATCTTTATGGCCAACTGCTGTTTTCATTTATGCTCATTATACATTTATTGATATCATCCTACATAGTCTGTATATACAGACGGTTGACAAATTAAATGAAAAATTGGTACAGGTCTGAATGCTTGACCCCCACAGTGAGGGGATCTAGTGGCTCTGTTATACTTTGGGGGGCATTGTAAGGGCTCTTCCCTTAGAGGGAAGAGTCACTGCAAATCAATACAAACTTGTTCTAAGTCATCACCTTTATTCTATGATGAAACATTTCTACATTGACATGTTAGACAGCGCTCTCCACCACCATCATCAAAACACCAAATGAGGGAATATCTTTTTGAAGAATGGTGTTCGTCAGTCTTGGCACTGATTCTATGAGTCTCTGGACTCTTCTGGAGGGATGAACACCATTCTTCAAAAATTCATAGTATGACAAGACATCCTCATGATCCAATATCAACTCTGTGACAATTTTTTTCCTAAATTACATAGTTTACAGGTCATACAACTTAGTAAAATTAGTGACGCCATTTGGGAATGTTTTAAATTTGATTAGTTCTGTAAAACAAATATTTACAAAAACCTGCTGGTTTCCTGTAATATTTTGTATATTATAAACTAATCGTCTGCTAACAATGTGCACACTGCAGGTGGTGACAGGAACTTCAGTGTCTTCTGCAACACAAATTCAAATTTTATGTCCAAAGCATATTTGGCCTACTGTATAAATGTGGGGTGCTGTCATGGTTGTATAGTAATATTTAGGTATTTAAGTGTATATTTTTTGTCTTTGGAAGAACAGTTTTCTCCTGAACTTTTGGCTCATTAAACTGCCTGCTGCCTATGAGAGCAGCTGTTGTGATTGGCTTTAATCAAGCTTCCCTTAGCTCCACCTGTTGTTGTGAGAAATATTTTATCTATCAATGAATTTGAATTTCAGATGTTTATTTTACTCTTTCATTTTATTTTATGTCAGTCGTGGCGTCATCTGTCATGTCACTGCTATGTGACATCACGGAGGATGTCCACACTGGTGGTTTTATCAGTTCTTAGTTGACAGCAGTGGTCATTTGACGTGATTAGTGATGCCATTAAGGCTTCATCAATGAAGCCTGTCATCAGTCTCTATTCCAAGGGACCAAACCACTACTTTTACTGCAATACTTGAACTACAGTTTTCTGATAATAGGCTACTTATGTACTTTTACTTTAGGTTTTTTCATGCAGGACTTTTATTTGTAATGGAGTATTTTTACATTGCTGTATTGGGACTTAAGCAAAGGATCTGAATATTTCTTCCACCACTGGAAAAACTTGTGTTATAGTTTATAACAAAATAGTTCTAATAAACCATAGTTCTAGTGTTATAGTTCTGTGTATCTGTGGTGCTGTATTGATTGATTGGTGTGATTGATAGTAGTTGCTCCTCTTCTCCAGGTGGAGGCAGTGTAGATCAGACTAAACAGTTTTGGTTTCTGAGGTTTGTTCCTGGAACATGAAGCTGTTGTAAGATGTAAAGATGATGTTTGATGTTTGTGTAATGTCACAGGTGTTTGTTGTAAAGTGTGCAGAGTGTAAAAAGACTGGGTCCCGCTGTATCGCTCAGGCTGGACTACAGCGTCTATTCACAGGCGCGATCCCACTACTGAGCGGCACGGGGGCTTTGACCTGCTCCGTCTCCGACCTGGGCCGGTGCACCCCTCCTTAAACGACCTGGTGTTCCCGGGCTCCCCCAGGAGCACCATATCGATACCGAACTTAGCGCGGACACCCGATCGGCATAGTCCGCTGCAGCTCAGAGCTCCTGAGCTCAAACGATCCTCCAGCCTCAGCCTCCCGGTAGCTTGGATTACAGGCGCGCGCCACCGCACCCGGCGAGATACACCTGCATTCACCGGAGTTTTGGGATTTCACAATGGTGACGTCACCAAGAAACTGCAGTGTTGAAGGTTCATCAAGCAGGTCAACAGTTTCCCAAAGATCACTCACTGATAATGTTACAACTTGTCCTGGTTTTAGTCCTGTTCAGGAAGTAGGCTACATGTATGAGTCTCACATCATCCAGGTTTCTGATGGTCTGTGCCGGAGTGACAAGCTCTGTCATTTCTGCATTAAGGTGGCACCTATTCTTATCTGCTAATTAGTTGTCGATGCCCTGAACACGTTTATGTTATGTTATGTTATGTTATGTCAACTCGTTATGCCAAACCGATCTTTCCCACACTGTTTGAAAGCAGCATCACTCCGTTTGAAACTTTCAAAGACACCAGAGAGCGAAATAACCCAAATACTGTATTACTGTAGGCCTATCTACTTATTACTGCTCCAATATAAAGTAGTCCAAATGGCCTGTTGGGTTTGTTTGTCATTGTCATGGGTGTTAAAATGAGCCATTTTTAATGCACCTGTAGACCTCAAAGAATTACTAATCAATATCGTCTTAACATAACATACACTTTCCACTTAAAATCATTATTAAATAAATATGAATCTCTTAATTTAGACTGCAATTTGATTGTGCCATGATCTATGTGTTTCTTAACTAGAGCACAGTATGTCTGTGTCAGTCAGCTGAATCATGACCAAGATGTTTTTAGGGTAAAACAAATGTCTCACTTTCTCAGATTTATAATTAAATAATGTTAATATGATTTTAGATGAGAACATGCAGGTTATTGACAAATCATTGTGATCTATTGGTGTAATTATCACAATTTAATTTTTATAATGAAGAGTTTACCTATTCTTGTACAACTAAATAAAAATCTGTTGTGCACTAAAAAAAAAAAGTCAATCCAAATTTAGTTTGAAATACTCACCTAACAGATTCTGACCAATGGATCCAGTATATATGGGATTTTAATTTAATATTTGAAACACTAAAATGTATCAAATGATTAAATGCGGAACTCATTTTGCTGTAAGTTATCACTGTACTTACAGCTGCTTTTTGAGAATTTTAGGTAGGATTTTATTTTCATAAGAGGTTTATAATCAGTTGTTTGCATGTTCATTGAGAACTTTATCAATCATGCACCCAACATTACTCACTGTCCAACCCATATTCACTGTTTATATCTAATTGTTTAAACAGTGATGAAAGTGTGAAAACAGCATAGAGGTCAATATAAAACTAAATAACAGCAGAAACATGTGTATGCTGATCATGGTTTCAACTCTACTTGTTTAACTTGTTTCTTATTCAAGATAACTTCATCAAGGATTAACAAATCAATCCTCAAACTGCCCTCAAAGACTATTTTAGTCTGATAACAGCAGTCAGCCTCAATTTGTTTAACCACATTTGAAGAACAGGGACCAGGCGCCATAAAAGGTTGGAGACATTTAATCCTAAATAAAAAGTATTTAGGTGATCTCATCAGTATAAACTGTGAGCTCTTATCTCAGTTACTGCTCGTGAATCAACTCTAAACCTGAAGCTTTTATACAACGGGATTAACTTTATCATGCTCGTCTTGTCTCTGGTTCGACGCCCTGACATGCCTGTTAGATAAGGACCTGTATTACATAAGAACACTCCCTTTATGGGCAGAAATGCATCACTATGAGCAGTTTCCTCTTTCTCTATTATGAGGTTAAACTCTTGCACAGAAATATTCCTTTCAACTCTGTGTATTTGACCTTTTTAGACCTGAAAACAGAAGGAAAAAAAAAAACCTCCAGCGAGAGCTCGTCAGCACATGCTGAATGAATTAGAGAGAGAGGACTTGTCGAGACTTGCAAAGAACTCGAGGAATGAAAACTGGTGCACAGTTAAACCACTGGAAAAATAAAGACAAAATAATGCAACACTTATTTCAGTTGTCATTTATGCAAGGGAAACAGTCAGCAAACTACAACTTGATAGAGGGCTTTATTTAAAAAGTTTATATTATAAAATGTAAAAATTCAGCTGAACCCGATCATGATGATAATTGCAAAGACGTATCCCTTAAGAGCTTCCAATGTGCTGCCACTTCACATCTTTACATGACAGAAAAAAACATTAGACAACCGCTTAAAAAATTTTTTCTTCCCATTAGAGATGTTTAAGTCTAGCAAAACTGGAAGTTCACATCAAATACAGTGGATAGTTATTGCTTTGGTTTGCTTGACAACAGGGTTTTATACTGTAGAGTTGAGACATGCAGCACGGTGATCTAGCTGACAAAAGAGGGAGAGAAGGGGGAAAAGGAATATGCTGGTATGGCTCTTTAATCGTCCTTATCCTTGGCACCGTGCTTTAGGATGCGTGTGAACTCCACATAGTTGAAGTTACTCTTCTTGTCGATGGGGGCCTCCCTGAAAAGCTCGTCCACCTCCTCGTCTGTAAACCGGTCACCCATTGTTGTGAGCAGTTCTCTGAGGTAATCTTCCTGGATGAAACCTGCAAGGAACAGAGTCAAAATGAGACAAAAAGACACCGAATCAACATTAAAATCATCTCTTGCAGAAGTTTATTTTAAATAATTTACAATTATTGTCTCTGAGTATTTTGTGGTTTCTGTAACACTTTCTTTTCCAATCATCTGGTATCAGGATATACCACTTGAGCAACAAACCTTCACAGTTGGGAGGAGGACTTTTGTGCTGCTCGAAAGTAAAGAAATCACAAGCTCAAGTGCTTCTTACCTGTCCCCTCTTCATCAAAGCAAGCAAATGCATTTCTGATCACATCTTCGGGGTCTGTGCCATTGAGCTTCTCTCCAAACATGGTGAGGAACATGGTGAAGTTAATGGGTCCAGGAGCTTCCATCATCATGGCCTCCAGGTATTCATCAGTTGGGTTTTTTCCTAGAAAGACACACAATGAACGTTGAAAACCTGCTACATAACTACAGACGAATTAAAACTACAGTGACATTAACAGATGAAAAGTGCACACCCAGACCAACAAACTGCAGACCACATACAGAAAAGAATCTGCTCACTTTAACTGCCTCTGTCATTTGATTATCTAGTGTGACATTTTAGCACGCTATGCCTTCATATGTGAGAAAATATCAGAGCTTGTCCTGTACAAAAAAATGCTCCTACTCACCCAGGGAGGCGAGCATGTCGTGGAGGTCCTCTTTGTCGACGAAGCCATCACGGTTCTGGTCGATCATGTTGAAAGCCTCCTTGAACTCCTGAATCTGAGACTGGTCAAACATGGCGAAGACATTGGAGGTGGCGCGCTGAGGGCGCTTCTTTGTGGTCTTTCCCTTTGCTCTTTTGCTTGACATCTTGACTGTGTTTTGTTTCTGTTGGAAGTAAAACAACACAGTTAGATTATACATCCTGCAGCCAGGGACTTACTCCTTAAAGAAGACAAACATTGTCAGATGCTTTTATGTGTAACATTAAGACAGTTCTTCCTTAAATAGTGAAAAGACTAAGATGTACAACACTATAAGGTTTCTTATCAGTGTAAAACATCCTTCAATAGCAGGAAAAATACAGAGAAAAAAAGAGGAAACAGTCTTATCAGAGGTAAAGCGGCTGATGCTGAAACTCAAAATAAGATTTCGTCATTCGTGTCCGTAACTCAGTTGCAGGGCAGTTTAATTCTCTGGCAGTGAATCCCCAGTGTGGTGTCCCTTTCTGAGCTATAAATGGAAATGTTCCTCATCTTTCTAGGTTGATCAGCTCACTGCTCTCACTGACAGCAGGAAAATTACTGATGTGAGGATAGATTCCCTTTTCAGGAAATGTTTTAAATGTACTTATATGCTGTCCCACATTCACACCTTTGGCTTGACTGACACTTAGTGCTTTTGCTGCTTGCTGGTTATGGAAATTGGACAGTGACTACTAACTAGAGCTCGGACATACTGTATATTGAGACATTGTTCAATATGGTGATATGGTTAGATATCATCTGGGCCACTGGTTATTATAAAGGGCTCCATTTAAGTTCACTGATGATATAGGGCTGCATTTTTTTAAGAAGAAAATTTCCAAATTCTCTGATTCCACCTTCTCAGATGTGAATATATTCTGGCTTCTTTAGTCCTCTTTGTGATGAACTAAGTATCTTTAGGTTATGAACTGTTGCTCAGGACAAAACATTTGAGGACGTCATCTTTGGCTTTGGGAAACAGTTCGTTTTTTTCCTTCTTGTTCCTACAGTTGGACGTTAGAGCTTCACTGTGCAGATTGATGTAAAGTTTGACACTAGAAGGCTGTTTTCATCTTCATCTATTTAAAGTGGAAGTTATTTCTGTGCTCATTGAAAAATGCATTTTTTTAGGGCTGGGCCTACAAGCAGGATTTGTGACATCACAAATAGTTTGGAAGCCGATCCTGAGGATGGACTATACAGTGAAGTAGGAGACATCTTGTTTTCAGCAGGAAAACTTATGAAATAAAGTAAATTTGGATATTCATAGACTCTGGAATTTTTAATGAGGGAGAAGGAGTAGATACCATTTTGAGGATTTTAACAAGATAATTATACTTTTTTATGTGGGAAAACTATTGATTCAAGCATTTTATATGTCTTAATACATGACTGGAGGGGATCTTTAAACATTTTGGCTCACTGGTTATTTTAAAAGCTCAATTTCAATTATACAAGGTGCACTATTCTTAAATAAAAATTTCAGGTAGAAAATTGTTTTTCCACATAGGCAAATATTTTAATTTGAAAGTAAAGATCGTCATCGTAAATGAAAAAAATGTGATTCAAATATTTATTTTCGCTATCGTTACATTTGTTTTGCCAAGTGTTGCACACTTTGCAACTGAATTGACTTATTACAAAGTGGATTTTCCTCATATTAGTGTATTTTAAAGGTCTGTTTTTTTTTTTACCTTGCAGGTAACACTTAATATAAACTACGCACAGTATTTCAATGGTTGCGGCCTGGTTTCGGGCCACATTAACGGTTACTTAATTGTGTTCACACAGCTGTTAAATTAACTTACTTCAATTGAAACACCGAGCAGCTACTGAAATTACCCAGCTTCACAGTTCACATTTATATTTTGCATAGCTGAGAATTACACGTTAAAATTGCCCACAAGTTTGACAAATTTATCGTCAACATTACGTTAGCGTCACGGCTAACAGTTAGCCGTGTTTCGATGCAATAAAAGAAACAAAAATGGCTCGCTGGCATGTTAAACGCTTTAAATGTTGGTAGTGGCGGTGTGGTGTTATTATAAATGCTGAAGTAAACCATTAATATACATACAAATAGATCAAAAACACAGTCTTACCTGACGACAACCCGAAACTTATCAGCTAGCCCGTCGCTGCTCTTTTCTCAACCACCGCCCTTCACTTCCTGATGATAATGTTGGTTCCGTGCAGAACAACCGGAACAAACCAACTGTCAGGGAGGGGGGCGTTGTCAAGCGGGAAATCATTATTACTCGTTAGAAAACAACTCATATGTTAATTTCGACCTAATTACGTAACACTTATATTTTACTTTACTATTATACGCCCAAAATAGACGCCCAATGTTTTATTATTCTTGGTAATAAAATTAATACAGTGCTCTTACACCCCCGAAGGAGTAAACCTAATTTCACTCACAGTCCCTTGCCTGCGTTGAACATTCCTGGATATGTCCATTTAAGGGAAGAAAGGATACGCTCATCTTTTGCATTGTGCAATAAAGACAAAGTAAAGTTTAAATGATCCCTATGGGAATACATGGGTGTCATAATCAATATGGCAAACATATAAGGAAATTGTTATTGAGCATTTCGTTTCCCTTGTGTGATAAATGATGCTAAGGAGATACATATTGACTATTTGTAAGGGATTACTCAAATACCTGTATACGCATCTTAATTTCATGTTATGTTTTTTTGTAGTATGTGACAGTTGTCTTAACCTTTTTATGTTGTTTGTATTGCTTTTATTCTTGTCACAATGGTTTAAATTTTCAACTTCTTTGACAGGTCTCTCTTGAAGAAAAAAAAGTAAGGGATGGGTTCAGTACTTAAAACAATAGTCCAGTGCCCAAATGAACATTGAAATAAGGTTTTCTTGCCATAATCATTCCTCCTGTTCATACTGGCCATTAGAAGATCCCTTCATAATACACTTACAATGTAAGTGATGTAATTAAAAGTTTATCTGAAGCTAATGTGAGGCTTCAGACACCAAAATCAGTCAAATCAAGTAGATATCTTTCAACATTACAGTCTTTTTAGTGCCAAAGTCCCTCTTTTTGTTACTGTACTTCCACCGCAGCTCAACAGGGAAACATTGTCCGATGAAACACAAAGAGGGAATTTGATGCTAAAAATACTGTGATCTTCTAATGGTGGGTATGAACAGGAGGAATGATTACAGCAAGGATAACCTCTTTCAATGTTCATAAGGGTACCTAACTGTTGTTTTAAGACAGACTTAAAAAAAAACTGTGAACATATCCTTTAATCTCAATGAGACTTTTACCTGGTTAAAAAAAGGGAAAGGGATAAAAAGGAGAAGACGGCTATACAGTATAACCAAAACAATAAGTTGAAAAATGTTAGTAGGATGGATAATTATAGATACTGACAGACCAGCATGGGTCAGACAACAGTTGGTACACACAGTCAGTGCTGTAAAGGGGGGATTACAGCTGCAGGGATTCAAAGCAAGATGTGGAACTGATGAGTCACAGGTTAAAACGAGTAACCTTTGTCTTTTTCCGGGAGTCATATCACTTTCAAAGTAGATAACGAAATGAAATGGGCATCAATGTCATTTATAGTAAAACTATACTGTATCTAATCAAAACAGGCCACCAGTCTACATTGTCCAAAGTAAAAATCATCAAATCATCATCAAATGAGGAGACACAAACTGTACAGTGTTTGTTTTTAATGGGAGGCACAGTAAATACAGCTGGTGATAGGATGTTGATGAAGTAGAAATAATAGATAAAGATTAGTTGTTTCTTAGAACTCCGTAAGTTAAAACTGTTTACTTATTGTCAGGTACTATAAAAAGAGTGAGATGTCATTCCTTTCTTTTTTCAGGCCGCCTTGTTTTGTTATTCGACTCTCATTTCAAGCGAGAGCCTGTTCGTGTGGGTAAACTATATGTATATGAGGCCACAGAGGGTGAATCAACAGTGGTTTAATGTTTAATTTAGAGAGATAAAACTGTGTGATTGATGAAACACAGGATTTAATACAAAGGAAATGAATCATTCGGTAAACTGGGAGCATTTGCAAACAAGTAACAGAATGATATCAGGTCTGAGCCTGATGTATTTAAATTTAAACCTTTCATGCTCAAGCAAATTTACTCAGGATTTTGTCATCTTTGCCTTTACTCATATAAGGTCCTGCTGAAATCAATTCTGCATTACGTAAAGGTCCTCATCATCCAAGGCCAACCTACTCTGTTTTTTTCCCTTATTTGTCTGGTTAGACCCCTTTCTCAAGGCTCCATTGGCATGTAAGAACTGTGCTTGATTGACAGCTCCCTCCCTCTATTGTTGTACAAATGAAACTGGGGCAACACCTGTAAGTCTGAAGTTTAATTAACCAGAATAACTGAAAACACCTGTGTAGGTGTGCCTTTAAAACTAGTTTTGTTGTGTATTTTAGTGTCATTTTAACCACTAGAGTGTGCTAGTGTCATTGGAAACATTTCATTTGCCTTGTGATATTGTACAAGACTAATTCTTGAAGTAATGTTGGTTTGTCTTGTGTGAGCTCAGTAAATTTGTTCAACTGTTAACTTGAATGTTCATAGAGCATCAGTATGTGGAAGTGAAACAAAACAGGATATAAAAATAGTCCTAATGCATCCCATGAGACCAGCATATAGCTGGAATTTCCTGGACAGCTGAACTCATTGAGATGAACACTGTTCATTACAGCCATAAATGCAGACACAAACTGGAGACAAACCAACCAGTAATGTATGTAAACAGGATGGACAGAATATTAGAAACCTTTCAAACGTAGTCCAGTACATCACCAGTATAAGGCCTTCAAACTACCACAAAGTTTCAACAAAACTGAACATAACTGTGTCACAACTGCAGTGTGATTGTGTTTTATTGCATTAGATTATACAGATGTGCTGAGTATATGTCCAACTATTCCTGTTATAACCTTAAATGCAAAATTCACTGCTGACCATGGTAAAGCACTACTGCTAAAATAGATTTATGAGGTATATGATACTCTTGAATACCATGGGGTACAATGGGATAAAGTCGTCTGCTATCACGTTCCTTTAGATACGCAGTTGAGTTTTCATAATGAACTGGAAAGTTTCAAGGAAAAGACTCATCTATATGAGCTATGAGTGACAGCTGTTTGGTAATTGGGGTTTATGATCAGATTAGAGTAAAGCCCAGGATGTGTGCGATAAAAGCTACAGAGAAACTGTAGGCTATTCTTTGACTTTCAGTCATATTCACTAATCCTGTAGGTTACTGCACTTTAAGTGTCTGACAGGGTAATGATGGCCTTTGTGATATAAACATAGTGTCATATGAATATTATTGTTACACAGTATGCTCAGTGAACATTGTGTCACTTGGATGACCTCTCAGGGAGACCATCTTTTTACAGTAGATGAAAGGGTTTAATGCCCAGTTGTGCTAAAATTAAATCAATCAATAACATAAGAAGACATTTTCCTTGCCAGTGGTTGACTGAAATATGCTGATTCATTTTATTGCTACAAGTAAGATGAGAGGATTGATATCACTCTCATGTCTGTATGATGAAAATGAAGCTACCGCCAACAGCCAGTTAGCTTAGCTTAGCACAAAGACTGGAGACAGGGGGAAACAGCTAGCCTGGCTCCATCTAAATGCATACAAAATCCATATACCAGTGCCATTAAAGTTCACCAATTAACACATTTTAACTTGTTTGTTTAATCCACACCAAAAATAAAGGCATAAAAAATATTATCTTATGGTTTTTTGGTGGTTATGTGCCACCAAATGACACCAGTGACTCCAGAAACTCACTGCGTGTATGTGGCCAAGAAAAAGTTCCTGTAACCCTCTCATAAAACCACAATGAGTCATTTTTACACATGAAGTGTCACTTTTTTGGACATATTAAACAAGCAAGATATATTGTATTGACTAGTGAGCATTAGTGGCGCTCCAAGGCAGATTTTGATGCATTAACACAGCCAGGCTAGCTATTTCCCCCTCCTGTGTCCAACCTTTATGCTAATTGCTAAGCCAATGTAGCTTCATACAGACATGAGAGTGGTATCCATCTTCTAATCTAACTCTCAGCAAAAAAGCATATGTCTCAAAATGTCAAACTGTTCTTTTTAGTAAATATACAGTTAAAGTGCACTTGAATTAGGCCACAGAAATAAAGGTTTTGGAGTCAACTGAACACAATATCATTGCTGCTTTTCTGACAATTGGTGTCAATTTCTTGCTTTTCAGTTAATCGTAACAGTTCAAAGCAGTCATGTTGGTAAATGATTTAGTGGCTTGTGACATGTTCCCATTGTAAATTTTATCCCGTATTCATTAGACAGCATGTTGACCTTGCTTCATCTTGTATTAGTTCCCCGCAGTGTTTAATGGTCACTGCCGTAACATTTTAGGTATGTTGTCATGCTGACTGCTGTGTCAGGTGGGATACAGTGATGGATGAGGGCCAAAAGGACGAATGTTCAAAACAACAGCCTCAGAAGTGTTCAGCGAAATGATATTTCTGCCATGGAAACTTATCAGGTGTTTGTGTGCTGTCAATTTCCAGAACAATGTCCAAACATCAGTGGCAGCCAAATGAAACATGCTGCCAAATAGCCTGTAACAAGCTTTATTTAAACAGGAATGTCCTTTCTATTCATAGTAACTTAAGTAAATTTATCTTTATTTGTCATAATATCTCGTTAGCTGCTGTCACTAGCTAAACTACATTGGAATGCGCTAGCTAACGTTTGCCTGCTAGGTTAGCTAGCTAGCATGAGCTCAGCATCTATCATTGACGTAAGCTAAGTTAGCTAGCTATATTAGCTAATAACATTGTCTTATATAATTTCAGATGCACTTTTAAACTATCTACAATCACCATCTGTCACAACTGGTGAGTGAGTGCAATGTCAATTTTGACATTCCAGATGGTAAATAATCTAATGTAAATACTACATATAATGCTATATACAATCTAATCAATGAACTTGTTGCTATTTCCTCTGTATATCTATAGAAACACTTAATAAACATCTCAACAGTTGGCTACATCCTCTGATGATGAGAGCACAGCACTGACAACTGATTACAACTTGTCACTTTTCTCAGATGTGTGAATACACGAATACAAGCATATGCACAACTTTAATTGTCATCTTGTTTAATTGCCACCTCACTGTACAGCTGTAATTGTCTACACACTCCACATTGTCTAAATCAGTCGATTCAAGTAAATTCCTTATAAAAGATTATATTATGACCTGTGTTCATGTGTGAAGCTTGTGTGGACATGAGGTGAGAATAAGTGTAATAAGTGTATTATATTCCCTGCAGAAGCACCAGATACAGCCTCCTCTGCCCAGCCTTTGGAGCCGCACACACCAGCTGCTGCTGAGACAGATGAGTGAGCCTGGAGTGAAGCTCGCCTAGGGCACTGAACGTGCTAGGGCCGGCCCTGACTTCCACGAATGAGAGTGAGACCGGGAGAGGCAGAAAGAGAGAGTGAAAACAGTAACTGGCATTTGTTTCACGTGAAGTAAGTAACAATAGCATAGCTAAAGTTAGCAACAGTCACAGCTGAGACTGCTGTGGTAAAAAGTCAAGATAAAAGCAGCTGGAGGTTAACAAGTGATGGCATACTGTACTGTGTAGGCCAACAAGAACACATTTAGTTGAAATAACATTATTATATTGAATTAAATATATGATTGTAAAACCACCACTTGACATATTTGGGGAAAAGTTGAACTGTGAGGTGCTTTTGTACTCTGACATTGATTTAAAGTATGTACAGTCGGCTTTGTCATTTTCATAACTAGTCAACTGTGAGTAGGCTGTAACAGAAATGCAAATAAACAGGCAAACGTATGAATAAATGTATACACGAATGAAGCAGTATGAAAAAACAAATACTAAAAAATATATGTTCATTCATTCATAAATACTGTACATTTTAAATATTTCATACATTAATAAATTGGATTTAAAAAAGCTGATAAGGCGCATTAACAGATAAAAGAGTGACATGAAATTAAAAACAAAACACAAACAGTTAAAAGACTTTTTACCTGTTTACCTGCATATCAGTCATCAATGCTCATTGGCAAAGACCTGCATCCATAAATGTGTTGCACTACTGGGAGTTGACTTCCACCCCCAACACTCTGCTCTCAGCTATATTTATCTCCACCCTCACCATACAAGGCTGTGACTGCTGCTTGGACACTCTGGCGAGGGCCAATATTATTTTTGTTGTGTAGACTGCAGCCCTGTAAGCACCTACCTGTAGGTTTTGCTGGGATCTCAAGCTTTAAGTGTGGAGTTGCACCATCTTTTCCTTTAAAGCTTGGAGTCTGAGGCTTTTTGTTGGGGGTAAGTAGCTAGCTTTTCTGCAGGGATACGATGTGAGAGATGTCAGGTTGTTGTCTAAGCATGCTGAGAAAGTGCCTGATTGCCTGAATATTATGTCATGTCTTGCCAGCTGATGTTGCAGGTTTCATGATGGTAAAAAGTTGTTTTCTTCTTCAATCAAGGAAATATGATGCAGTTTTTGGCTATAATATTTTTAATATACTTAGACTGGCATCATTTGGATTACAAGATTTCTCTACAATATAATTTTCTTATGAGCACAGTTGATTTTTTTCCATCTTGATAACTAGATTAACTATCCATGTTCAAGTTCAAAGAACATGTTGAAGTAAATGAAAGCATGGCCAGCTTGCCAATGCAGTAGATTATTGATTCTTAAATGAGTTTTAAAAACTTTTATTCAATGAAAGGCATTATGAACCTACAGTGTATCATGATAACAGTCAATCTACCTGCTCTTGAACACTAACTTACCAGACAGACAAACAGATAGGCAGGAAGAAACTTGGAAACTAAGACTTGGTACCGGGAGCGGCCTGCAGCATGTCTGGATCTATACCGTTCTACCAGAAGCACCATCTCCACTATGACCGTGGCTACCGTAGCAAGGAGACAGAGGCCACTTTGAGCCAGTACCAGTCCAGCAGCAGCAGATACTCTGCTAGCAGAAGCGCCTCCGCCACCAGCAGGAGCGCCTCTGCCACCAGCAGGAGCAGGGGGTAAGGGGGAGGAGGATGGAGGAGCATACCTTTATGAATCCACCTCTCTGTCACAGGAAAGCCCTGCTGTCCCCTTAACACCATCTCCTACCCCCCACCCAACCCCAACTGATCAAGTTCACCTCCATTTCCCTTGTTGGATCACTTCCCTATCGCAGCTTTGGGATCACTTTTCCTGCTCTGCTGCCTTATTGACAGTCCTCACCAAGTAACCATTCTCTCCCCGCCAAGTTGTCTTTTACTTTCATCAACCCTCACACACACCTGAGGATTATCGCTCTTTATACTGGTTGAAAACAGCTTTAAGTCCTGCATGTTGTTTCATGCATGTAGGCTAAAGAATGCCCTGCATGCATATATACAAACTCCTAACTTTAACACAACTATCCCTAAATAATTCAAGTGTTAATGTTGAACATTCTTTTGTTTTTTGCTCCTTTCATTTGTTGGATAAGCTGCTGTTATGTAATGGCAGAGTTATGGCACATAGACTGAAATAGAATATTGACCTGTGCATACCACGTTGGAGGGAAAGTGAGAAGTGACAGTGAAGTTTTTCTGTCTCATCGACTTGAAAACTGAACCCCTGTGTTATGGATTTAATGTGCATTGATTATTGCATTGTGGAAACTTGATTGCTTCTCATTATTTCCAATAGACGTGAGGAAAGATGTTGTTTATTAGTGGTCAGTTATGTTGCCCAGATTTATTGAAGGCATTGGTCAGCTGTCTAGTGTTTCTAATAGATACTATACATGGATCAAATTTGATTAAGAGAGTTTTAAGTTACAAAGTACACAGGGAGCCATAGTTTCATGCATAAAAATGGTATCAATTAATATGGTTGTATAGCTGATTTCCCAAACTCTGTGATGACATGGATGATTGGACAGTCTGGTAGCTTTCTACATGGTTTGTCATCAATTTAGGTTCTCCGATATTTACAGAAGGGACTCTAATGAGCTTTTATATCCCAGGAATAACAAAACACCCACTTTCCAGTGATCCTATCTTTTACAGTGCCTGTCGAATCTTTAAATACACCGGTCCGGTGAGTGTGAACAGGTCATGGGGCTTAAGTTTTACTAACACTATCTGATCTGTGCCTTTACACTCTCTGGCTGGTGCTTTGCTCGGCAGCCCATCAGCCACTGGATCTGTGCTGAGGCGAGGAGAGGATGATTGTGATGATGATTTAACAGTCAGGGTGGTTACAATAATGCCGTTACTGCAAAGATGCGGCTGCATTTATGTTTTATGTATCATAATCTTTACTGGAAGTCTCTCATATTATAAATCATCTTAATACAAGTTTTTTCAACCCCCGATCCTGCAAAGTCAAGAGGATATTAATGTCAGAGACAAAGGACATTGGCCCAGATAGATAGAGGAAAAATGAGGTCAGCTGCCCTGTCACCTCTCTTGCCCCTGCCTCCTTATCAGGTCCTTGTTATCTCATACCGTGAACCCCCAGCCCCAACCCTTCAGTGCTGCAGATAGCGTTGTCACAAACAAACCGTGTGGCGTCTGGCCTAAAAGCTACAATTGACATCCTGGAGGGAGATCTCACATTGAGCAAATATTTTCTTTTCTTTAAAGAGAGTCCATAGAAGAGGTAGATATAGTAAGATTTAAGATTGTTGTATGTGGTGAATTTGGATTTGTAAGGGGTATGTGAGTTGTTTGGACTATAATTTTGGGTGTACTCTCATATTTATGACTCTGGTGTGTGCTACCGGTGCATCATATTGCATTGCAGCAAAAGTGTTGTTTGGGACTTTTAATGAGTGAATAGTTATTATTTCCAGTGGTATTCATATCATCTTCATCAACAGAATTCTTGTAGGGTTGCAAAAATGTTTACGACAAAACTAAACCGCTGCACTACTTTCCCATTGAACCCTAATCTACAGCTCATCTCCCCCTGACCTCAGCTTTATCCCCATATCATGATGTTATGTTATTAGTTGCACTGTCTGGCTGGGTGCCAGGCTGATGGTATTCTGTATGTCTCAGACTTAAACTGTCTTCACACTCTGGGCTGGATGAGAGCAGACTGAGCCCTGTAACCAAGAGAGCCAAGCCAACTTACTTGGCTTTGGATAAAGAGAACCAAATCATCGGCTATGTAGTGCCTATCTTCAGAGGCAGGTAATAAAATCTTTACCGTATAAATATAGAACTCCAAGAATGTTTTGCTTCATCTTGAAGTTATTTCAGTTTTAATGCTTTGCCTTACTCCCCAATTCCATCCCTGGCTCCGCTCCGCTGACTCCTAGTCAAGAGTTTGCTACAGGATTATCGGATACAGAGGAGAAAAGGGTGAGGGACACTGCTGCATACATGGCCCGCAGGGATCTGTTCACCAGTGGTCTGGAGATGGAGAGGTCAGAACAGACCTCCAGGAGGGAGACCATGCGCGAGTCGGCCGAACGCATCTCTCTGAGCAAAAGGGTCAGTGGGGCAATGCTAGCTACTTTAAGATCATACAGGAAGGCACAGTCTTTTATAACTATGTGGATAATTATTATTTCTGCATCACTAAATATCAATGACTGTTGTCTGCTGATTAGTGATACTACAAGTGTCTAGTTTAGACACTGGTGTTTGCTCTGATGTGTGCTTCACGACGTCACAGATTGGCATAACATCACTATAGAGCTTCTTCATAACATCAGGTTTTTCTGAGTAGTGACACCACAGTAGACATTGTCCTTCATGACGTCACATGTTGACTTTCGCCACTTGTGACACCACAGAAAAACCATCACATGGCATCACAGATCGGCTTTTCCTGTTTGTATACCATTCATGACATCACATATTGGTGCTTGTGGCATCACAGTAGGCATCATCATGAATGACATTTCTTATAGTTACATCACAGGGGACCGCTCTGCTTGATGACATCATAGATCGTTGTTTTTTTCCATTCTTGTTGACCTTCTCCTTCGATATCACAAACAGACTTTTTGGACTCGTGACATCACAGTAGACCATTTATTCTCCCTCATGACATTATAGATAGCTTTTTATGACTCGTGACATCACAATGAAAAACCTCCGTCTTTTAAACTTAATGTTAGGCCACAGAACACAAATATGTTATATGCATTCTGGTGTAACCGAGCATTATCAATTGGAGCAGTGTTTACGAATGCCAAGTGGTTGTGGCTAAGTGGTTGTTATTACTAACCCCTTACACAAGGGAGTTATTTATGTCCCTGGGTGATTATGTGAAGTAGTACCCGACCATTCATTGAGCATTATAAGAGCCACAAGTGACCCCCCCCCCCCACTGTATTTATCTGTCTTCACTCTGCCAGATAGCCATACTACTGGGTGATAAATTCCTCAGGAGATCGTGTTTCTTGAGACACAGAGTCCCATGGGTGTTGTCATATTATGTGTTGAGTGGCTCAATGCACAACTAGAAGGGACCTTAACGCTCCTTGCTATTCATAGGACATGATAAACAACACACACTCACACTGATAACACGTGTTACATCGAGAGGTGCATACAGCTTGCATGTGTGAAACAAATAAAAGAGTATTTAGGGATATTGCTCAACTTTTGTATGTTAAAGATCTGTTTTTGCCTCATGCATGTATTGTGGATTTATGGGGAATGTTTTGCATTTATTTGTCAAGGGTTAAACAGTTTACGGTTGGCTATAGTACGAGTGTCCCTGCTAAATTACTGTTCCGTCTCTAGATCCATGAACACGGGGAACACTTCAAGCGTATGAACGAAGACAGCCTAATGCACGCCCCGAACTTTGTGATTAAACCTCGCTCCCACACCGTGTGGGAGAATCAGTGTGTGCGGCTGCATTGCACTGTCAGCGGCTGGCCTGACCCACGGGTCGTCTGGTAGGTTGCAGACACACATTGCCTATAACATAAACTCATGTCTGTCCTTTCTGTCCTCTCAACATCCTGCTGATTCCTTTGAGCGCCATCTAGCTTCCATGGCTTTATTTCTCCCCTTGTGATTCTGTTTCATCCTTGTCAAGTTCTTTCTGCTTCCTTTCGTCTGTCTTCT
Organism: Thunnus thynnus; assembly: GCF_963924715.1. NCBI lineage: Eukaryota > Metazoa > Chordata > Actinopteri > Scombriformes > Scombridae > Thunnus > Thunnus thynnus. Next base: position 9,859,420 of record NC_089537.1, read on the forward strand.
TTCATGTTCTCTGCCTCCCACCACAAGGTACAAAAACAATGTGACAATTGACCCACTTGCCCACCCTGGCAAGTTTAAACTTCAGAGCAGTTACAACGTGCACTCACTGGAGATTAACAGGTAGGTGTAGCTTCTCCTATTCACAGTACTCAAAATAAAGTATTCTCAAAAAACCACTGCCATCTTGTGCCGTAGTTTATCATCGATATAATATCACTTCTTCATTGTCTGCACACAATTGCACACAATTTAGCTTGCATAGACTTCTTTAACTTGTCACTCCTCTGTCAGTCCTTTCCTTTCCAACCAGCTTTAACCTGAAAAATTGCAGTTCTCAGGCACTGTCACTTGAGTTGAACTCAGGCAATATGATTATTTACCTCAAGAAAAGAGGAAAAGCATGGGCAATGTAGTGTCCATGATGCCTCCCATAAGTTTCTGTAGGGACAATTTGAAGGTTATATTTATCTTTGACAGTAATTGAAGCCAAAAAATCAAAATTTTGGAGAAAGAAGGAAGCCTGGGAGGAGATGAGGTGGGATGAGCATGCAGCAACCACCACAGCTAACTCTAATAGGTTGAGACAACTGTCAGTTAAGCAAATACACCCCAAAACATACTTCTATTTAAGGTACTGTCACATTACATTTCTGTTCAACAGAAATGTTCCCACACTCAGCCCTAAAAAAGGAGTTGATGTTGGAAATAAAGAAAAACTGATCATAAACTATAAAGAGTGTACGAGATCTATGCCACTGTTTGTAGTCTGGTAGTGTGATAATGTACTGAAGTGGTGATGTAATACACTAGAATAAAAACTTTACCATTTCCAAACACACTACAGCAGTGTTTCTATCAGCTTAGCACATCCGCTCTGTCAAGGCTGAAAAAAAGGTGAACTCTGACCTGCAAATCTGCCAAATCCAGCTGGAGATGGCCCCACAACAGGAAACGCATGCTTGAATCTGTCTGTCCTCCAGGCTTCAATAGAAACAATGTGACCATATCTTTATGCCTTAGTCCTTAGTGGGACAATAATTCTTCAAATCAAAATGAATTAAGTATTGAGATACTGACATGGGAAAAAAAGAGACAGCATCTACCCACATTAGCATCAGCTTAGAGAACAAGTAGAGAACATATGTTTGTTGAACCAAAACTGTTGTCTTTATGTGTGATTTGTTGAATTTTGCCTCGGTCCCTGCCTGACCTGCTCAAACAGACTGACACTAGAGGCCTCTGAGCTGGACAAAGACCAAAATCATTTCCCAGGCTGCCGCACATAACTAAGAGCATGTCTACAGATAGTCTAGATCACATTTGAACTAGGGTACAAAATTAGCACCAGCCACCAGCCAAATGCTGGTAAAATATGCAAGTGGCTGGTAGATTTGTTTCGCTCACCAGCCAAAAAGACAATGGTAACCTATATATCCACTTGGCCGGTGGACAAAAAAGGTAATTTTGCACCCTTTCAACAAGCCATTTTTGACTATTTCAACAAGCAAGAGATAACAAACACTGTTATCTTGAATTTTGTTCACATTACAGTACAATACGCCTGTTAACTGTTGGTTTCCATAATGCATTTCTCACAACAGATGCTTTCATGTACAGAGGCCCACAGTACTTGGTTCAAATGACATCACCAGTGGAGTCTATTTATTGCCAGAGTATTCCTGGCCAGGAGTTAAGGAACGCTTTACAGTTGAGGCTCACATAGTTGGTATTATTTACATGGTTGAGAGGGCTGAGGTTGAGGTGGGGGAAGGGCACTGTACATGTGAATCCTGAAGAGATAGAATGTGCGTATCATGGACATTGATCATCTGACGTTCTCCTCTTTCAGATGTGATTTCGATGACACGGCGCAGTATCGCGTCTCTGCTATGAACTCCAAGGGAGAGCTGTCTGCATTTGCCTCCGTCGTCGTGAAGAGTAGGTTTCACCAAGTCTCGACGCCACACCACAAACCCAGTGCTCACATACAAATCCCCCACAAGCTCTCCCAACTGTTTTCTCATGACCACATGTTCATTTAAAGTCACAAAACAAAGCCTGTTATGTTGAGATTATCTTCTTCAGCTCACCAGTGTGTCAAGTGTCCAAATGCCTTTAAAGGTTTCAGAGATAGATACAGTTATTACAGACTATTTTATGGCATAACGTCACTGTCTTTTGTTTGTGTGCAATGCTCCTGTAAAGTTGTATGTAATGTCTCATTTGATTTTTATATTTTGTCAGTATAATGCTGCATATATAGTTTGTCATTATTCTATTATATATAATATTTTATGCTTTATTAATATGTATTTATAGCAAATGCTGCTATTCTTCACAGGGTTCAAAGGGGAAATTGATGAGTCCCTGCCAGCCCCTCGACGTAAGTGTGAATTTATTATATGCTTGCATTTATTTTTCATTATATCCTGCATTGTGTATTTAAAGCTGCATTAATCAGATGGCTGACAAACACCCTACTCGTGTTAAAATTGTTATGGCTAACTTGTTAGCAAACAGTTGCTTGTGTATCCAGCGGACACAGAGCATTGTTTAATTTAGTTTTTTTTCTGGTCATCCTCTGAATGTTCAACATTTCTTCTTTTTTTTTACCATGATTTGGTCTCCACCAAACTGCTAACTTTGTCGCTAAACAGCTAACCGCTAACTTTGTCTGCTGGCTAGGTACTGTACCATATGGGGTTAGCTGAGCTTGTTTGCTTGAGACAGCTACTGTATCTGCTTCTGCTGGAAATTTGGTGTTGAGACTGAACCAATAACATTACATGCACCATAAAGTTTAAAACAATTAGCTAAAAGATGCTTAAAAGAATAGAGCTGCAGAGTTTTAATGTAAAAATAATTCTCAGTGGGTTTGTCACTTACATTACATGCAGTCATTTGATTCAGTGGCAAAATAAAAATACTGATTGATGCAGCTTTAATTTTATCATCATGTATGTATTTATTTGTCAAAATTAATTCTACATCATTAACATTATCTATGCTGTGTTGTGCATTGACCTGGGGCGGGGTGGGGGCTGGGAAGACAGTGGGTGCTTCTGCGCTGACGACTTTTTTGTTTCCTTGATGCTGCGGCGGCAATGCAGGGGACGTTATTGAAGGTAACAGGGTCGCAGAGATCTGGTTTGAGAGAGTTTTGGTGTATCCACTGACTATGTGTCCGTGCATGATCACTCTTGTCTGTTCAGAAATGTAGAATTCACAGTTTTTCTCCTGGTTACTCTGGAAAAATCTCTAGATTTTTCAGCATTGTTAGGTTGAATACCAGCACTCTGTGTGCATAAACAATGTTGTATTAGTATACAACCTTGCAAAGGTATGTTGTCATGTAGTTTAGGAAGTTTACAAGGACTGTGCCAGATTTTTATGATCAACTGAGACATTTTTGAGATGAAAATGTTCTCAAAATGCATTTGTGTTATATGAGAATAGATACATTACCACTTGATAGTGTCTAACATAATTAATAGTGCTTTGGAAGTAGTACAAGTAGCACATTTTTACAAAGTATTTTTTAATTTCATTTCAGAGATTATTATATAATCCCGGCTATATGTTGATATTTCATATGTGTACATGATTAACAACACAATAAAGATCCTAATCACACTTTCACATCAAATTTAAACTAATTAAGCAGTTGAAATCAATGAATCTTGTTTTGTTTATCTTACTTCAACTGGGTTTTCATGTGTCTGTTGTGCTTCACTGTTGTGCATGATATCAAGTTGTCAGCACTGTAAAGTACTTTCAGTGTCACTCTTTTGGTTTGTTTCTGTTCCTGTTGTTCATCTTCACATGTGATACATCTGATCCACCTCCTCTGTCTGACTGCAAAGTTTTGATCTAGCATACTGTTCATGTTTCTTTTCTGGGTTTTTCTGTGGATATGAGTATTGATTGTGATCATGCTATGTCTCCATTTTTTCCAGTCCAGTGTGTCATTTTCCCACTCGATATGTCGTCGTCCCACTTGTCTGAATTTGCAAAATTAACTGCTGTGCGATTGCAAACTGACTCTGCTATCTCATGTTTTGTCTGTAGACGGCCCAGTGTCTGAGTATGGCATCACCTTCAAGACTCACATTGTTGATACGTTCGGCGTATCATTTGGAAGAGAGGGTGAGACCATGAGTCTTGGATGCACGGTCATCATCTACCCTCACCTGCACCGCTACCAGCCAGAGGTCCAGTGGTACAGAGACCGTAAGTAGATTGTTTGTCTCTTGTCTCAAACAGGAAGATCAGTGTGGGGTCTTTTGCTTTTGGACTTAATTCAGTTGAAAGGCAAACTGTTTTTGTCTGTCTCTGCTGCACCGTACTGTATATTTAACTGAGACAATGGGGATGTCATATATATATATAATATTGTTTGGGATAATTTCAGCTCTAAAAAGTATGTACTTCATGAAATCTGCAAAGTTATTATGTCTAAATTAAGATTTTATGGTTGCATATTTTCTTTTTATAAAAAAGGATTATATTAATGATTACCACTACTACCTTCTTTCTTTTTCCAGATGTTCTGCTAACTGAATCTAAATGGAGCCACATGCACTGGAGTGGAGACCGAGCCACACTGACGCTCACACACCTGAACAAAGAGGACGAGGGGCTCTACACCCTGCGTGTCACCACCAAGTCTGGATATGAAACCTACTCCGCCTACGTCTTTGTCAGAGGTGGGTTCACCTTCCCTAAAAGTTCTGTTGTCATTACAAAGTCCTGCAATATGTAATTTGAGTGGTTAAAGTTTTTACATTTTATTAACACAATATTTAATTCAGATTTATTTCTCTTTTTTGTATAATTTAGCTTTCATAAATTAGGAGCAACTCACTATAAATATGCCTCAACTCAACTTATATATGTTAACATATCTAAGACGACTACCTGCAGACATTTTCGCTGCAACTCTAGTCAGCGCAAGCTAAATTTGGCCTTGATTCCTCCAGCTTTGTTTTTGTTAAGTATGCCAAAGGTCAAAGACACAGCAGCGTGTCCTCTGGCACCTGATGACAATGCTACATTTAATAGTCAAGTGTTTAGTAGTCAAAGTTTTTGAATATGAGTGAGAGGTTTTAAATAGGGTATCTCTAATAGAGACGCTGTCGAGTGACAACTCCCCGGCATCCGTTTGAATACCATGGAAAAAATGGTCAGTGAAGCTTATCTTTGATACCTTGAGAGACAATCTGACCTTTCCAGCCTCGGCTTCTCCAGATGAACCACGTTGAGTATGAACATGCGAGAAAATAGACCCTGTTGTTCCACTGCTACAACTCAGGGACGCCCAGTAGAGAAGACGCCAGGTACAGCCAGCGTCTCCATAACAAAACGCTATATGAGCCGGGCTGAAGCCGGGCTATTCTCAGAGAGCTCAGCTATGGAATGGCTGGCTGTGAATACAGAAGATATATCTGCTTCAAGGAGAAACAATAGGCTGCCCAGTGTCCTTCCTGATCTTTCTAGCTATCTTTATGAGCCAACAAACTCTGCGATTCAACTTAAAAAAAAAAACAAGGTATAATTTAGTTAATAAGTTTGAATGTAAGTGAGATACTGCCTTTATGGTTGTAAATATAGGCTTCATATATGCACATCCTGTTTATATCCATTACTTTAGTGGAGCCTTTGCTAGGTGCCTTCGCTTTATCCACAGACTGAGCTATGTTTCTTTAAGGGTCACCTCTCTTATCCCCTTTCACTCTGGGGAGGGCTACTGCTAATTCTGTCCTCACGCCGCCGATTGCTGCGGGCTTGTGTTTGACTTGAGGTACCAGCGACATTCCTGGCATCGAGCCCTGCAGCTACACAGTTCACCAAGGGGCACAGCTCGCTTTAAAACAACCAGCTAGAATCAAACTGTTTTAGGTAAAACTTAGGTAAATAAATATGAAAAAAACCCCAATGGAGCACAGTTTATCTGTGTGTAAGACAGACAGAACAGAGTAAGTATATTGACCAAACTGATGGTTTCTTTACTGTATGTGTTAGATTCTGATGCTGAGGTGGAAGGAGCTCCAGGTGCCCCTCTGGACGTGTGCTGTCTGGATGCCAACAAGGATTACATTATTGTTAGCTGGAAGCAGCCAGCTGTGGATGGCGGAGAGTCCATCCTGGGTTACTTTGTGGACAGGTCAGTCATCATGTTACTGCCTGTTACTCCTTCTAAACATTTGAAATATGTATCTCAGCAGAGGTCATCTTGATAGAACCTGTCCAAGAGTGGAGGGAGTAGGAGAATCACAGATTTATAGTTATAGTCTGTGACATTTTGCTTTTCTCTCCTAAGTTTTTTACAGAAGTAATTTAATCTATATGCCCACTTCATAAAGAATTGATATTTGCTAGATTTTCCTGCAAGAAAAATGTTTTTGTCATTTGTTAAAAAAGCATAAACATAAACTGGATAAAGGAAAAAGGAAAGATGAAGGAAAAGTGATTGTCAAAAATCAAGTGGTATGAAAAAACAGCTTTACTTCAATTCAATTCAATTCAATTCAATTTCATAGAGCAGGTCTAGACCGTACTCAAGCCTCTGCCCCATTTGGCTGCACTTCTTACACATATTATTGCCCCACAGTGGCAATTATTTTAAAATAAATCAATAAAAACCTAACTATATTGTAATATGTGTACAGATGTGAGGTTGGAACCAACCACTGGTGCCAGTGCAATGACACTCCAATCAAGTTTGCCCGTTTCCCGGTCACTGGCTTGGTTGAAGGTCGTTCTTACATCTTCCGTGTGCGTGCGGTCAACAAGAGTGGCATGAGCCATCCGTCCCGCGTGTCTGAGCCGGTGGCTGCCATGGACCCTGCCGACCGCGCCCGCATGAGAGGTACCACACCCTGAGCTTTACCCTATGCCTCGCCACAAACACCTTACCAAACTCCTGTCCATATTTAAAAAGCTTAATGAACTGAAGTAAAGTAGTAGAACAGTAGTATTAAAAGTGGATTAACATGAGGGTTAAGGTACTGTATTTGTTGACAACAGCTCCATAAAACAGTGATGAAATTGTTGTTTCTTTACAGTTTTATTTAGTCTGTTTAATTGTTCAGTAATGCTATTTTACATACATATTTTTCCTCTTACTGAATAGGTTTGGTTGGTGTTTTTGACATTAAAATGGATCAAATAGAAATAGTGAATATTGGAACAAAATATAGAAATGTTAATACTTACAGATAATAAAAAGAATACCACTGATCATCATTTCCTTGCTGTCAGGTACTTCTGCTCCCTGGACCGGACAAATCATTGTGACAGAGGAGGAGCCTGCAGGTAGGAACTCCCAGAAACCCAGAAGCCCATTTTACTGTTGCTCAGCTGCTGTGTTAAGGTACTTAATCCTTAATCTTTCCACCATCAGAGGGCATTGTTCCCGGAAGACCTCGTGAGCTGCAGGTTACAGAGGCAACCAAGAACTATGTGGTGCTGAGCTGGAAACCACCTGGAGAGAAAGGCCTTGAGGGTGTCATGTACTACGTGGAAAAGGTAAATTTCATCTCCTTCACATCATATTTTTACATGTTACCTATTAAAGGAAAAATCCACCCTAAAACATCTTTTGTTGCAGTTGAATTTGTAACACGTCGTTTTGGTTTGGATGACTATTTGACCCTTTTTTTCTTTGTTTTTGTCAGTGTGTGTCTGGCTCAGACAGCTGGCAGAGGGTGAACACAGAGATCCCAGTCAGATCTCCTCGCTTTGCATTGTTTGATCTCGCCGAGGGAAAATCCTACAACTTCCGTGTCCGCTGCTGCAACTCCGCTGGCGTCGGCGAGCCCTCTGACCCAACTGAGGCCACTACAGTTGGTGACAAGCTTGGTCAGAAAACACACATACACACACACACACAATCACACACATACTGTGCAGCAATATTACAGTTAATGACCCAAAAAATGTAAAATGTTCTGGTCCACAGATATCCCCTCTGCCCCAAGCAAAGTTGTTCCAACAAGAAACACAGACACATCAGTCGTTGTGTCTTGGGAAGCGTCCCATGACGCTAAAGAGTTGGTGGGATATTACATTGAGGCCAGTCTTGTGGGCAGCAATGTCTGGGAGCCGTGCAACAACAAACCTGTAAATGCTACCAGGTAGAATTACCCTTCATTTTATTTACTGAGGATTATATTGACCCAAATACTGTCATATGTTAAAATTCTGCCCCCTTCTTGTAGGTTTATCTGCCACGGTCTGATGACAGAAGAGACGTACGTGTTGAGGGTGAGGGCCGTGAACGCCGCAGGGCTCAGCCAGTTCTCTGAAGAGTCTGAGCCTGTGAAGGTGAAGGCTGCAATTGGTGAGTAAAACGGAGGGTTCATGTCTGAATACAAAGAGTTTATGTAGAAGTTAGAGGATGCTCAGAATCATAGTTCATCCTGTTGTTTAAAGTCAGATTTATGGCTTAAAGTGAAAAATCGCCGTGAAGAAATCTCTTTATTTTAAAAACAGCTGTTGGTGTTGTAGCGGCATTTCTGAGTCCATTTTGTTGTATATTTGTTAAACTTCCATGGATTAACACAGATAATATTATGTTGAGATATGCTGTATATTATATTTTGCAGAAATATTTAAGTTTTCCGTTGTGTTAAAAGTGATATCAGTCTAAAATAACAGCAACAATTTTACAGTAAGTTTTAATAATCATCATTCAGATGCAGCAGATATCACTTTCTTCACTGTAGCATTTTCAGTAGATCGTGCAGAATGCAATGCAGGCAGAACAAAATTATTATTTTAATGAATGGACAGCTTTTCCAAATAATGACACACCCATTTTACTGTAACTTACGCCTGAAGTATAAATGGGTGAGGCAGTTTTTAATTAAAAACATGAAATTTAAACACAAAATGACTTGTGGAATGCACTGAACAGCACTATTCAGTGCTATTTAGTACTGGCCCTCAGGGTGGGATTTTCTTGGCTTAGTTTTTTTTAAATGTTATACAGGAATTGCCATTTTTCCTGATATGTTAACATTATGTTATGGATTACGTCTGTTCTCTTGAGACATGTCTTCAGCTCTTTATATCACCAGCATCTGCACTCCCACACTTTCTCCACCATGGTTCCACTCCGTCACCCTGTCACATTATTCTACACTGTTGTGTGCTCCACCTACCCACCACCCTGTCCAGCCACACCTATCCCCCCCCCCCCCACTCCTTCCCTCTCCTCCTCCCTGCACAGCCTATCAGGGTCAGGACTTGTAGACTTCCTCTAATTTGGGTCAGTGCGATCCAATTCAGTGGTCGTTACAAACCAGCCCAGTATCACACACCACCACCACAACCACAACCACCACCTCTCATTTCCCTCACCTATCCTGGGCACGAGACGTGTCGGCAACCCCATATGGTGCTAAAGGTACCACCACACAGACCTCTCCCACCCCACCGGTACCCTTAAACTGCACTGAGTCTCTCAACTTCTGTCTTGGCAACTAACCTCGCAGTAGTATCGTTCTGTTTGAAATGACTACACTATCCAAGGAGGGTTACACTCATTCACTACACTCATTTAGTCCTTAATAATCTTATCATTTTTTGAAATCTGAGTTACACACAGACTAAGGACACATAATGCACATACTAGGGCTGAAATCCGTATCATGATATTGATTGGAGAATTTTATGCAATATTGATTTATATAATTATATTGGAAATGTATACAAAAAAAAACACAAAAAAGCCAATGTAACATTTAAAGGAACAGTATGACAATTTGAGAAATATGCTTTGTTGCCCAGAATTAGATGAGAAGATTAAATGAAGTTACAGCTAGCAGCTGGTTAGCTTAGCTTAGCATAAATACTGCAAACAGCCCAAAGGTTAAAAAATATATATCTACCAGTGCATCTAAAGCTCACTAATCAACACATTATATCTTTTTTGTTTAATTCATACAAAAACCTAAGTCTAAAAATGACAAATTTGTGGTTAATCAGGGAGTTATGTACGAGACTATTTCGTGGCCAGGTGCAGTAACTTCCTGCAGTCTTGTTGTCACCGTTAGATTGACAGGCTTCCAGTTACGCTATGCTATGCTAAACTATGATAATAGCTCCTAGCTGTATGCTTTCTATTTACCAAACAGATATAAGAGTGGTATCAATCTTCCCCTATAACAATGGCAAGAAAGCGAATAAGCGTATTCCCCAAAATGTCAAGCTGTTCATGCAGTGAATTGTAGTTTACTGTTATCATTACATTAGAAAACACTTTTCAAAGACGTAAAGAAAAGTACAACTAATTTAGTTCAGACTAACATGTACTATACAGACAGACCAATACTGCTGCTATCATTTGTCAGAAATGCTCTTTATGATCTTATCTGTTCTTGTTCCCTAAAACCACTCTGCATTATTACTAACTCACAGCTTTGTGCTGAGCAGCATGCTCTCCTTATGAAACACACTTAGTAAAAATGCCAATCTATTTTTTCTACAGTCACATATTAGCAGGAAACACATTAACTTCTATTATGTTGAATTACAAAGAACAGAATATTTTGATAAATGTCTCGGACATCCATGCTGAGCACATTTCTACATTATTGTTACATTTATAATGAACTTTATTTCACATACCATATTTTGTACAGCAGCTAAAGCTCAAAAGGCTTTATATTAAGACGAAACAGAAAAAACTGAACACAAAAACTGAATTTTATGATATGATATGAATTAGATCACAAGGTAATGATATTAACACATCAATTATTTAATCTTTTGAGTTGAAATCTTAGAGGTAATGAAATCTGTTGGCATCATTACTAAAGCACGCTTGGTGCAAAGCCTGCACACCCACACTCACTCACTGGATGTTCTCTGTCACACGCCTGCATGCTTTCATAATCCCAAATGATGCCTGCTCGCCTCCTCACATGGATGTCACTTGTTGGTCATCTTGTCTTCATTTTTCACACCCAGTCAGATGAAGACATTTTACTGAATTTTAAAGGCTGATGAACTGAATATTTGTTTCTGTCTTTCTGTTTCTGCTTGTCTTCTCTTTGCGATTGAGATCAGAGACTTGTGAATGTATGTTTTGCCTGTTTTAAAAAGCCTCTTTTGCTTTTCTCTGCTAACTCCTGTAGGGGGCGGCATCCCTCATGGTGTGTTGCCGGAGATGGGGCCGGGGGGTAACGTGGGCCAACTAACTGAGCACAGGCCACGCTGGACGGGCAAGCATGAAACTGTCCAGTCCCCCCCTGACACAATGCAAAAGCGCAAAGCTCAGGCTGACACTGAAGCCAGGCAGGGGGCCAGGGCTACTAGCTCGGGCCTCGCAGACCCCACGGAGAGTAAAAACAAAGGGGGGAAGAGAGGCGGTGTGTCCTGGGCCCCTAACCTGGCAAAAGACCTGTCTGTGTCAGGCTCAGTTTCTGACTCACTTACTGACATAGTCACAGCTGCACACTTAGACCCCGTCAGTGCTGAGGTTCAGGATCAGGCTGTAAAGACAGCCGGTGAGCCTGAGGCCACGCAGGCACGTAAGTTCTCAGTAGATGCTTCTGCTAATCGGAAGACAGCGAGGCCCAGGAGAGAGTCGGCAGGTGAGCACCGGTGTGAGATGAAAACCTTTTTGTCAAGTCCAAAAAAAACCCCCCTCCACAAAATAAAACACTATTTCCCACCATCACTTAGGATCCATGATTTCATCTGAGAAGAAAGTATTGGTAACACTTTCTTTTACAGGTTCCTTAATTTAATGCTATTTTTGGAAAAGAGTCATTTACGGGTATTTCACAGTTAATTTTAGGTAATTTTACAGAAAGGGTGGTGCAATTTGGTAAAAATTATATGAAGAACAGAACTGAAAAAGTTAAGTGAGTTTAGTTGGTAAGTGTCCACTCATTGTGTTTGGGTTCATATGTAGTTGTTAATTTGCAAAAAAATGCGGAAAAATAGAAAATTGCAGAAAATACTCAGTTTTCAGTGTGTAGTTTTGTGTGTTAAAACAATATATTAGCATATTAGGTTGTTTCTAAAAAACAATTTTGGTAACACTTTATTTTACTTTTTTTTTTTTTTTTTTCAAAAATGTCCTGAAGCTGTGTAACTGTTAATTCTTATGATATTTCTTTGAAAGGGTTATGTATTTTGATAGTATATAGGAAATGCACTCATTATATAGTTTTTAAGAAATAATTTAATATGCTAATATATCATTCAAAATATATTTTCTGTCAGTTAAAGCACTGTTAAGATGATCAGTTATTGTTATTATCCGGTTTATTAAAAATCTAATTTATTACAAATTTTTGCAAATTAATAACTACATATGAACTCAATATAATGAATGGCTACTTACCAACCAAACCACCATAACACTCCCCCCCCCCCCCATTTTTCCCCCCATTTTTCTTAATATAAATAATATAATTTGTACCAAATAGCACCACCCTTTCTGTAAAATGTCCTAAAAATGAACCATTAAATGCCTGCGAATTACATTTAAAAAAAATCAGGAAAGTAGTATAAAATGAAGCAAAATAAAGTCTTAACAAAGTATTCTACCCCGATGTTGTCATGTAATGAAAGAAGGATTTCCTTTGATATATCAGTTCTACAAGGTTCAACTTTCACATTCACGGGCTTTTGACTTCAAACATTCAATAAACAGTAGGTGAATTGCTCTACTGGCATTCTTCTTGTAAAGGTAAGTCACTGTAACACACTTCCTAATTTAGATTTAACTCAACACAGTCACGCTTAGATGTTTCACTGGCCTCTACTTTCACACAACCTCCTCACTCGAGGCCTGGTATCAGTCACCTGGCACCTCAGGACCTGCCATCACTCGGAGTACCAAACAGCATATTAACACACAAACACAAGTATGTCATGGCAGGAGTCAGCTAATCACACACTGTGCTTGAGAAGTGGGTCATCCAACAAACACAAGAGCAGGACACTTTGTGACCTGAGACCTTTTTAGTAGCAGACTGTGTGCTTCTCCAGATGTCGCCCTCTTGGACACAGCTTCCCACCCCGAAATAGGGGAGGGTATCAAGTTCACGTGACTATTTGTGTTTGACGGCCTGATTTATTATTGCCATGTTACATGATCCTACATAAAAGCCCTTTGATTCCAAGTCTCAGAAATCACAGTGTCCTTCTTTGTTAGAATATTTTTACCACAAATACAATATGATGTATAACTGTTTTGCAGCTTTCTAATTAATGCTATAAGGGAACTGAATCGACATTTTAGGAGACACACTTGTTCGCTTTTTTGACAAGAGTGAGATCTAACTCTTGGCAAGAATGCAAATAAATGCTTTTCCCAAAACCTCTAACTGTTCCTTTAAACAAAACAATAATACAAAAACTTTATATGAAAGGTTAAAGGTGCAATTCTGTTACAGCAGACATTCACTTGCTTAACACACATACACAATCCAGTGGTGACAGGTTTTCAGTAATGGCGTACTGAAGCTCGACAGCATCTACAAAGCTACAGTAAATTTATGAAATACAATTTTATAGCAATTTCATATAACGAGGATTATGGGAATAATGGAAAGTATCACGTCATTACTTCAGAGCTTCAGTTTCCCATTACATCACAGTTTCCCTGCTGAGGCACTATGGTGTTAATTTGAGTTTTCTGTCATCTCAGCCTCCCCTACTCCACCCTATGGCATCAGTGTCCTGGAGTGTGTGCGCGACGCCATGGTGCTGGCCTGGAAACAGCCGACCTTCATCGGCGGCGCTGACATCACCGGATACTTTGTGGATTATCGTGAGGTCATCGATGGAGTGCCGGGAAAGTGGCACGAGGCCAACATCAAGTCTGTCAGTGAGAGGGCCTATAGGGTGAGTTGACATGAGATACCCTCCTTGACACACATGTAGGCGTCCATTGATTGTTTCGTCACTGAGCTGTTGTCTCCAGGTAACTGATCTGAAGGAGAACAAGAAGTATCAGTTCCAGGTGCGAGCAGCCAACATGGCGGGTGTCGGCATCCCGTCGCTGCCCAGTGACACCTTCCTGTGTGAGGAGTGGACCATTGCCGTACCAGGTGCAGTTAGACCACCGACTGAGAGCTCGTTTTCATGAACAGAAAGCCCTTTGTGAAACACATGTTGAAATATTTTAACATACAAAGTACTTTAATTTAATACTGATGTGACAGTTACAGTCAGAGGTGGGATGAAGTCATTATAAGTCTCAAGTCTTGGCTATGAAGTCCTGCCTGAAGTACCAAGTCAAGCTCAAGTCCTGACTTTTGAGTTTCAAGCCCTTAACGTACCTTTTCCTCCTGCTTGTGCAACGTGATTGGCTCCTATCAAAATTGTTGAAAGTACATCCATCACTGCACACTTTTATAATGAAGTCTAGACATTGATAGTAAACTCAAATCCCAGTTCCAAGTTTTTTATTGGGGTTTTTTTTTTTTATTCCTGACTAGAGTCTGTCTCAATTTGAAACCTCTGGTTACAAAGACATCGGGTGAATTTTAAGCAGTGGTGGAAGAAGTATTTAGATCCTTGACTTAAGTAAAAGTACCAATACAGCAAAAATACTCCATTACAAGTAAAAGTCCTGCATGAAAAATCCTACTTCAATAAAAGTACATAAGTATTATGAGCTTGATGTAGATAAGTATGGCAGTTTTGTAGTGGTTTGGTCCCTCTGACTGATATATTATTACATATGACATCATTAGATTATTAATACTGAAGCATCAGTGTTAGAGCAGCATGTTACTGTTGTAGCTGCTGGAGGTGGAGCTAGTTTCAACTACTTTATATACAGTTAGCTATTTTAGTCCAGTGGTTCCCAACCTAGGGGTCGGGCCCCTTCAAACGGTCACCAGATAAATCTGAGGGGTCATGAGATGATTAATGGGAGAGGAAAGAAGAAAAAACAAAGTTCTGATACACAAATGTGTTTTCAGTTTTTGAACTTTTTCTCTGATTTTTGATTTTTGGTGAAATATTGGAACATTTGAACATTTATTGAAATGAAACCATTTGAGAAGTTTAGAGGGAAAAATCACTATTTGGTGGAGCCGTTAACAACTCATAAACATCTGAAATGTGACCCCGACCACACACTGCTTTTTGTAAGACGTCAAAAGCCAAAAAGGTTTGAAACCACTGGTTTCATCTTTAACAATGTGTTATATTTTTAAAGCTTGTTATATTATCCATTGTGTCAAATCTTCATCTGAAAAATAACTAAAGCTGTCAAATAAATGTAGTGGAGTAGAAAGTACAATATTTTCCTCTGAAATGTAGTGAAGTGGAAGTATAGTAAAGGACAAGTACCTCAAAATTGTACTTAAGTAAATATACTTAGTTACTGCAACTGTGAGACATTTACTCTTTGGACCACAGGACCTCCTTATGATCTCGAGATTAGAGAGGTGCGAAGTGACTCTCTGGTGTTGCTATGGAGAGCACCCGTGTACCAGGGCCGTGATCCAGTCAACGGGTTCTACATTGACATCAAGGAAGCGGACGCACCAGAGGAGGCGTGGAGAGGCGTCAACACCAAGGCTACCGAGAAGACATTCTTCAAGGTTGCCATCATCCAAACACATTATTAAAATGTGGTGACGGCTGGTTTGTAATGTTGATTTTCTTTCATCTTGCAGATTAAGAATCTAAAAGAGGCAGAGACGTATGTGTTCCGTGTGCGTGCTCAGAATAAAGCTGGCGTTGGAAAAACCTCAGAGGTCACAGACCCCGTCCATGCTGTGACCAAACCAGGTAGGAGAACGTCTGAAGAGCTGATGAAGATAATGATGATGCAAATGAATGCTGTAACACCACTTTTTTCTGGTTTCAGGCACCACAGAGATCGTTGTGGATGTTGATGATGACGGTGTCATCTCCCTGAACTTTGAATGCTCTGACTTGAACGCCGACTCCAAATTTGTGTGGTCCAAGAATTACGAGGAAATCACAGATTCAACCCGCATGACTATGGAGACCAAGGGAAACATGTGAGATTATATTTGTTAAATTGAGACTCTGATTGATGCTCCGTGACGTAATTTATTAATCAAATAATGTGTTTTCTCTGCAGGTCCAAAGCCATTTTCAACACTCCTGGGGAGGAGGACATTGGTATTTACTCTTGTTTTGTCACCCACACTGATGGTGTTTCAGCCAGCTACACTCTCTCTGAGGAAGGTAAGTGATAAAGTCCAGAGAATGAACAATGAAAAACACATGTTTCAAGAAGTAAATACAATTTTCTTGCAATAAAATAACTTCAGTTATTGCTTTTTTTATCTAAAAATCAGTTTCCCCTTCCTCTCACAGAGTTGAAGAAGCTGCTGGAGATCAGTCACGACCACAAATTCCCTAGTGAGTGTGACTGCAGCACAAGTCATTCTAGCTTTTTAAAAAAAAAGTTTTTAAGTATGTCATGAACTGGACTGTTTTCTTGAGCTGGCTCTCTCTCTCTCTCTCTCTCTCTTCAAACTAGTTATTCCTCTGAAGTCAGAGTTGGCTGTGGAGCTGATGGAGAAGGGCAGAGTTCGCTTTTGGCTGCAGGCGGAGAAGATATCAGCTAACGGCAAAGTTGATTACGTGTTCAATGACAATCTTCTCTCACAGGGGGAGGTCAGTAAGAAACAAAGGAAATTAACCCTATAATTTCCATTCATAATATATCAAGGATCCCTTTTGTTTCAGCTCAACCCAGACTGAAAAGATCTCACCTAAGAGTTCAGAAGATGTTGTCCTTGTTTTACAGAAATACAAGATGCACTTTGACAAGGACACCGGCGTGATTGAGATGATCATGGAGTGTCTGAACCCGGAAGATGAGGGCACCTTCACCTTCCAGTTGCAGGATGGGAAAGCTAAAAACCAGTCCAGCTTGGTACTGATAGGGGATGGTATGTACAGTCGTACAAAAACATCCTGAAGATGCTCCTAATCCAAAAATCTATCTTCAGTGAGAGTTTAGTTTCCTTTAAATACTATTTTAGAGACTAAACCCATGGAGAATCAGTGGATTTTACTCACTTTTTAGCATAGAAATGGAAAATACTGAAAGTGCTGCAATATATCATCTGTTGACAATTTCACTGCAAAAATATTTGTATGATATCATCCTTCCAAAAGCTGTCAAGTTCAGTATGTACAAAAAACAGCACCTCTAAGTTCTGGACACTGGAGGGCAGTAAAACACATAAGAAAGCACATTGCAACAGGACATCCAAAACAAAATACATGTTAGCACATAATCTAACCAAAAAGTATCACATGTTCAGGTAACTTAATGTCTAGTTTTTAACCATAAAAGCTTTTTTTCCTGCAGTGTTCAAGCAGCTGCAGAAGGAATCAGAGTTCCAGAGGAAAGAATGGTTCAGAAAACAAGGTGTGTGACACTCAGTTAATAGACTTACATCTAAATTAGCATTATATGTTTTGATTCTTGTCTTTATAACTGCCACATCTTGTTCCAGGTCCTCACTTTATCGAATATCTGAGCTACGAGGTGACACCAGAATGCTGTGTTGTATTGAAGTGCAAGGTGAGACTGAGCTTTACAGGATTTTTCCCACACAGCTTGTAGTTTCCAAGAGATACTATTTAAGTATCTTAATTCTCAAAAAAACATCCTTCTGCTGTGTTGCTTTTCAGGTTGGCAACATGAAGAAGGAGACGGTCGCGCTGTGGTACAAAGACGGACGCGAGCTCAAAGCGGACGAGCACCTGAGCTTCGCTGAGGGAGTGCTGACTCTGGAAATAGCTCAGGTGAGGAAATTATGACGATACATATATAATATATATATATATATGTTTATATATATGTGTGTGTGTCAGTATATATTTCTGTACTGTATAACTGTCTCTGAATTCATTTGCATATATGACTGTAAACGGTGGAATCCTTATACAGCTCTGTTTATGTCAATACTCCAAAAATATATGGATCCTTCGTCCACAAGTTTTTTTAAGTAAGTTGTTGTGAAAAAAACAATCAAAAGGAGGTTGCCGGATCATTTACATTTTACTAATTTCATCAGTGACTCCTGATGAGCAGTGATCTTATTAACCAGCATTCATTTTCTTCAATGTACCAGTCAAAAGTTTGGACACATTTTCCCACTCCCTTGAATTTGGACACCCTTGTGTGTCCAAACTTTTAACTGTTAATGTAAATTTAACATATCATACGTTAAGACAACTAACAATATCATATGCTACACATGATTAAATCACTACATTTTTTAGATGCAGTTATCACTTCCTCTCTCTGTGTTCTGTCTCTTTGCTGTTTTAATCTGCTCTTTCTCTCTCAGATTTCTTATTAACCATCTCTTCGTTCTGTATCCCCTCACTCATTCTCATCCCACTGTATTGTCCCTAAACGTCTGTCCGAGTGGCGTACAGTGACATGCCATCCTCCCAGGTAAAATAACATATAAACATGATGTCACATGTGTCCCATTTCAGCGTGGCTCCACTGCAGACACAGACGACGACCAAGTTTGGAGAGCAGCAAAAGTCTGGATCAGTTATCTGTTGTCATCATAAGTGACCGTTTTTGCCGTTTTGCCTGAGAATGCTCATTTTAGATCGATGTTTGTTTGTTTGTTTGTCTGTTTGTTTGTTTGTTCGTTAGGGTTGCTTTTTTGCTTTTGCGTCATATATGTGTTTTCTGCAGCACCCTTAGCAGATGAGAAAAGCTTGCCCTTTTCACATGAATAGAAATCATATTCCTTTACAAAATAATAGTGATGATCTGTGTTGTTCACGGCTTTGAGTTTGACGTTACTCTTCATTCTGTCAGATTTCCAAGAAGGATGCCGGCATATATGAGGTTGTTCTGAAGGATGACAGAGGAAAGGACACGTCTACGTTGAATTTGACAGATCAAGGTAACCTTGCAGAGTCACCTATTAATAGTCTCTTAATGAATGTAATCAAATATTTCACTTAAGATGATCGAATCTGTCTTTCTTCAAGGTTTCAAGGACTTGATGAATCTAGTTTTCAGTGTTATCGGTGAGTATAAAAACTGTTGAATCATTGAACATTTCTCTCTCTCACACAGAATATAGTATTTCAATCATCTCTCTGTGGTTTTCTTTACTTGCAGCCAATTCCTCCACACCGCTGAAGATCACAAGCACAGATGAAGGCATAAGACTCTACACCTTTGTCAACTACTATAATGATTTGCTCCAAGTCACATGGCACTACAAGTATGTTCTCTTGTTTATATTTATATGTGTGCAAACGTGTGTACATTTGTGTTGAAATCAATTAGTAACATCTACTCAAACATCTCAACATTGCTCCATAATCTGTGGATTATGTGTGAGCATAGTAAACACAGTCCTACAGCAATCTTGTGCCATTTATTCATTCAAAAACAAATAATCAGGCCATGCAAGTGTGTTCAGACATGTTTCTTTGTCTCCGTGTCTGTATTTTCTCTCTTACAGGGACTCAGCCATCGCCTTCTCCGACCGTGTAAAGAGCGGTGTGGTGGGAGAGCAGCTGTGGCTGCAGATCACAGAGCCCACAGAGAAAGACATGGGCAAGTACGCCATTGAGTTCCACGATGGAAAGGACGGCTTGAAGAGGACTGTTGATCTGTCTGGTAAAGGTGAGAACATGTTTGAAACTTCTCGCTAAGTGACACTTTACCGTTATTTCTTAAGCAGCCAGGTTCCAGCATACATCAGAGATCTTTTAAGACATTTAATGACCTTTAATAGGCACATAGCGCACTTTTTTAAATCTTGTTTTGTGGTGTTTTACATTTTATTATCACCTACCTGTGTGTACAAACTCACTTTGTGAGTTAACTAGATTCTGTTTCTTACAACCTGTTTTTTGTTTTTCAGCATTTGACGATGCTTTTGCAGAATTCCAGAGACTCAAGTGAGTTACAAACTGTTTTTATTATTAATAACTGTTATTATTAGCTTTATGTAGCCACAAACACAGCATGCTTTACAACATTACTTCTGCTTTGTGTTACTGTTTCAAATAGACTGTTTTTAGATTTAGACCTTCTGTTTTTCTGGTTTGAGGAAATACATTGAGGATGTTAGAATGCAGATTAAACTTTAACATTCACTTCTGATTTTCAGCACCTTTAATCTAATTGTTGTTTCCTCTTTTTTTGTCTTCAGAGCTGCTGCTATTGCAGAAAGAAGTAAGTGATGAATGTTTTTACTGTGGTTTCAACATTCTCTCTATTGTTTGGCAGTTTTTAGGCCTGGATGACCTATTTTTTGTATACTGTTTATCAAAGCTGTAGTTTGTATTTGAACTAAAACTAAACACACAGCTCATATAAACCTCGTTCTTTCCAACTAATGTCGTCTTCCAGTAGATTTTACAGTTAATTTTAAGACTTTTATTGGTTACTTTTAAAACAAGAAATGTAAACTGTATATAAGAGCTTTTATCATTTATCATCTTCGATAAAGACTCAATTTTCCTGCCTCAAGTCTGGATTAAAATGCTTTTTATCCTCTTTAATGACATGAAAACACTGGAAACTAATTTTTATGAACTCTCTTCAAAATCAATAAGCTAAAATCATAATTTTGCAGTTTTGATTTCTTGCTTTTCGTCCAGTACAGTTGTTCACTTTGTGTTGTTGCTTTTTTGTACTTCTTTTTAACTTTATGTAAAGCCATTTTGTTTTTGAAAGCGCCATCGATACGTAGTTGGTTTATTGTTGTTATTGACGTTATTGTGTTTTTCAGACCGTGCTCGAGTAGCAGGAGGTCTGCCTGATGTGGTCACCATACAGGAGGGCAAGGTAAACCTTATAGAAAAACCTTGTCCTCAAGAAAAACACTAAACTTGTATCTGTCCTCTCATGCTGCCTAAATATTATTGCAGTTAATGTATAATATTATTGGTGTGTGTTGCGTGTTATCCTCCCCTCAGGCCCTCAACCTCACCTGCAACATTTCGGGCGACCCCGTGCCGGAGGTCACCTGGCTGAAGAACGACAGGGAGATCACGTCCGACGAACACATCATCCTCAAGTTCGAATCGGGCAAGTTCGCCAGCTTCACCATCACCGCCGTGAACACGTCGGACTCTGGCAAGTACAGCATCCTGGTGAAGAACAAGTACGGCACGGAGAGCGGGGACTTCACCGTAAGTGTCTTCATCCCTGAAGAACTGGGCGGCAAGAAAAAGTAAAAGCGGTCCAAATCTTGTCATAAATATGTATAAATGAAAAACGCTGGAAACAGTTTTAAAAAAAAAAAAGGGCTTGAGGATGTGTTAGATGTTTTGTGTAGAAATAAATTAACTTAAGAGGTGCTGAACAATCTGAACATGACAACAGTTCAGAGAGGAATCCAAACTGTGGTTTAGAGTTGTAACTTAAAGACACAAGTGGAAATCTATACCGTATGTACACATTTGGTCCAATAATGATGAATCTAATGTCAGCTGAACGTCATAAGACACTCAAAAATATTACTGGTGCAAATTTAGTTTGTGTTTGTGTAAAGCTATGGCATGCAAAGAGGCAAATGTTGGCATAAACTTCATTGTTTGCTTCAGGAAAAGAAATGAAACGTTACTTTCAACAAAAAAAAAAAAGCCAAAAGTAATAAAGTTATGTTGTGTTGATAGGATGCAACTCTCAGTCAAAGAAGAGAAAGATGTCTATAAAGAGCCATGTGGATGTATTTACACGTTCTACCTCATTTTCTACAAATTCTGTTGACTTCACTGCTAAAAATTCTCAAAAGCACTCAATAGTTTTAGATTTATAAATGTGTTGTTTTCCTGCATTTTCTGCAGCAATCGGTTTCATTTCATGTCATTAACATAAAGGAAACATTTTGGAGAGACTCAAAACATTCTTGAGACACAGAAGGTCATCATTAACAGTGATTAGTCATCTTAATCCCTTCGGTTAAGTCGGCATTGTTGCATGTAAATCCTCAGGACGGTGCGTTCAAGTGCTTGTGGGAATCTAGAGCATCGGGAGGTTTTTAGATTCTGTAGCTGAATTTTAATGCAACAATACCTGAAATCAAAGGAAGCAAAGTCTCTCTGGAAGTCACATGAACTGATCTAAATACCTGTGTTCTGCTTTTGGGAAATAAAACAGTAGAAGTGTTCAAAATTTGTAGAAAATGGGGTAAAACGTGTACCTTAAATGCAAATGTGCCATTTCATCAGGTTTTACATTGAGTCCTGTTTTATTGTTTGTTCCATTCACTTCACTTTTAATGTCGTGATCATGACATCACCTCCACTGTCTCCCTGTATGTAGTAAAGATCCCACTGTCTAGTCCTTATTATCGATGTAATTCACCATTGTTATGACCTCCCCTTCACAGTCATCCATTAATGATTATGATGTCCCCCTTTATTTATTTTGATGATAATGATGTCACTGCAACAAAGACTGTTAATCGGTTATTGCATCACTTCCTGTTCCCCTGTTTCTTGATGACACTAATAAAAACGAGCATGTACTTCCCCACTTCCTCCTCCTCCTCCTCCTCTTCCTCTTTGAGTTGTCTCACTTTGGTTTGAACCCTGTGCCCGTCCACCATTTCACCATTCACTCTCTCGTTTCAGTCGACTCTTCCCCTTTTTCACTCCCAGTCACGATTTCCCGTAGACTTGGAACTTCCCCCGAAGATCAACCATCAGCATGGAGAGAACCCCCCTCCGCTGTAATCCAACCCTGATCCACATATTTGTTGTTTTTTTTTTTAGATTACTTGAGGTGCGCTTGATTTATGGTGCCCCGAGTAAAAAAAAAAGATGGAGATAACGTGTTGCCTTAAAGGATAAATTCACAATTTCTCAAGTCTATGTTAAAACAATTATCAGGTGCCCATGTGAAGGAGCAGGTGCAGTCGAGGGATTGCAACAAAAAGAGGGAATTTGTCTTTCTTTGAGCTTCATATCATCTTCAGATAAACTTTTAAATACATTTTTTCACAGAAGGGGGACTGTGGATTTACACTGAAAAGTGCATTATGAAGGGATCTCTTAATGGTCAGTATGAACAGGATGAATGATTACAGCAAGAAAAACATATGTCATATGAGCACCTGACTGCAGTTTTAGGACAAACATAAAAAAAAATGTGATCCTTTAATCCT